>NC_083731.1:47902898-48217511 GCF_028564815.1 Eubalaena glacialis
TGTCTACCTAGAAATTAGAGACTGATGGCACAAGGCTTGTATTCCCATTAGGAAAGCTCCGTTCATGCGGCCTCGAAGCTACCGGAAAAGCATTGTTGTTGGCGGGGTTTTAGTCACTGCCGGCATGGTTCTGAGAAGAAAATGAGTTTTTTCGTAAGAAACCTTGTGCTTCCAGTTCCCTTGTAGGAAGCTCCCCTGCTCTGCTCTATACCTAAAGTGAAAGTCAACGTGAGGACTTGCTTCTAAGTAAGGCCTTGATTATCCTTGCAAAACGGGAGGCGTGCAGCAGCTCCATGAGGCCTTCATCGTTGTTCTGCTTTAGTTTCACGGTAGTAAGCCTTTCAAGACTCCTAGGGACCTTGCTTCAGCACCCGTTTCGGTACCAGAACACTGCGGAGAGCCAGGAAGCTCTGGTCCTGCGTGTATGCTGCGTGTCAACCTAGAAATGAGAGACTGATGGCACAAGGCTTGTTTTTCCCATTAGGAAAGCTCCGTTCAAATGCGGCCTCGAAGCTACCTGAAAAGCATTGTTGTTGCCTGGGTTTTCGTCACTGCCGACATGGTTCTGAGAAGAAAATGAGTTTTCATGGAAGAAACCTTGTGCTTCTAGTTCCTTTTGGAAGCTCACCTTGCTCTGCTCTATACCAAAAGTGAAAGCCAAGGTGAGCCCTAGCCTCGAAGTAAGGCCCTGATTTGCCTTGCCAATGGGGAGGCGTGCAGCAGCTCCATGAGGCCTTCCTCACTGTTCTGCTTGAGTTTCACGGTAGTGAGCCTTTCAAGAGTCCTAGGGACTTGCTTCAGCACCCATTTCAGTACCAGAATATTGAGTAGACACAGGAAGCTCTAGTCCTGTTAAGCAACTTCCAGCCCCGTAGGCCTTTTGGAACACCCCAGTGTGGGCTAGAGAAAGGCAACACACTGCACTCTTCCTTGGCAGAGCCAGATTACCTCAGCTCCACACAGGATTCACGACCACACTTCTCGACTGTCCTCCATGCAGTGGATGTAACCTCATTCCCCTAGCTGAACTCTATTGAGAAAAACACTCTGCTTCTAATCCCATTCACTTTTTACACTTCGAGTCACGCATCCTCAAGGGGGTGGTCGGCTTGCATTCCAAGTACAATTTAAGCACAGTTCTTGGTGTAACACAGCAGGTCTTTTGAAGAGGCACAGGTCCTCTAAGTCTCCCTCGCGCATCCTTGGTTTAGGCACTTTGCTGCACGCAGAAAACCGGTCGTAGAAAAAAGTTGATTCAGGGGAAGCCCCAGTGGGGATCGTGAATCTCTTTTGACGTGGTAGCAATCAACATGTACTTATGCTGCGTGTCAACCTGGAAATGGGAGACTGAAGGCACAAAGCTTGTTTTCCCGTTTTGAAAGCTCCATTCATGCGGCCTCGAAGCTACCTGAAAAGCACTGTTGTTACCGTGCTTTTCCTTACGAGCCGGCATGGCACATAGAAGAAAATGAGTTTTCTCGAAAGAAACCTTGTGCTTCCAGTTCCTACTTGGAACCTCACCCTGCTCTGCTCTATACCAAACGTGAAAGTCAATGTGAGCACTAGCCTCGAAGTAAGGCCCTGATTATGCTGGCAAAACGGGAGGCGTGCAGCAGCTCCATGAGGCCTTCATCGCTGTTCTGCTTTAGTTGAACGGTAGTCAGCTCTCCAAGACTCCTAGGGACTTTGCTTAAGCAACCGTTTCGGTACAGAACACTGCGTAGAGCCAGGAAGCTTTGGTCCTGCGTGTATGCTGCGTGTCTACCTAGAAATTAGAGACTGATGGCACAAGGCTTGTTTTCCCATTAGGAAAGCTCCGTTCATGCGGCCTCGAAGCTACCGGAAAAGCATTCTTGTTGGCGGGGTTTTAGTCACTGCCGGCATGGTTCTGAGAAGAAAATGAGTTTTTTCGTAAGAAACCTTGTGCTTCCAGTTCCTTGTAGGAAGCTCACCCTGCTCTGCTCTATACCTAAAGTGAAAGTCAACGTGAGACTTGCTTCGAAGTAAGGCCTTGATTATCCTTGCAAAACGGGAGGCGTGCAGCAGCTCCATGAGGCCTTCATCGTTGTTCTGCTTTAGTTTCACGGTAGTAAGCCTTTCAAGACTCCTAGGGACCTTGCTTCAGCACCCGTTTCGGTACCAGAACACTGCGGAGAGCCAGGAAGCTCTGCTCCTGCGTGTATGCTGCGTGTCAACCTAGAAATTAGAGACTGATGGCACAAGGCTTGTTTTCCCATTAGGAAAGCTCCGTTTATGCGGCCTCGACGCTACCTGAAAAGCATTGTTGTTGCCTGGGTTTTCGTCACTGCCGACATGGTTCTGAGAAGAAAATGAGTTTTCATGGAAGAAACCTTGTGCTTCCAGTTCCTTTTTGGAAGCTCACCCTGCTCTGCTCTATACCAAAAGTGAAAGCCAACGTGAGCCCTAGCCTCGAAGTAAGGCCCTGATTTGCCTTGCCAATGGGGAGGCGTGCAGCAGCTCCATGAGGCCTTCCTCACTGTTCTGCTTGAGTTTCACGGTAGTAAGCCTTTCAAGACTCCTAGGGACCTTGCTTCAGCACCCGTTTCAGTACCAGAATATTGAGTAGACACAGGAAGCTCTAGTCCTGTTAAGCAACTTCCAGCCCCGTAGGCCTTTTGGAACACCCCAGTGTTGGCTAGAGAAAGGCAACACACTGCACTCTTCCTTGGCAGAGCCAGATTACCTCAGCTCCACACAGGATTCACGACCACACTTCTCGACTGTCCTCCATGCAGTGGATGTAACCTCATTCCCCTAGCTGAACTCTATTGAGAAAAACACTCTGCTTCTAATCCCGTTTCACTTTTTACACTTCGAGTCACGCATCCTCAAGGGGGTGGTCGGCTTGCATTCCAAGTACAATTTAAGCACAGTTCTTGGTGTAACACAGCAGGTCTTTTGAAGAGGCACAGGTCTCTAAGTCTCCCTCGCGCATCCTTTGTTTAGGCACTTTGCTGCACGCAGAAAACCGGTCGTAGAAAAAAGTTGATTCAGGGGAAGCCCCAGTGGGGATCGTGAATCTCTTTTGACGTGGTAGCATCAACATGTACTTATGCTGCGTGTCAACCTGGAAATGGGAGACTGAAGGCACAAAGCTTGTTTTCCCGTTTTGAAAGCTCCATTCATGCGGCCTCGAAGCTACCTGAAAAGCACTGTTGTTACCGTGCTTTTCCTTACAGCCGGCATGGCACATAGAAGAAAATGAGTTTTCTCGAAAGAAACCTTGTGCTTCCAGTTCCTACTTGGAACCTCACCCTGCTCTGCTCTATACCAAACGTGAAAGTCAATGTGAGCACTAGCCTCGAAGTAAGGCCCTGATTATGCTGGCAAAACGGGAGGCGTGCAGCAGCTCCATGAGGCCTTCATCGCTGTTCTGCTTTACTTGAACGGTAGTAAGCTCTCCAAGACTCCTAGGGACTTTGCTTAAGCAACCGTTTCGGTACCAGAACACTGCGTAGAGCCAGGAAGCTTTGGTCCTGCGTGTATGCTGCGTGTCTACCTAGAAATTAGAGACTGATGGCACAAGGCTTGTTTTCCCATTAGGAAAGCTCCGTTCATGCGGCCTCGAAGCTACCGGAAAAGCATTGTTGTTGGCGGGGTTTTAGTCACTGCCGGCATGGTTCTGAGAAGAAAATGAGTTTTTTCGTAAGAAACCTTGTGCTTCCAGTTCCTTGTAGGAGGCTCACCCTGCTCTGCTCTATACCTAAAGTGAAAGTCAACGTGAGACTTGCTTCGAAGTAAGGCCTTGATTATCCTTGCAAAACGGGAGGCGTGCAGCAGCTCCATGAGGCCTTCATCGTTGTTCTGCTTTAGTTTCACGGTAGTAAGCCTTTCAAGACTCCTAGGGACCTTGCTTCAGCCCCCGTTTCGGTACCAGAACACTGCGGAGAGCCAGGAAGCTTTTGTCCTGCGTGTATGCTGCGTGTCAACCTAGAAATTAGAGACTGATGGCACAAGGCTTGTTTTCCCATTAGGAAAGCTCCGTTTATGCGGCCTCGAAGCTACCTGAAAAGCATTGTTGTTGCCTGGGTTTTCGTCACTGCCGACATGGTTCTGAGAAGAAAATGAGTTTTCATGGAAGAAACCTTGTGCTTCTAGTTCCTTTTTGGAAGCTCACCCTGCTCTGCTCTATACCAAAAGTGAAAGCCAAGGTGAGCCCTAGCCTCGAAGTAAGGCCCTGATTGGCCTTGCCAATGGGGAGGCGTGCAGCAGCTCCATGAGGCCTTCCTCACTGTTCTGCTTGAGTTTCACGGTAGTAAGCCTTTCAAGACTCCTAGGGACCTTGCTTCAGCACCCGTTTCAGTACCAGAATATTGAGGAGACACAGGAAGCTCTAGTCCTGTTAAGCAACTTCCAGCCCCGTAGGCCTTTTGGAACACCCCAGTGTGGGCTAGAGAAAGGCAACACACTGCACTCTTCCTTGGCAGAGCCAGATTACCTCAGCTCCACACAGGATTCACGACCACACTTCTCGACTGTCCTCCATGCAGTGGATGTAACCTCATTCCCCTAGCTGAACTCTATTGAGAAAAACACTCTGCTTCTAATCCCGTTTCACTTTTTACACTTCGAGTCACGCATCCTCAAGGGGGTGGTCGGCTTGCATTCCAAGTACAATTTAAGCACAGTTCTTGGTGTAACACAGCAGGTCTTTTGAAGAGGCACAGGTCTCTAAGTCTCCCTCGCGCATCCTTGGTTTAGGCACTTTGCTGCACGCAGAAAACCGGTCGTAGAAAAAAGTTGATTCAGGGGAAGCCCCAGTGGGGATCGTGAATCTCTTTTGACGTGGTAGCATCAACATGTACTTATGCTGCGTGTCAACCTGGAAATGGGAGACTGAAGGCACAAAGCTTGTTTTCCCGTTTTGAAAGCTCCATTCATGCGGCCTCGAAGCTACCTGAAAAGCACTGTTGTTACCGTGCTTTTCCTTACAGCCGGCATGGCACATAGAAGAAAATGAGTTTTCTCGAAAGAAACCTTGTGCTTCCAGTTCCTACTTGGAACCTCACCCTGCTCTGCTCTATACCAAACGTGAAAGTCAATGTGAGCACTAGCCTCGAAGTAAGGCCCTGATTATGCTGGCAAAACGGGAGGCGTGCAGCAGCTCCATGAGGCCTTCATCGCTGTTCTGCTTTAGTTGAACGGTAGTAAGCTCTCCAAGACTCCTAGGGACTTTGCTTAAGCAACCGTTTCGGTACCAGAACACTGCGTACAGCCAGGAAGCTTTGGTCCTGCGTGTATGCTGCGTGTCTACCTAGAAATTAGAGACTGATGGCACAAGGCTTGTTTTCCCATTAGGAAAGCTCCGTTCATGCGGCCTCGAAGCTACCGGAAAAGCATTGTTGTTGGCGGGGTTTTAGTCACTGCCGGCATGGTTCTGAGAAGAAAATGAGTTTTTTCGTAAGAAACCTTGTGCTTCCAGTTCCTTGTAGGAAGCTCACCCTGCTCTGCTCTATACCTAAAGTGAAAGTCAACGTGAGACTTGCTTCGAAGTAAGGCCTTGATTATCCTTGCAAAACGGGAGGCGTGCAGCAGCTCCATGAGGCCTTCATCGTTGTTCTGCTTTAGTTTCACGGTAGTAAGCCTTTCAAGACTCCTAGGGACCTTGCTTCAGCACCCGTTTCGGTACCAGAACACTGCGGAGAGCCAGGAAGCTCTGGTCCTGCGTGTATGCTGCGTGTCAACCTAGAAATGAGAGACTGATGGCACAAGGCTTGTTTTCCCATTAGGAAAGCTCCGTTCATGCGGCCTCGAAGCTACCTGAAAAGCATTGTTGTTGCCTGGGTTTTCGTCACTGCCGACATGGTTCTGAGAAGAAAATGAGTTTTCATGGAAGAAACCTTGTGCTTCTAGTTCCTTTTTGGAAGCTCACCCTGCTCTGCTCTATACCAAAAGTGAAAGCCAAGGTGAGCCCTAGCCTCGAAGTAAGGCCCTGATTTGCCTTGCCAATGGGGAGGCGTGCAGCAGCTCCATGAGGCCTTCCTCACTGTTCTGCTTGAGTTTCACGGTAGTGAGCCTTTCAAGAGTCCTAGGGACCTTGCTTCAGCACCCATTTCAGTACCAGAATATTGAGTAGACACAGGAAGCTCTAGTCCTGTTAAGCAACTTCCAGCCCCGTAGGCCTTTTGGAACACCCCAGTGTGGGCTAGAGAAAGGCAACACACTGCACTCTTCCTTGGCAGAGCCAGATTACCTCAGCTCCACACAGGATTCACGACCACACTTCTCGACTGTCCTCCATGCAGTGGATGTAACCTCATTCCCCTAGCTGAACTCTATTGAGAAAAACACTCTGCTTCTAATCCCATTTCACTTTTTACACTTCGAGTCACGCATCCTCAAGGGGGTGGTCGGCTTGCATTCCAAGTACAATTTAAGCACAGTTCTTGGTGTAACACAGCAGGTCTTTTGAAGAGGCACAGGTCTCTAAGTCTCCCTCGCGCATCCTTGGTTTAGGCACTTTGCTGCACGCAGAAAACCGGTCGTAGAAAAAAGTTGATTCAGGGGAAGCCCCAGTGGGGATCGTGAATCTCTTTTGACGTGGTAGCATCAACATGTACTTATGCTGCGTGTCAACCTGGAAATGGGAGACTGAAGGCACAAAGCTTGTTTTCCCGTTTTGAAAGCTCCATTCATGCGGCCTCAAAGCTACCTGAAAAGCACTGTTGTTACCGTGCTTTTCCTTACAGCCGGCATGGCACATAGAAGAAAATGAGTTTTCTCGAAAGAAACCTTGTGCTTCCAGTTCCTACTTGGAACCTCACCCTGCTCTGCTCTATACCAAACGTGAAAGTCAATGTGAGCACTAGCCTCGAAGTAAGGCCCTGATTATGCTGGCAAAACGGGAGGCGTGCAGCAGCTCCATGAGGCCTTCATCGCTGTTCTGCTTTAGTTGAACGGTAGTCAGCTCTCCAAGACTCCTAGGGACTTTGCTTAAGCAACCGTTTCGGTACCAGAACACTGCGTACAGCCAGGAAGCTTTGGTCCTGCGTGTATGCTGCGTGTCTACCTAGAAATTAGAGACTGATGGCACAAGGCTTGTTTTCCCATTAGGAAAGCTCCGTTCATGCGGCCTCGAAGCTACCGGAAAAGCATTCTTGTTGGCGGGGTTTTAGTCACTGCCGGCATGGTTCTGAGAAGAAAATGAGTTTTTTCGTAAGAAACCTTGTGCTTCCAGTTCCTTGTAGGAAGCTCACCCTGCTCTGCTCTATACCTAAAGTGAAAGTCAACGTGAGACTTGCTTCGAAGTAAGGCCTTGATTATCCTTGCAAAACGGGAGGCGTGCAGCAGCTCCATGAGGCCTTCATCGTTGTTCTGCTTTAGTTTCACGGTAGTAAGCCTTTCAAGACTCCTAGGGACCTTGCTTCAGCACCCGTTTCGGTACCAGAACACTGCGGAGAGCCAGGAAGCTCTGCTCCTGCGTGTATGCTGCGTGTCAACCTAGAAATTAGAGACTGATGGCACAAGGCTTGTTTTCCCATTAGGAAAGCTCCGTTTATGCGGCCTCGACGCTACCTGAAAAGCATTGTTGTTGCCTGGGTTTTCGTCACTGCCGACATGGTTCTGAGAAGAAAATGAGTTTTCATGGAAGAAACCTTGTGCTTCCAGTTCCTTTTTGGAAGCTCACCCTGCTCTGCTCTATACCAAAAGTGAAAGCCAACGTGAGCCCTAGCCTCGAAGTAAGGCCCTGATTTGCCTTGCCAATGGGGAGGCGTGCAGCAGCTCCATGAGGCCTTCCTCACTGTTCTGCTTGAGTTTCACGGTAGTAAGCCTTTCAAGACTCCTAGGGACCTTGCTTCAGCACCCGTTTCAGTACCAGAATATTGAGTAGACACAGGAAGCTCTAGTCCTGTTAAGCAACTTCCAGCCCCGTAGGCCTTTTGGAACACCCCAGTGTTGGCTAGAGAAAGGCAACACACTGCACTCTTCCTTGGCAGAGCCAGATTACCTCAGCTCCACACAGGATTCACGACCACACTTCTCGACTGTCCTCCATGCAGTGGATGTAACCTCATTCCCCTAGCTGAACTCTATTGAGAAAAACACTCTGCTTCTAATCCCGTTTCACTTTTTACACTTCGAGTCACGCATCCTCAAGGGGGTGGTCGGCTTGCATTCCAAGTACAATTTAAGCACAGTTCTTGGTGTAACACAGCAGGTCTTTTGAAGAGGCACAGGTCTCTAAGTCTCCCTCGCGCATCCTTTGTTTAGGCACTTTGCTGCACGCAGAAAACCGGTCGTAGAAAAAAGTTGATTCAGGGGAAGCCCCAGTGGGGATCGTGAATCTCTTTTGACGTGGTAGCATCAACATGTACTTATGCTGCGTGTCAACCTGGAAATGGGAGACTGAAGGCACAAAGCTTGTTTTCCCGTTTTGAAAGCTCCATTCATGCGGCCTCGAAGCTACCTGAAAAGCACTGTTGTTACCGTGCTTTTCCTTACAGCCGGCATGGCACATAGAAGAAAATGAGTTTTCTCGAAAGAAACCTTGTGCTTCCAGTTCCTACTTGGAACCTCACCCTGCTCTGCTCTATACCAAACGTGAAAGTCAATGTGAGCACTAGCCTCGAAGTAAGGCCCTGATTATGCTGGCAAAACGGGAGGCGTGCAGCAGCTCCATGAGGCCTTCATCGCTGTTCTGCTTTACTTGAACGGTAGTAAGCTCTCCAAGACTCCTAGGGACTTTGCTTAAGCAACCGTTTCGGTACCAGAACACTGCGTAGAGCCAGGAAGCTTTGGTCCTGCGTGTATGCTGCGTGTCTACCTAGAAATTAGAGACTGATGGCACAAGGCTTGTTTTCCCATTAGGAAAGCTCCGTTCATGCGGCCTCGAAGCTACCGGAAAAGCATTGTTGTTGGCGGGGTTTTAGTCACTGCCGGCATGGTTCTGAGAAGAAAATGAGTTTTTTCGTAAGAAACCTTGTGCTTCCAGTTCCTTGTAGGAGGCTCACCCTGCTCTGCTCTATACCTAAAGTGAAAGTCAACGTGAGACTTGCTTCGAAGTAAGGCCTTGATTATCCTTGCAAAACGGGAGGCGTGCAGCAGCTCCATGAGGCCTTCATCGTTGTTCTGCTTTAGTTTCACGGTAGTAAGCCTTTCAAGACTCCTAGGGACCTTGCTTCAGCCCCCGTTTCGGTACCAGAACACTGCGGAGAGCCAGGAAGCTTTTGTCCTGCGTGTATGCTGCGTGTCAACCTAGAAATTAGAGACTGATGGCACAAGGCTTGTTTTCCCATTAGGAAAGCTCCGTTTATGCGGCCTCGAAGCTACCTGAAAAGCATTGTTGTTGCCTGGGTTTTCGTCACTGCCGACATGGTTCTGAGAAGAAAATGAGTTTTCATGGAAGAAACCTTGTGCTTCTAGTTCCTTTTTGGAAGCTCACCCTGCTCTGCTCTATACCAAAAGTGAAAGCCAAGGTGAGCCCTAGCCTCGAAGTAAGGCCCTGATTGGCCTTGCCAATGGGGAGGCGTGCAGCAGCTCCATGAGGCCTTCCTCACTGTTCTGCTTGAGTTTCACGGTAGTAAGCCTTTCAAGACTCCTAGGGACCTTGCTTCAGCACCCGTTTCAGTACCAGAATATTGAGGAGACACAGGAAGCTCTAGTCCTGTTAAGCAACTTCCAGCCCCGTAGGCCTTTTGGAACACCCCAGTGTGGGCTAGAGAAAGGCAACACACTGCACTCTTCCTTGGCAGAGCCAGATTACCTCAGCTCCACACAGGATTCACGACCACACTTCTCGACTGTCCTCCATGCAGTGGATGTAACCTCATTCCCCTAGCTGAACTCTATTGAGAAAAACACTCTGCTTCTAATCCCGTTTCACTTTTTACACTTCGAGTCACGCATCCTCAAGGGGGTGGTCGGCTTGCATTCCAAGTACAATTTAAGCACAGTTCTTGGTGTAACACAGCAGGTCTTTTGAAGAGGCACAGGTCTCTAAGTCTCCCTCGCGCATCCTTGGTTTAGGCACTTTGCTGCACGCAGAAAACCGGTCGTAGAAAAAAGTTGATTCAGGGGAAGCCCCAGTGGGGATCGTGAATCTCTTTTGACGTGGTAGCATCAACATGTACTTATGCTGCGTGTCAACCTGGAAATGGGAGACTGAAGGCACAAAGCTTGTTTTCCCGTTTTGAAAGCTCCATTCATGCGGCCTCGAAGCTACCTGAAAAGCACTGTTGTTACCGTGCTTTTCCTTACAGCCGGCATGGCACATAGAAGAAAATGAGTTTTCTCGAAAGAAACCTTGTGCTTCCAGTTCCTACTTGGAACCTCACCCTGCTCTGCTCTATACCAAACGTGAAAGTCAATGTGAGCACTAGCCTCGAAGTAAGGCCCTGATTATGCTGGCAAAACGGGAGGCGTGCAGCAGCTCCATGAGGCCTTCATCGCTGTTCTGCTTTAGTTGAACGGTAGTAAGCTCTCCAAGACTCCTAGGGACTTTGCTTAAGCAACCGTTTCGGTACCAGAACACTGCGTACAGCCAGGAAGCTTTGGTCCTGCGTGTATGCTGCGTGTCTACCTAGAAATTAGAGACTGATGGCACAAGGCTTGTTTTCCCATTAGGAAAGCTCCGTTCATGCGGCCTCGAAGCTACCGGAAAAGCATTGTTGTTGGCGGGGTTTTAGTCACTGCCGGCATGGTTCTGAGAAGAAAATGAGTTTTTTCGTAAGAAACCTTGTGCTTCCAGTTCCTTGTAGGAAGCTCACCCTGCTCTGCTCTATACCTAAAGTGAAAGTCAACGTGAGACTTGCTTCGAAGTAAGGCCTTGATTATCCTTGCAAAACGGGAGGCGTGCAGCAGCTCCATGAGGCCTTCATCGTTGTTCTGCTTTAGTTTCACGGTAGTAAGCCTTTCAAGACTCCTAGGGACCTTGCTTCAGCACCCGTTTCGGTACCAGAACACTGCGGAGAGCCAGGAAGCTCTGGTCCTGCGTGTATGCTGCGTGTCAACCTAGAAATGAGAGACTGATGGCACAAGGCTTGTTTTCCCATTAGGAAAGCTCCGTTCATGCGGCCTCGAAGCTACCTGAAAAGCATTGTTGTTGCCTGGGTTTTCGTCACTGCCGACATGGTTCTGAGAAGAAAATGAGTTTTCATGGAAGAAACCTTGTGCTTCTAGTTCCTTTTTGGAAGCTCACCCTGCTCTGCTCTATACCAAAAGTGAAAGCCAAGGTGAGCCCTAGCCTCGAAGTAAGGCCCTGATTTGCCTTGCCAATGGGGAGGCGTGCAGCAGCTCCATGAGGCCTTCCTCACTGTTCTGCTTGAGTTTCACGGTAGTGAGCCTTTCAAGAGTCCTAGGGACCTTGCTTCAGCACCCATTTCAGTACCAGAATATTGAGTAGACACAGGAAGCTCTAGTCCTGTTAAGCAACTTCCAGCCCCGTAGGCCTTTTGGAACACCCCAGTGTGGGCTAGAGAAAGGCAACACACTGCACTCTTCCTTGGCAGAGCCAGATTACCTCAGCTCCACACAGGATTCACGACCACACTTCTCGACTGTCCTCCATGCAGTGGATGTAACCTCATTCCCCTAGCTGAACTCTATTGAGAAAAACACTCTGCTTCTAATCCCATTTCACTTTTTACACTTCGAGTCACGCATCCTCAAGGGGGTGGTCGGCTTGCATTCCAAGTACAATTTAAGCACAGTTCTTGGTGTAACACAGCAGGTCTTTTGAAGAGGCACAGGTCTCTAAGTCTCCCTCGCGCATCCTTGGTTTAGGCACTTTGCTGCACGCAGAAAACCGGTCGTAGAAAAAAGTTGATTCAGGGGAAGCCCCAGTGGGGATCGTGAATCTCTTTTGACGTGGTAGCATCAACATGTACTTATGCTGCGTGTCAACCTGGAAATGGGAGACTGAAGGCACAAAGCTTGTTTTCCCGTTTTGAAAGCTCCATTCATGCGGCCTCGAAGCTACCTGAAAAGCACTGTTGTTACCGTGCTTTTCCTTACAGCCGGCATGGCACATAGAAGAAAATGAGTTTTCTCGAAAGAAACCTTGTGCTTCCAGTTCCTACTTGGAACCTCACCCTGCTCTGCTCTATACCAAACGTGAAAGTCAATGTGAGCACTAGCCTCGAAGTAAGGCCCTGATTATGCTGGCAAAACGGGAGGCGTGCAGCAGCTCCATGAGGCCTTCATCGCTGTTCTGCTTTAGTTGAACGGTAGTCAGCTCTCCAAGACTCCTAGGGACTTTGCTTAAGCAACCGTTTCGGTACCAGAACACTGCGTACAGCCAGGAAGCTTTGGTCCTGCGTGTATGCTGCGTGTCTACCTAGAAATTAGAGACTGATGGCACAAGGCTTGTTTTCCCATTAGGAAAGCTCCGTTCATGCGGCCTCGAAGCTACCGGAAAAGCATTCTTGTTGGCGGGGTTTTAGTCACTGCCGGCATGGTTCTGAGAAGAAAATGAGTTTTTTCGTAAGAAACCTTGTGCTTCCAGTTCCTTGTAGGAAGCTCACCCTGCTCTGCTCTATACCTAAAGTGAAAGTCAACGTGAGACTTGCTTCGAAGTAAGGCCTTGATTATCCTTGCAAAACGGGAGGCGTGCAGCAGCTCCATGAGGCCTTCATCGTTGTTCTGCTTTAGTTTCACGGTAGTAAGCCTTTCAAGACTCCTAGGGACCTTGCTTCAGCACCCGTTTCGGTACCAGAACACTGCGGAGAGCCAGGAAGCTCTGCTCCTGCGTGTATGCTGCGTGTCAACCTAGAAATTAGAGACTGATGGCACAAGGCTTGTTTTCCCATTAGGAAAGCTCCGTTTATGCGGCCTCGACGCTACCTGAAAAGCATTGTTGTTGCCTGGGTTTTCGTCACTGCCGACATGGTTCTGAGAAGAAAATGAGTTTTCATGGAAGAAACCTTGTGCTTCCAGTTCCTTTTTGGAAGCTCACCCTGCTCTGCTCTATACCAAAAGTGAAAGCCAACGTGAGCCCTAGCCTCGAAGTAAGGCCCTGATTTGCCTTGCCAATGGGGAGGCGTGCAGCAGCTCCATGAGGCCTTCCTCACTGTTCTGCTTGAGTTTCACGGTAGTAAGCCTTTCAAGACTCCTAGGGACCTTGCTTCAGCACCCGTTTCAGTACCAGAATATTGAGTAGACACAGGAAGCTCTAGTCCTGTTAAGCAACTTCCAGCCCCGTAGGCCTTTTGGAACACCCCAGTGTTGGCTAGAGAAAGGCAACACACTGCACTCTTCCTTGGCAGAGCCAGATTACCTCAGCTCCACACAGGATTCACGACCACACTTCTCGACTGTCCTCCATGCAGTGGATGTAACCTCATTCCCCTAGCTGAACTCTATTGAGAAAAACACTCTGCTTCTAATCCCGTTTCACTTTTTACACTTCGAGTCACGCATCCTCAAGGGGGTGGTCGGCTTGCATTCCAAGTACAATTTAAGCACAGTTCTTGGTGTAACACAGCAGGTCTTTTGAAGAGGCACAGGTCTCTAAGTCTCCCTCGCGCATCCTTTGTTTAGGCACTTTGCTGCACGCAGAAAACCGGTCGTAGAAAAAAGTTGATTCAGGGGAAGCCCCAGTGGGGATCGTGAATCTCTTTTGACGTGGTAGCATCAACATGTACTTATGCTGCGTGTCAACCTGGAAATGGGAGACTGAAGGCACAAAGCTTGTTTTCCCGTTTTGAAAGCTCCATTCATGCGGCCTCGAAGCTACCTGAAAAGCACTGTTGTTACCGTGCTTTTCCTTACAGCCGGCATGGCACATAGAAGAAAATGAGTTTTCTCGAAAGAAACCTTGTGCTTCCAGTTCCTACTTGGAACCTCACCCTGCTCTGCTCTATACCAAACGTGAAAGTCAATGTGAGCACTAGCCTCGAAGTAAGGCCCTGATTATGCTGGCAAAACGGGAGGCGTGCAGCAGCTCCATGAGGCCTTCATCGCTGTTCTGCTTTACTTGAACGGTAGTAAGCTCTCCAAGACTCCTAGGGACTTTGCTTAAGCAACCGTTTCGGTACCAGAACACTGCGTAGAGCCAGGAAGCTTTGGTCCTGCGTGTATGCTGCGTGTCTACCTAGAAATTAGAGACTGATGGCACAAGGCTTGTTTTCCCATTAGGAAAGCTCCGTTCATGCGGCCTCGAAGCTACCGGAAAAGCATTGTTGTTGGCGGGGTTTTAGTCACTGCCGGCATGGTTCTGAGAAGAAAATGAGTTTTTTCGTAAGAAACCTTGTGCTTCCAGTTCCTTGTAGGAGGCTCACCCTGCTCTGCTCTATACCTAAAGTGAAAGTCAACGTGAGACTTGCTTCGAAGTAAGGCCTTGATTATCCTTGCAAAACGGGAGGCGTGCAGCAGCTCCATGAGGCCTTCATCGTTGTTCTGCTTTAGTTTCACGGTAGTAAGCCTTTCAAGACTCCTAGGGACCTTGCTTCAGCCCCCGTTTCGGTACCAGAACACTGCGGAGAGCCAGGAAGCTTTTGTCCTGCGTGTATGCTGCGTGTCAACCTAGAAATTAGAGACTGATGGCACAAGGCTTGTTTTCCCATTAGGAAAGCTCCGTTTATGCGGCCTCGAAGCTACCTGAAAAGCATTGTTGTTGCCTGGGTTTTCGTCACTGCCGACATGGTTCTGAGAAGAAAATGAGTTTTCATGGAAGAAACCTTGTGCTTCTAGTTCCTTTTTGGAAGCTCACCCTGCTCTGCTCTATACCAAAAGTGAAAGCCAAGGTGAGCCCTAGCCTCGAAGTAAGGCCCTGATTGGCCTTGCCAATGGGGAGGCGTGCAGCAGCTCCATGAGGCCTTCCTCACTGTTCTGCTTGAGTTTCACGGTAGTAAGCCTTTCAAGACTCCTAGGGACCTTGCTTCAGCACCCGTTTCAGTACCAGAATATTGAGGAGACACAGGAAGCTCTAGTCCTGTTAAGCAACTTCCAGCCCCGTAGGCCTTTTGGAACACCCCAGTGTGGGCTAGAGAAAGGCAACACACTGCACTCTTCCTTGGCAGAGCCAGATTACCTCAGCTCCACACAGGATTCACGACCACACTTCTCGACTGTCCTCCATGCAGTGGATGTAACCTCATTCCCCTAGCTGAACTCTATTGAGAAAAACACTCTGCTTCTAATCCCGTTTCACTTTTTACACTTCGAGTCACGCATCCTCAAGGGGGTGGTCGGCTTGCATTCCAAGTACAATTTAAGCACAGTTCTTGGTGTAACACAGCAGGTCTTTTGAAGAGGCACAGGTCTCTAAGTCTCCCTCGCGCATCCTTGGTTTAGGCACTTTGCTGCACGCAGAAAACCGGTCGTAGAAAAAAGTTGATTCAGGGGAAGCCCCAGTGGGGATCGTGAATCTCTTTTGACGTGGTAGCATCAACATGTACTTATGCTGCGTGTCAACCTGGAAATGGGAGACTGAAGGCACAAAGCTTGTTTTCCCGTTTTGAAAGCTCCATTCATGCGGCCTCGAAGCTACCTGAAAAGCACTGTTGTTACCGTGCTTTTCCTTACAGCCGGCATGGCACATAGAAGAAAATGAGTTTTCTCGAAAGAAACCTTGTGCTTCCAGTTCCTACTTGGAACCTCACCCTGCTCTGCTCTATACCAAACGTGAAAGTCAATGTGAGCACTAGCCTCGAAGTAAGGCCCTGATTATGCTGGCAAAACGGGAGGCGTGCAGCAGCTCCATGAGGCCTTCATCGCTGTTCTGCTTTAGTTGAACGGTAGTAAGCTCTCCAAGACTCCTAGGGACTTTGCTTAAGCAACCGTTTCGGTACCAGAACACTGCGTACAGCCAGGAAGCTTTGGTCCTGCGTGTATGCTGCGTGTCTACCTAGAAATTAGAGACTGATGGCACAAGGCTTGTTTTCCCATTAGGAAAGCTCCGTTCATGCGGCCTCGAAGCTACCGGAAAAGCATTGTTGTTGGCGGGGTTTTAGTCACTGCCGGCATGGTTCTGAGAAGAAAATGAGTTTTTTCGTAAGAAACCTTGTGCTTCCAGTTCCTTGTAGGAAGCTCACCCTGCTCTGCTCTATACCTAAAGTGAAAGTCAACGTGAGACTTGCTTCGAAGTAAGGCCTTGATTATCCTTGCAAAACGGGAGGCGTGCAGCAGCTCCATGAGGCCTTCATCGTTGTTCTGCTTTAGTTTCACGGTAGTAAGCCTTTCAAGACTCCTAGGGACCTTGCTTCAGCACCCGTTTCGGTACCAGAACACTGCGGAGAGCCAGGAAGCTCTGGTCCTGCGTGTATGCTGCGTGTCAACCTAGAAATGAGAGACTGATGGCACAAGGCTTGTTTTCCCATTAGGAAAGCTCCGTTCATGCGGCCTCGAAGCTACCTGAAAAGCATTGTTGTTGCCTGGGTTTTCGTCACTGCCGACATGGTTCTGAGAAGAAAATGAGTTTTCATGGAAGAAACCTTGTGCTTCTAGTTCCTTTTTGGAAGCTCACCCTGCTCTGCTCTATACCAAAAGTGAAAGCCAAGGTGAGCCCTAGCCTCGAAGTAAGGCCCTGATTTGCCTTGCCAATGGGGAGGCGTGCAGCAGCTCCATGAGGCCTTCCTCACTGTTCTGCTTGAGTTTCACGGTAGTGAGCCTTTCAAGAGTCCTAGGGACCTTGCTTCAGCACCCATTTCAGTACCAGAATATTGAGTAGACACAGGAAGCTCTAGTCCTGTTAAGCAACTTCCAGCCCCGTAGGCCTTTTGGAACACCCCAGTGTGGGCTAGAGAAAGGCAACACACTGCACTCTTCCTTGGCAGAGCCAGATTACCTCAGCTCCACACAGGATTCACGACCACACTTCTCGACTGTCCTCCATGCAGTGGATGTAACCTCATTCCCCTAGCTGAACTCTATTGAGAAAAACACTCTGCTTCTAATCCCATTTCACTTTTTACACTTCGAGTCACGCATCCTCAAGGGGGTGGTCGGCTTGCATTCCAAGTACAATTTAAGCACAGTTCTTGGTGTAACACAGCAGGTCTTTTGAAGAGGCACAGGTCTCTAAGTCTCCCTCGCGCATCCTTGGTTTAGGCACTTTGCTGCACGCAGAAAACCGGTCGTAGAAAAAAGTTGATTCAGGGGAAGCCCCAGTGGGGATCGTGAATCTCTTTTGACGTGGTAGCATCAACATGTACTTATGCTGCGTGTCAACCTGGAAATGGGAGACTGAAGGCACAAAGCTTGTTTTCCCGTTTTGAAAGCTCCATTCATGCGGCCTCGAAGCTACCTGAAAAGCACTGTTGTTACCGTGCTTTTCCTTACAGCCGGCATGGCACATAGAAGAAAATGAGTTTTCTCGAAAGAAACCTTGTGCTTCCAGTTCCTACTTGGAACCTCACCCTGCTCTGCTCTATACCAAACGTGAAAGTCAATGTGAGCACTAGCCTCGAAGTAAGGCCCTGATTATGCTGGCAAAACGGGAGGCGTGCAGCAGCTCCATGAGGCCTTCATCGCTGTTCTGCTTTAGTTGAACGGTAGTCAGCTCTCCAAGACTCCTAGGGACTTTGCTTAAGCAACCGTTTCGGTACCAGAACACTGCGTACAGCCAGGAAGCTTTGGTCCTGCGTGTATGCTGCGTGTCTACCTAGAAATTAGAGACTGATGGCACAAGGCTTGTTTTCCCATTAGGAAAGCTCCGTTCATGCGGCCTCGAAGCTACCGGAAAAGCATTCTTGTTGGCGGGGTTTTAGTCACTGCCGGCATGGTTCTGAGAAGAAAATGAGTTTTTTCGTAAGAAACCTTGTGCTTCCAGTTCCTTGTAGGAAGCTCACCCTGCTCTGCTCTATACCTAAAGTGAAAGTCAACGTGAGACTTGCTTCGAAGTAAGGCCTTGATTATCCTTGCAAAACGGGAGGCGTGCAGCAGCTCCATGAGGCCTTCATCGTTGTTCTGCTTTAGTTTCACGGTAGTAAGCCTTTCAAGACTCCTAGGGACCTTGCTTCAGCACCCGTTTCGGTACCAGAACACTGCGGAGAGCCAGGAAGCTCTGCTCCTGCGTGTATGCTGCGTGTCAACCTAGAAATTAGAGACTGATGGCACAAGGCTTGTTTTCCCATTAGGAAAGCTCCGTTTATGCGGCCTCGACGCTACCTGAAAAGCATTGTTGTTGCCTGGGTTTTCGTCACTGCCGACATGGTTCTGAGAAGAAAATGAGTTTTCATGGAAGAAACCTTGTGCTTCCAGTTCCTTTTTGGAAGCTCACCCTGCTCTGCTCTATACCAAAAGTGAAAGCCAACGTGAGCCCTAGCCTCGAAGTAAGGCCCTGATTTGCCTTGCCAATGGGGAGGCGTGCAGCAGCTCCATGAGGCCTTCCTCACTGTTCTGCTTGAGTTTCACGGTAGTAAGCCTTTCAAGACTCCTAGGGACCTTGCTTCAGCACCCGTTTCAGTACCAGAATATTGAGTAGACACAGGAAGCTCTAGTCCTGTTAAGCAACTTCCAGCCCCGTAGGCCTTTTGGAACACCCCAGTGTTGGCTAGAGAAAGGCAACACACTGCACTCTTCCTTGGCAGAGCCAGATTACCTCAGCTCCACACAGGATTCACGACCACACTTCTCGACTGTCCTCCATGCAGTGGATGTAACCTCATTCCCCTAGCTGAACTCTATTGAGAAAAACACTCTGCTTCTAATCCCGTTTCACTTTTTACACTTCGAGTCACGCATCCTCAAGGGGGTGGTCGGCTTGCATTCCAAGTACAATTTAAGCACAGTTCTTGGTGTAACACAGCAGGTCTTTTGAAGAGGCACAGGTCTCTAAGTCTCCCTCGCGCATCCTTTGTTTAGGCACTTTGCTGCACGCAGAAAACCGGTCGTAGAAAAAAGTTGATTCAGGGGAAGCCCCAGTGGGGATCGTGAATCTCTTTTGACGTGGTAGCATCAACATGTACTTATGCTGCGTGTCAACCTGGAAATGGGAGACTGAAGGCACAAAGCTTGTTTTCCCGTTTTGAAAGCTCCATTCATGCGGCCTCGAAGCTACCTGAAAAGCACTGTTGTTACCGTGCTTTTCCTTACAGCCGGCATGGCACATAGAAGAAAATGAGTTTTCTCGAAAGAAACCTTGTGCTTCCAGTTCCTACTTGGAACCTCACCCTGCTCTGCTCTATACCAAACGTGAAAGTCAATGTGAGCACTAGCCTCGAAGTAAGGCCCTGATTATGCTGGCAAAACGGGAGGCGTGCAGCAGCTCCATGAGGCCTTCATCGCTGTTCTGCTTTACTTGAACGGTAGTCAGCTCTCCAAGACTCCTAGGGACTTTGCTTAAGCAACCGTTTCGGTACCAGAACACTGCGTAGAGCCAGGAAGCTTTGGTCCTGCGTGTATGCTGCGTGTCTACCTAGAAATTAGAGACTGATGGCACAAGGCTTGTTTTCCCATTAGGAAAGCTCCGTTCATGCGGCCTCGAAGCTACCGGAAAAGCATTGTTGTTGGCGGGGTTTTAGTCACTGCCGGCATGGTTCTGAGAAGAAAATGAGTTTTTTCGTAAGAAACCTTGTGCTTCCAGTTCCTTGTAGGAGGCTCACCCTGCTCTGCTCTATACCTAAAGTGAAAGTCAACGTGAGACTTGCTTCGAAGTAAGGCCTTGATTATCCTTGCAAAACGGGAGGCGTGCAGCAGCTCCATGAGGCCTTCATCGTTGTTCTGCTTTAGTTTCACGGTAGTAAGCCTTTCAAGACTCCTAGGGACCTTGCTTCAGCCCCCGTTTCGGTACCAGAACACTGCGGAGAGCCAGGAAGCTTTTGTCCTGCGTGTATGCTGCGTGTCAACCTAGAAATTAGAGACTGATGGCACAAGGCTTGTTTTCCCATTAGGAAAGCTCCGTTTATGCGGCCTCGAAGCTACCTGAAAAGCATTGTTGTTGCCTGGGTTTTCGTCACTGCCGACATGGTTCTGAGAAGAAAATGAGTTTTCATGGAAGAAACCTTGTGCTTCTAGTTCCTTTTTGGAAGCTCACCCTGCTCTGCTCTATACCAAAAGTGAAAGCCAAGGTGAGCCCTAGCCTCGAAGTAAGGCCCTGATTGGCCTTGCCAATGGGGAGGCGTGCAGCAGCTCCATGAGGCCTTCCTCACTGTTCTGCTTGAGTTTCACGGTAGTAAGCCTTTCAAGACTCCTAGGGACCTTGCTTCAGCACCCGTTTCAGTACCAGAATATTGAGGAGACACAGGAAGCTCTAGTCCTGTTAAGCAACTTCCAGCCCCGTAGGCCTTTTGGAACACCCCAGTGTGGGCTAGAGAAAGGCAACACACTGCACTCTTCCTTGGCAGAGCCAGATTACCTCAGCTCCACACAGGATTCACGACCACACTTCTCGACTGTCCTCCATGCAGTGGATGTAACCTCATTCCCCTAGCTGAACTCTATTGAGAAAAACACTCTGCTTCTAATCCCGTTTCACTTTTTACACTTCGAGTCACGCATCCTCAAGGGGGTGGTCGGCTTGCATTCCAAGTACAATTTAAGCACAGTTCTTGGTGTAACACAGCAGGTCTTTTGAAGAGGCACAGGTCTCTAAGTCTCCCTCGCGCATCCTTGGTTTAGGCACTTTGCTGCACGCAGAAAACCGGTCGTAGAAAAAAGTTGATTCAGGGGAAGCCCCAGTGGGGATCGTGAATCTCTTTTGACGTGGTAGCATCAACATGTACTTATGCTGCGTGTCAACCTGGAAATGGGAGACTGAAGGCACAAAGCTTGTTTTCCCGTTTTGAAAGCTCCATTCATGCGGCCTCGAAGCTACCTGAAAAGCACTGTTGTTACCGTGCTTTTCCTTACAGCCGGCATGGCACATAGAAGAAAATGAGTTTTCTCGAAAGAAACCTTGTGCTTCCAGTTCCTACTTGGAACCTCACCCTGCTCTGCTCTATACCAAACGTGAAAGTCAATGTGAGCACTAGCCTCGAAGTAAGGCCCTGATTATGCTGGCAAAACGGGAGGCGTGCAGCAGCTCCATGAGGCCTTCATCGCTGTTCTGCTTTAGTTGAACGGTAGTAAGCTCTCCAAGACTCCTAGGGACTTTGCTTAAGCAACCGTTTCGGTACCAGAACACTGCGTACAGCCAGGAAGCTTTGGTCCTGCGTGTATGCTGCGTGTCTACCTAGAAATTAGAGACTGATGGCACAAGGCTTGTTTTCCCATTAGGAAAGCTCCGTTCATGCGGCCTCGAAGCTACCGGAAAAGCATTGTTGTTGGCGGGGTTTTAGTCACTGCCGGCATGGTTCTGAGAAGAAAATGAGTTTTTTCGTAAGAAACCTTGTGCTTCCAGTTCCTTGTAGGAAGCTCACCCTGCTCTGCTCTATACCTAAAGTGAAAGTCAACGTGAGACTTGCTTCGAAGTAAGGCCTTGATTATCCTTGCAAAACGGGAGGCGTGCAGCAGCTCCATGAGGCCTTCATCGTTGTTCTGCTTTAGTTTCACGGTAGTAAGCCTTTCAAGACTCCTAGGGACCTTGCTTCAGCACCCGTTTCGGTACCAGAACACTGCGGAGAGCCAGGAAGCTCTGGTCCTGCGTGTATGCTGCGTGTCAACCTAGAAATGAGAGACTGATGGCACAAGGCTTGTTTTCCCATTAGGAAAGCTCCGTTCATGCGGCCTCGAAGCTACCTGAAAAGCATTGTTGTTGCCTGGGTTTTCGTCACTGCCGACATGGTTCTGAGAAGAAAATGAGTTTTCATGGAAGAAACCTTGTGCTTCTAGTTCCTTTTTGGAAGCTCACCCTGCTCTGCTCTATACCAAAAGTGAAAGCCAAGGTGAGCCCTAGCCTCGAAGTAAGGCCCTGATTTGCCTTGCCAATGGGGAGGCGTGCAGCAGCTCCATGAGGCCTTCCTCACTGTTCTGCTTGAGTTTCACGGTAGTGAGCCTTTCAAGAGTCCTAGGGACCTTGCTTCAGCACCCATTTCAGTACCAGAATATTGAGTAGACACAGGAAGCTCTAGTCCTGTTAAGCAACTTCCAGCCCCGTAGGCCTTTTGGAACACCCCAGTGTGGGCTAGAGAAAGGCAACACACTGCACTCTTCCTTGGCAGAGCCAGATTACCTCAGCTCCACACAGGATTCACGACCACACTTCTCGACTGTCCTCCATGCAGTGGATGTAACCTCATTCCCCTAGCTGAACTCTATTGAGAAAAACACTCTGCTTCTAATCCCATTTCACTTTTTACACTTCGAGTCACGCATCCTCAAGGGGGTGGTCGGCTTGCATTCCAAGTACAATTTAAGCACAGTTCTTGGTGTAACACAGCAGGTCTTTTGAAGAGGCACAGGTCTCTAAGTCTCCCTCGCGCATCCTTGGTTTAGGCACTTTGCTGCACGCAGAAAACCGGTCGTAGAAAAAAGTTGATTCAGGGGAAGCCCCAGTGGGGATCGTGAATCTCTTTTGACGTGGTAGCATCAACATGTACTTATGCTGCGTGTCAACCTGGAAATGGGAGACTGAAGGCACAAAGCTTGTTTTCCCGTTTTGAAAGCTCCATTCATGCGGCCTCGAAGCTACCTGAAAAGCACTGTTGTTACCGTGCTTTTCCTTACAGCCGGCATGGCACATAGAAGAAAATGAGTTTTCTCGAAAGAAACCTTGTGCTTCCAGTTCCTACTTGGAACCTCACCCTGCTCTGCTCTATACCAAACGTGAAAGTCAATGTGAGCACTAGCCTCGAAGTAAGGCCCTGATTATGCTGGCAAAACGGGAGGCGTGCAGCAGCTCCATGAGGCCTTCATCGCTGTTCTGCTTTAGTTGAACGGTAGTCAGCTCTCCAAGACTCCTAGGGACTTTGCTTAAGCAACCGTTTCGGTACCAGAACACTGCGTACAGCCAGGAAGCTTTGGTCCTGCGTGTATGCTGCGTGTCTACCTAGAAATTAGAGACTGATGGCACAAGGCTTGTTTTCCCATTAGGAAAGCTCCGTTCATGCGGCCTCGAAGCTACCGGAAAAGCATTCTTGTTGGCGGGGTTTTAGTCACTGCCGGCATGGTTCTGAGAAGAAAATGAGTTTTTTCGTAAGAAACCTTGTGCTTCCAGTTCCTTGTAGGAAGCTCACCCTGCTCTGCTCTATACCTAAAGTGAAAGTCAACGTGAGACTTGCTTCGAAGTAAGGCCTTGATTATCCTTGCAAAACGGGAGGCGTGCAGCAGCTCCATGAGGCCTTCATCGTTGTTCTGCTTTAGTTTCACGGTAGTAAGCCTTTCAAGACTCCTAGGGACCTTGCTTCAGCACCCGTTTCGGTACCAGAACACTGCGGAGAGCCAGGAAGCTCTGCTCCTGCGTGTATGCTGCGTGTCAACCTAGAAATTAGAGACTGATGGCACAAGGCTTGTTTTCCCATTAGGAAAGCTCCGTTTATGCGGCCTCGACGCTACCTGAAAAGCATTGTTGTTGCCTGGGTTTTCGTCACTGCCGACATGGTTCTGAGAAGAAAATGAGTTTTCATGGAAGAAACCTTGTGCTTCCAGTTCCTTTTTGGAAGCTCACCCTGCTCTGCTCTATACCAAAAGTGAAAGCCAACGTGAGCCCTAGCCTCGAAGTAAGGCCCTGATTTGCCTTGCCAATGGGGAGGCGTGCAGCAGCTCCATGAGGCCTTCCTCACTGTTCTGCTTGAGTTTCACGGTAGTAAGCCTTTCAAGACTCCTAGGGACCTTGCTTCAGCACCCGTTTCAGTACCAGAATATTGAGTAGACACAGGAAGCTCTAGTCCTGTTAAGCAACTTCCAGCCCCGTAGGCCTTTTGGAACACCCCAGTGTTGGCTAGAGAAAGGCAACACACTGCACTCTTCCTTGGCAGAGCCAGATTACCTCAGCTCCACACAGGATTCACGACCACACTTCTCGACTGTCCTCCATGCAGTGGATGTAACCTCATTCCCCTAGCTGAACTCTATTGAGAAAAACACTCTGCTTCTAATCCCGTTTCACTTTTTACACTTCGAGTCACGCATCCTCAAGGGGGTGGTCGGCTTGCATTCCAAGTACAATTTAAGCACAGTTCTTGGTGTAACACAGCAGGTCTTTTGAAGAGGCACAGGTCTCTAAGTCTCCCTCGCGCATCCTTTGTTTAGGCACTTTGCTGCACGCAGAAAACCGGTCGTAGAAAAAAGTTGATTCAGGGGAAGCCCCAGTGGGGATCGTGAATCTCTTTTGACGTGGTAGCATCAACATGTACTTATGCTGCGTGTCAACCTGGAAATGGGAGACTGAAGGCACAAAGCTTGTTTTCCCGTTTTGAAAGCTCCATTCATGCGGCCTCGAAGCTACCTGAAAAGCACTGTTGTTACCGTGCTTTTCCTTACAGCCGGCATGGCACATAGAAGAAAATGAGTTTTCTCGAAAGAAACCTTGTGCTTCCAGTTCCTACTTGGAACCTCACCCTGCTCTGCTCTATACCAAACGTGAAAGTCAATGTGAGCACTAGCCTCGAAGTAAGGCCCTGATTATGCTGGCAAAACGGGAGGCGTGCAGCAGCTCCATGAGGCCTTCATCGCTGTTCTGCTTTACTTGAACGGTAGTAAGCTCTCCAAGACTCCTAGGGACTTTGCTTAAGCAACCGTTTCGGTACCAGAACACTGCGTAGAGCCAGGAAGCTTTGGTCCTGCGTGTATGCTGCGTGTCTACCTAGAAATTAGAGACTGATGGCACAAGGCTTGTTTTCCCATTAGGAAAGCTCCGTTCATGCGGCCTCGAAGCTACCGGAAAAGCATTGTTGTTGGCGGGGTTTTAGTCACTGCCGGCATGGTTCTGAGAAGAAAATGAGTTTTTTCGTAAGAAACCTTGTGCTTCCAGTTCCTTGTAGGAGGCTCACCCTGCTCTGCTCTATACCTAAAGTGAAAGTCAACGTGAGACTTGCTTCGAAGTAAGGCCTTGATTATCCTTGCAAAACGGGAGGCGTGCAGCAGCTCCATGAGGCCTTCATCGTTGTTCTGCTTTAGTTTCACGGTAGTAAGCCTTTCAAGACTCCTAGGGACCTTGCTTCAGCCCCCGTTTCGGTACCAGAACACTGCGGAGAGCCAGGAAGCTTTTGTCCTGCGTGTATGCTGCGTGTCAACCTAGAAATTAGAGACTGATGGCACAAGGCTTGTTTTCCCATTAGGAAAGCTCCGTTTATGCGGCCTCGAAGCTACCTGAAAAGCATTGTTGTTGCCTGGGTTTTCGTCACTGCCGACATGGTTCTGAGAAGAAAATGAGTTTTCATGGAAGAAACCTTGTGCTTCTAGTTCCTTTTTGGAAGCTCACCCTGCTCTGCTCTATACCAAAAGTGAAAGCCAAGGTGAGCCCTAGCCTCGAAGTAAGGCCCTGATTGGCCTTGCCAATGGGGAGGCGTGCAGCAGCTCCATGAGGCCTTCCTCACTGTTCTGCTTGAGTTTCACGGTAGTAAGCCTTTCAAGACTCCTAGGGACCTTGCTTCAGCACCCGTTTCAGTACCAGAATATTGAGGAGACACAGGAAGCTCTAGTCCTGTTAAGCAACTTCCAGCCCCGTAGGCCTTTTGGAACACCCCAGTGTGGGCTAGAGAAAGGCAACACACTGCACTCTTCCTTGGCAGAGCCAGATTACCTCAGCTCCACACAGGATTCACGACCACACTTCTCGACTGTCCTCCATGCAGTGGATGTAACCTCATTCCCCTAGCTGAACTCTATTGAGAAAAACACTCTGCTTCTAATCCCGTTTCACTTTTTACACTTCGAGTCACGCATCCTCAAGGGGGTGGTCGGCTTGCATTCCAAGTACAATTTAAGCACAGTTCTTGGTGTAACACAGCAGGTCTTTTGAAGAGGCACAGGTCTCTAAGTCTCCCTCGCGCATCCTTGGTTTAGGCACTTTGCTGCACGCAGAAAACCGGTCGTAGAAAAAAGTTGATTCAGGGGAAGCCCCAGTGGGGATCGTGAATCTCTTTTGACGTGGTAGCATCAACATGTACTTATGCTGCGTGTCAACCTGGAAATGGGAGACTGAAGGCACAAAGCTTGTTTTCCCGTTTTGAAAGCTCCATTCATGCGGCCTCGAAGCTACCTGAAAAGCACTGTTGTTACCGTGCTTTTCCTTACAGCCGGCATGGCACATAGAAGAAAATGAGTTTTCTCGAAAGAAACCTTGTGCTTCCAGTTCCTACTTGGAACCTCACCCTGCTCTGCTCTATACCAAACGTGAAAGTCAATGTGAGCACTAGCCTCGAAGTAAGGCCCTGATTATGCTGGCAAAACGGGAGGCGTGCAGCAGCTCCATGAGGCCTTCATCGCTGTTCTGCTTTAGTTGAACGGTAGTAAGCTCTCCAAGACTCCTAGGGACTTTGCTTAAGCAACCGTTTCGGTACCAGAACACTGCGTACAGCCAGGAAGCTTTGGTCCTGCGTGTATGCTGCGTGTCTACCTAGAAATTAGAGACTGATGGCACAAGGCTTGTTTTCCCATTAGGAAAGCTCCGTTCATGCGGCCTCGAAGCTACCGGAAAAGCATTGTTGTTGGCGGGGTTTTAGTCACTGCCGGCATGGTTCTGAGAAGAAAATGAGTTTTTTCGTAAGAAACCTTGTGCTTCCAGTTCCTTGTAGGAAGCTCACCCTGCTCTGCTCTATACCTAAAGTGAAAGTCAACGTGAGACTTGCTTCGAAGTAAGGCCTTGATTATCCTTGCAAAACGGGAGGCGTGCAGCAGCTCCATGAGGCCTTCATCGTTGTTCTGCTTTAGTTTCACGGTAGTAAGCCTTTCAAGACTCCTAGGGACCTTGCTTCAGCACCCGTTTCGGTACCAGAACACTGCGGAGAGCCAGGAAGCTCTGGTCCTGCGTGTATGCTGCGTGTCAACCTAGAAATGAGAGACTGATGGCACAAGGCTTGTTTTCCCATTAGGAAAGCTCCGTTCATGCGGCCTCGAAGCTACCTGAAAAGCATTGTTGTTGCCTGGGTTTTCGTCACTGCCGACATGGTTCTGAGAAGAAAATGAGTTTTCATGGAAGAAACCTTGTGCTTCTAGTTCCTTTTTGGAAGCTCACCCTGCTCTGCTCTATACCAAAAGTGAAAGCCAAGGTGAGCCCTAGCCTCGAAGTAAGGCCCTGATTTGCCTTGCCAATGGGGAGACGTGCAGCAGCTCCATGAGGCCTTCCTCACTGTTCTGCTTGAGTTTCACGGTAGTGAGCCTTTCAAGAGTCCTAGGGACCTTGCTTCAGCACCCATTTCAGTACCAGAATATTGAGTAGACACAGGAAGCTCTAGTCCTGTTAAGCAACTTCCAGCCCCGTAGGCCTTTTGGAACACCCCAGTGTGGGCTAGAGAAAGGCAACACACTGCACTCTTCCTTGGCAGAGCCAGATTACCTCAGCTCCACACAGGATTCACGACCACACTTCTCGACTGTCCTCCATGCAGTGGATGTAACCTCATTCCCCTAGCTGAACTCTATTGAGAAAAACACTCTGCTTCTAATCCCATTTCACTTTTTACACTTCGAGTCACGCATCCTCAAGGGGGTGGTCGGCTTGCATTCCAAGTACAATTTAAGCACAGTTCTTGGTGTAACACAGCAGGTCTTTTGAAGAGGCACAGGTCTCTAAGTCTCCCTCGCGCATCCTTGGTTTAGGCACTTTGCTGCACGCAGAAAACCGGTCGTAGAAAAAAGTTGATTCAGGGGAAGCCCCAGTGGGGATCGTGAATCTCTTTTGACGTGGTAGCATCAACATGTACTTATGCTGCGTGTCAACCTGGAAATGGGAGACTGAAGGCACAAAGCTTGTTTTCCCGTTTTGAAAGCTCCATTCATGCGGCCTCGAAGCTACCTGAAAAGCACTGTTGTTACCGTGCTTTTCCTTACAGCCGGCATGGCACATAGAAGAAAATGAGTTTTCTCGAAAGAAACCTTGTGCTTCCAGTTCCTACTTGGAACCTCACCCTGCTCTGCTCTATACCAAACGTGAAAGTCAATGTGAGCACTAGCCTCGAAGTAAGGCCCTGATTATGCTGGCAAAACGGGAGGCGTGCAGCAGCTCCATGAGGCCTTCATCGCTGTTCTGCTTTAGTTGAAGGGTAGTCAGCTCTCCAAGACTCCTAGGGACTTTGCTTAAGCAACCGTTTCGGTACCAGAACACTGCGTAGAGCCAGGAAGCTTTGGTCCTGCGTGTATGCTGCGTGTCTACCTAGAAATTAGAGACTGATGGCACAAGGCTTGTTTTCCCATTAGGAAAGCTCCGTTCATGCGGCCTCGAAGCTACCGGAAAAGCATTCTTGTTGGCGGGGTTTTAGTCACTGCCGGCATGGTTCTGAGAAGAAAATGAGTTTTTTCGTAAGAAACCTTGTGCTTCCAGTTCCTTGTAGGAAGCTCACCCTGCTCTGCTCTATACCTAAAGTGAAAGTCAACGTGAGACTTGCTTCGAAGTAAGGCCTTGATTATCCTTGCAAAACGGGAGGCGTGCAGCAGCTCCATGAGGCCTTCATCGTTGTTCTGCTTTAGTTTCACGGTAGTAAGCCTTTCAAGACTCCTAGGGACCTTGCTTCAGCCCCCGTTTCGGTACCAGAACACTGCGGAGAGCCAGGAAGCTCTGGTCCTGCGTGTATGCTGCGTGTCAACCTAGAAATTAGAGACTGATGGCACAAGGCTTGTTTTCCCATTAGGAAAGCTCCGTTCATGCGGCCTCGAAGCTACCTGAAAAGCATTGTTGTTGCCTGGGTTTTCGTCACTGCCGACATGGTTCTGAGAAGAAAATGAGTTTTCATGGAAGAAACCTTGTGCTTCCAGTTCCTTGTTGGAAGCTCACCCTGCTCTGCTCTATACCAAAAGTGAAAGCCAACGTGAGCCCTAGCCTCGAAGTAAGGCCCTGATTTGCCTTGCCAATGGGGAGGCGTGCAGCAGCTCCATGAGGCCTTCCTCACTGTTCTGCTTGAGTTTAACGGTAGTAAGCCTTTCAAGCCTCCTAGGGACCTTGCTTCAGCACCCGTTTCAGTACCAGAATATTGAGGAGACACAGGAAGCTCTAGTCCTGTTAAGCAACTTCCAGCCCCGTAGGCCTTTTGGAACACCCCAGTGTTGGCTAGAGAAAGGCAACACACTGCACTCTTCCTTGGCAGAGCCAGATTACCTCAGCTCCACACAGGATTCACGACCACACTTCTCGACTGTCCTCCATGCAGTGGATGTAACCTCATTCCCCTAGCTGAACTCTATTGAGAAAAACACTCTGCTTCTAATCCCGTTTCACTTTTTACACTTCGAGTCACGCATCCTCAAGGGGGTGGTCGGCTTGCATTCCAAGTACAATTTAAGCACAGTTCTTGGTGTAACACAGCAGGTCTTTTGAAGAGGCACAGGTCTCTAAGTCTCCCTCGCGCATCCTTTGTTTAGGCACTTTGCTGCACGCAGAAAACCGGTCGTAGAAAAAAGTTGATTCAGGGGAAGCCCCAGTGGGGATCGTGAATCTCTTTTGACGTGGTAGCATCAACATGTACTTATGCTGCGTGTCAACCTGGAAATGGGAGACTGAAGGCACAAAGCTTGTTTTCCCGTTTTGAAAGCTCCATTCATGCGGCCTCGAAGCTACCTGAAAAGCACTGTTGTTACCGTGCTTTTCCTTACAGCCGGCATGGCACATAGAAGAAAATGAGTTTTCTCGAAAGAAACCTTGTGCTTCCAGTTCCTACTTGGAACCTCACCCTGCTCTGCTCTATACCAAACGTGAAAGTCAATGTGAGCACTAGCCTCGAAGTAAGGCCCTGATTATGCTGGCAAAACGGGAGGCGTGCAGCAGCTCCATGAGGCCTTCATCGCTGTTCTGCTTTAGTTGAACGGTAGTCAGCTCTCCAAGACTCCTAGGGACTTTGCTTAAGCAACCGTTTCGGTACCAGAACACTGCGTAGAGCCAGGAAGCTTTGGTCCTGCGTGTATGCTGCGTGTCTACCTAGAAATTAGAGACTGATGGCACAAGGCTTGTTTTCCCATTAGGAAAGCTCCGTTCATGCGGCCTCGAAGCTACCGGAAAAGCATTGTTGTTGGCGGGGTTTTAGTCACTGCCGGCATGGTTCTGAGAAGAAAATGAGTTTTTTCGTAAGAAACCTTTTGCTTCCAGTTCCTTGTAGGAAGCTCACCCTGCTCTGCTCTATACCTAAAGTGAAAGTCAACGTGAGACTTGCTTCGAAGTAAGGCCTTGATTATCCTTGCAAAACGGGAGGCGTGCAGCAGCTCCATGAGGCCTTCATCGTTGTTCTGCTTTAGTTTCACGGTAGTAAGCCTTTCAAGACTCCTAGGGACCTTGCTTCAGCCCCCGTTTCGGTACCAGAACACTGCGGAGAGCCAGGAAGCTCTGGTCCTGCGTGTATGCTGCGTGTCAACCTAGAAATTAGAGACTGATGGCACAAGGCTTGTTTTCCCATTAGGAAAGCTCCGTTCATGCGGCCTCGAAGCTACCTGAAAAGCATTGTTGTTGCCTGGGTTTTCGTCACTGCCGACATGGTTCTGAGAAGAAAATGAGTTTTCATGGAAGAAACCTTGTGCTTCCAGTTCCTTGTTGGAAGCTCACCCTGCTCTGCTCTATACCAAAAGTGAAAGCCAACGTGAGCCCTAGCCTCGAAGTAAGGCCCTGATTTGCCTTGCCAATGGGGAGGCGTGCAGCAGCTCCATGAGGCCTTCCTCACTGTTCTGCTTGAGTTTCACGGTAGTAAGCCTTTCAAGACTCCTAGGGACCTTGCTTCAGCACCCGTTTCAGTACCAGAATATTGAGTAGACACAGGAAGCTCTAGTCCTGTTAAGCAACTTCCAGCCCCGTAGGCCTTTTGGAACACCCCAGTGTGGGCTAGAGAAAGGCAACACACTGCACTCTTCCTTGGCAGAGCCAGATTACCTCAGCTCCACACAGGATTCACGACCACACTTCTCGACTGTCCTCCATGCAGTGGATGTAACCTCATTCCCCTAGCTGAACTCTATTGAGAAAAACACTCTGCTTCTAATCCCGTTTCACTTTTTACACTTCGAGTCACGCATCCTCAAGGGGGTGGTCGGCTTGCATTCCAAGTACAATTTAAGCACAGTTCTTGGTGTAACACAGCAGGTCTTTTGAAGAGGCACAGGTCTCTAAGTCTCCCTCGCGCATCCTTGGTTTAGGCACTTTGCTGCACGCAGAAAACCGGTCGTAGAAAAAAGTTGATTCAGGGGAAGCCCCAGTGGGGATCGTGAATCTCTTTTGACGTGGTAGCATCAACATGTACTTATGCTGCGTGTCAACCTGGAAATGGGAGACTGAAGGCACAAAGCTTGTTTTCCCGTTTTGAAAGCTCCATTCATGCGGCCTCGAAGCTACCTGAAAAGCACTGTTGTTACCGTGCTTTTCCTTACAGCCGGCATGGCACATAGAAGAAAATGAGTTTTCTCGAAAGAAACCTTGTGCTTCCAGTTCCTACTTGGAACCTCACCCTGCTCTGCTCTATACCAAACGTGAAAGTCAATGTGAGCACTAGCCTCGAAGTAAGGCCCTGATTATGCTGGCAAAACGGGAGGCGTGCAGCAGCTCCATGAGGCCTTCATCGCTGTTCTGCTTTAGTTGAACGGTAGTCAGCTCTCCAAGACTCCTAGGGACTTTGCTTAAGCAACCGTTTCGGTACCAGAACACTGCGTAGAGCCAGGAGGCTTTGGTCCTGCGTGTATGCTGCGTGTCTACCTAGAAATTAGAGACTGATGGCACAAGGCTTGTTTTCCCATTAGGAAAGCTCCGTTCATGCGGCCTCGAAGCTACCGGAAAAGCATTGTTGTTGGCGGGGTTTTAGTCACTGCCGGCATGGTTCTGAGAAGAAAATGAGTTTTTCCGTAAGAAACCTTGTGCTTCCAGTTCCTTGTAGGAAGCTCACCCTGCTCTGCTCTATACCTAAAGTGAAAGGCAACGTGAGACTTGCTTCGAAGTAAGGCCTTGATTATCCTTGCAAAACGGGAGGCGTGCAGCAGCTCCATGAGGCCTTCATCGTTGTTCTGCTTTAGTTTCACGGTAGCAAGCCTTTCAAGACTCCTAGGGACCTTGCTTCAGCACCCGTTTCGGTACCAGAACACTGCGGAGAGCCAGGAAGCTCTGGTCCTGCGTGTATGCTGCGTGTCAACCTAGAAATTAGAGACTGATGGCACAAGGCTTGTTTTCCCATTAGGAAAGCTCCGTTCATGCGGCCTCGACGCTACCTGAAAAGCATTGTTGTTGCCTGGGTTTTCGTCACTGCCGACATGGTTCTGAGAAGAAAATGAGTTTTCATGGAAGAAACCTTGTGCTTCCAGTTCCTTTTTGGAAGCTCACCCTGCTCTGCTCTATACCAAAAGTGAAAGCCAACGTGAGCCCTAGCCTCGAAGTAAGGCCCTGATTTGCCTTGCCAATGGGGAGGCGTGCAGCAGCTCCATGAGGCCTTCCTCACTGTTCTGCTTGAGTTTCACGGTAGTAAGCCTTTCAAGACTCCTAGGGACCTTGCTTCAGCACCCGTTTCAGTACCAGAATATTGAGTAGACACAGGAAGCTCTAGTCCTGTTAAGCAACTTCCAGCACCGTAGGCCTTTTGGAACACCCCAGTGTGGGCTAGAGAAAGGCAACACACTGCACTCTTCCTTGGCAGAGCCAGATTACCTCAGCTCCACACAGGATTCACGACCACACTTCTCGACTGTCCTCCATGCAGTGGATGTAACCTCATTCCCCTAGCTGAACTCTATTGAGAAAAACACTCTGCTTCTAATCCCGTTTCACTTTTTACACTTCGAGTCACGCATCCTCAAGGGGGTGGTCGGCTTGCATTCCAAGTACAATTTAAGCACAGTTCTTGGTGTAACACAGCAGGTCTTTTGAAGAGGCACAGGTCTCTAAGTCTCCCTCGCGCATCCTTTGTTTAGGCACTTTGCTGCACGCAGAAAACCGGTCGTAGAAAAAAGTTGATTCAGGGGAAGCCCCAGTGGGGATCGTGAATCTCTTTTGACGTGGTAGCATCAACATGTACTTATGCTGCGTGTCAACCTGGAAATGGGAGACTGAAGGCACAAAGCTTGTTTTCCCGTTTTGAAAGCTCCATTCATGCGGCCTCGAAGCTACCTGAAAAGCACTGTTGTTACCGTGCTTTTCCTTACAGCCGGCATGGCACATAGAAGAAAATGAGTTTTCTCGAAAGAAACCTTGTGCTTCCAGTTCCTACTTGGAACCTCACCCTGCTCTGCTCTATACCAAACGTGAAAGTCAATGTGAGCACTAGCCTCGAAGTAAGGCCCTGATTATGCTGGCAAAACGGGAGGCGTGCAGCAGCTCCATGAGGCCTTCATCGCTGTTCTGCTTTAGTTGAACGGTAGTAAGCTCTCCAAGACTCCTAGGGACTTTGCTTAAGCAACCGTTTCGGTACCAGAACACTGCGTAGAGCCAGGAAGCTTTGGTCCTGCGTGTATGCTGCGTGTCTACCTAGAAATTAGAGACTGATGGCACAAGGCTTGTTTTCCCATTAGGAAAGCTCCGTTCATGCGGCCTCGAAGCTACCGGAAAAGCATTGTTGTTGGCGGGGTTTTAGTCACTGCCGGCATGGTTCTGAGAAGAAAATGAGTTTTTTCGTAAGAAACCTTTTGCTTCCAGTTCCTTGTAGGAAGCTCACCCTGCTCTGCTCTATACCTAAAGTGAAAGTCAACGTGAGACTTGCTTCGAAGTAAGGCCTTGATTATCCTTGCAAAACGGGAGGCGTGCAGCAGCTCCATGAGGCCTTCATCGTTGTTCTGCTTTAGTTTCACGGTAGTAAGCCTTTCAAGACTCCTAGGGACCTTGCTTCAGCCCCCGTTTCGGTACCAGAACACTGCGGAGAGCCAGGAAGCTCTGGTCCTGCGTGTATGCTGCGTGTCAACCTAGAAATTAGAGACTGATGGCACAAGGCTTGTTTTCCCATTAGGAAAGCTCCGTTCATGCGGCCTCGAAGCTACCTGAAAAGCATTGTTGTTGCCTGGGTTTTCGTCACTGCCGACATGGTTCTGAGAAGAAAATGAGTTTTCATGGAAGAAACCTTGTGCTTCCAGTTCCTTGTTGGAAGCTCACCCTGCTCTGCTCTATACCAAAAGTGAAAGCCAACGTGAGCCCTAGCCTCGAAGTAAGGCCCTGATTTGCCTTGCCAATGGGGAGGCGTGCAGCAGCTCCATGAGGCCTTCCTCACTGTTCTGCTTGAGTTTCACGGTAGTAAGCCTTTCAAGACTCCTAGGGACCTTGCTTCAGCACCCGTTTCAGTACCAGAATATTGAGGAGACACAGGAAGCTCTAGTCCTGTTAAGCAACTTCCAGCCCCGTAGGCCTTTTGGAACACCCCAGTGTTGGCTAGAGAAAGGCAACACACTGCACTCTTCCTTGGCAGAGCCAGATTACCTCAGCCCCACACAGGATTCACGACCACACTTCTCGACTGTCCTCCATGCAGTGGATGTAACCTCATTCCCCTAGCTGAACTCTATTGAGAAAAACACTCTGCTTCTAATCCCGTTTCACTTTTTACACTTCGAGTCACGCATCCTCAAGGGGGTGGTCGGCTTGCATTCCAAGTACAATTTAAGCACAGTTCTTGGTGTAACACAGCAGGTCTTTTGAAGAGGCACAGGTCTCTAAGTCTCCCTCGCGCATCCTTTGTTTAGGCACTTTGCTGCACGCAGAAAACCGGTCGTAGAAAAAAGTTGATTCAGGGGAAGCCCCAGTGGGGATCGTGAATCTCTTTTGACGTGGTAGCATCAACATGTACTTATGCTGCGTGTCAACCTGGAAATGGGAGACTGAAGGCACAAAGCTTGTTTTCCCATTTTGAAAGCTCCATTCATGCGGCCTCAAAGCTACCTGAAAAGCACTGTTGTTACCGTGCTTTTCCTTACAGCCGGCATGGCACATAGAAGAAAATGAGTTTTCTCGAAAGAAACCTTGTGCTTCCAGTTCCTACTTGGAACCTCACCCTGCTCTGCTCTATACCAAACGTGAAAGTCAATGTGAGCACTAGCCTCGAAGTAAGGCCCTGATTATGCTGGCAAAACGGGAGGCGTGCAGCAGCTCCATGAGGCCTTCATCGCTGTTCTGCTTTAGTTGAACGGTAGTCAGCTCTCCAAGACTCCTAGGGACTTTGCTTAAGCAACCGTTTCGGTACCAGAACACTGCGTAGAGCCAGGAAGCTTTGGTCCTGCGTGTATGCTGCGTGTCTACCTAGAAATTAGAGACTGATGGCACAAGGCTTGTTTTCCCATTACGAAAGCTCCGTTCATGCGGCCTCGAAGCTACCGGAAAAGCATTGTTGTTGGTGGGGTTTTAGTCACTGCCGGCATGGTTCTGAGAAGAAAATGAGTTTTTTCGTAAGAAACCTTGTGCTTCCAGTTCCTTGTAGGAAGCTCACCCTGCTCTGCTCTATACCTAAAGTGAAAGTCAACGTGAGACTTGCTTCGAAGTAAGGCCTTGATTATCCTTGCAAAACGGGAGGCGTGCAGCAGCTCCATGAGGCCTTCATCGTTGTTCTGCTTTAGTTTCACGGTAGTAAGCCTTTCAAGACTCCTAGGGACCTTGCTTCAGCCCCCGTTTCGGTACCAGAACACTGCGGAGAGCCAGGAAGCTCTGGTCCTGCGTGTATGCTGCGTGTCAACCTAGAAATTAGAGACTGATGGCACAAGGCTTGTTTTCCCATTAGGAAAGCTCCGTTCATGCGGCCTCGAAGCTACCTGAAAAGCATTGTTGTTGCCTGGGTTTTCGTCACTGCCGACATGGTTCTGAGAAGAAAATGAGTTTTCATGGAAGAAACCTTGTGCTTCCAGTTCCTTTTTGGAAGCTCACCCTGCTCTGCTCTATACCAAAAGTGAAAGCCAACGTGAGCCCTAGCCTCGAAGTAAGGCCCTGATTTGCCTTGCCAATGGGGAGGCGTGCAGCAGCTCCATGAGGCCTTCCTCACTGTTCTGCTTGAGTTTCACGGTAGTAAGCCTTTCAAGACTCCTAGGGACCTTGCTTCAGCACCCGTTTCCGTACCAGAATATTGAGGAGACACAGGAAGCTTTAGTCCTGTTAAGCAACTTCCAGCCCCGTAGGCCTTTTGGAACACCCCAGTGTGGGCTAGAGAAAGGCAACACACTGCACTCTTCCTTGGCAGAGCCAGATTACCTCAGCTCCACACAGGATTCACGACCACACTTCTCGACTGTCCTCCATGCAGTGGATGTAACCTCATTCCCCTAGCTGAACTCTATTGAGAAAAACACTCTGCTTCTAATCCCGTTTCACTTTTTACACTTCGAGTCACGCATCCTCAAGGGGGTGGTCGGCTTGCATTCCAAGTACAATTTAAGCACAGTTCTTGGTGTAACACAGCAGGTCTTTTGAAGAGGCACAGGTCTCTAAGTCTCCCTCGCGCATCCTTTGTTTAGGCACTTTGCTGCACGCAGAAAACCGGTCGTAGAAAAAAGTTGATTCAGGGGAAGCCCCAGTGGGGATCGTGAATCTCTTTTGACGTGGTAGCATCAACATGTACTTATGCTGCGTGTCAACCTGGAAATGGGAGACTGAAGGCACAAAGCTTGTTTTCCCGTTTTGAAAGCTCCATTCATGCGGCCTCGAAGCTACCTGAAAAGCACTGTTGTTACCGTGCTTTTCCTTACAGCCGGCATGGCACATAGAAGAAAATGAGTTTTCTCGAAAGAAACCTTGTGCTTCCAGTTCCTACTTGGAACCTCACCCTGCTCTGCTCTATACCAAACGTGAAAGTCAATGTGAGCACTAGCCTCGAAGTAAGGCCCTGATTATGCTGGCAAAACGGGAGGCGTGCAGCAGCTCCATGAGGCCTTCATCGCTGTTCTGCTTTAGTTGAACGGTAGTCAGCTCTCCAAGACTCCTAGGGACTTTGCTTAAGCAACCGTTTCGGTACCAGAACACTGCGTAGAGCCAGGAAGCTTTGGTCCTGCGTGTATGCTGCGTGTCTACCTAGAAATTAGAGACTGATGGCACAAGGCTTGTTTTCCCATTAGGAAAGCTCCGTTCATGCGGCCTCGAAGCTACCGGAAAAGCATTGTTGTTGGCGGGGTTTTAGTCACTGCCGGCATGGTTCTGAGAAGAAAATGAGTTTTTTCGTAAGAAACCTTTTGCTTCCAGTTCCTTGTAGGAAGCTCACCCTGCTCTGCTCTATACCTAAAGTGAAAGTCAACGTGAGACTTGCTTCGAAGTAAGGCCTTGATTATCCTTGCAAAACGGGAGGCGTGCAGCAGCTCCATGAGGCCTTCATCGTTGTTCTGCTTTAGTTTCACGGTAGTAAGCCTTTCAAGACTCCTAGGGACCTTGCTTCAGCCCCCGTTTCGGTACCAGAACACTGCGGAGAGCCAGGAAGCTCTGGTCCTGCGTGTATGCTGCGTGTCAACCTAGAAATTAGAGACTGATGGCACAAGGCTTGTTTTCCCATTAGGAAAGCTCCGTTCATGCGGCCTCGAAGCTACCTGAAAAGCATTGTTGTTGCCTGGGTTTTCGTCACTGCCGACATGGTTCTGAGAAGAAAATGAGTTTTCATGGAAGAAACCTTGTGCTTCCAGTTCCTTGTTGGAAGCTCACCCTGCTCTGCTCTATACCAAAAGTGAAAGCCAACGTGAGCCCTAGCCTCGAAGTAAGGCCCTGATTTGCCTTGCCAATGGGGAGGCGTGCAGCAGCTCCATGAGGCCTTCCTCACTGTTCTGCTTGAGTTTCACGGTAGTAAGCCTTTCAAGACTCCTAGGGACCTTGCTTCAGCACCCGTTTCAGTACCAGAATATTGAGTAGACACAGGAAGCTCTAGTCCTGTTAAGCAACTTCCAGCCCCGTAGGCCTTTTGGAACACCCCAGTGTGGGCTAGAGAAAGGCAACACACTGCACTCTTCCTTGGCAGAGCCAGATTACCTCAGCTCCACACAGGATTCACGACCACACTTCTCGACTGTCCTCCATGCAGTGGATGTAACCTCATTCCCCTAGCTGAACTCTATTGAGAAAAACACTCTGCTTCTAATCCCGTTTCACTTTTTACACTTCGAGTCACGCATCCTCAAGGGGGTGGTCGGCTTGCATTCCAAGTACAATTTAAGCACAGTTCTTGGTGTAACACAGCAGGTCTTTTGAAGAGGCACAGGTCTCTAAGTCTCCCTCGCGCATCCTTGGTTTAGGCACTTTGCTGCACGCAGAAAACCGGTCGTAGAAAAAAGTTGATTCAGGGGAAGCCCCAGTGGGGATCGTGAATCTCTTTTGACGTGGTAGCATCAACATGTACTTATGCTGCGTGTCAACCTGGAAATGGGAGACTGAAGGCACAAAGCTTGTTTTCCCGTTTTGAAAGCTCCATTCATGCGGCCTCGAAGCTACCTGAAAAGCACTGTTGTTACCGTGCTTTTCCTTACAGCCGGCATGGCACATAGAAGAAAATGAGTTTTCTCGAAAGAAACCTTGTGCTTCCAGTTCCTACTTGGAACCTCACCCTGCTCTGCTCTATACCAAACGTGAAAGTCAATGTGAGCACTAGCCTCGAAGTAAGGCCCTGATTATGCTGGCAAAACGGGAGGCGTGCAGCAGCTCCATGAGGCCTTCATCGCTGTTCTGCTTTAGTTGAACGGTAGTCAGCTCTCCAAGACTCCTAGGGACTTTGCTTAAGCAACCGTTTCGGTACCAGAACACTGCGTAGAGCCAGGAGGCTTTGGTCCTGCGTGTATGCTGCGTGTCTACCTAGAAATTAGAGACTGATGGCACAAGGCTTGTTTTCCCATTAGGAAAGCTCCGTTCATGCGGCCTCGAAGCTACCGGAAAAGCATTGTTGTTGGCGGGGTTTTAGTCACTGCCGGCATGGTTCTGAGAAGAAAATGAGTTTTTCCGTAAGAAACCTTGTGCTTCCAGTTCCTTGTAGGAAGCTCACCCTGCTCTGCTCTATACCTAAAGTGAAAGGCAACGTGAGACTTGCTTCGAAGTAAGGCCTTGATTATCCTTGCAAAACGGGAGGCGTGCAGCAGCTCCATGAGGCCTTCATCGTTGTTCTGCTTTAGTTTCACGGTAGCAAGCCTTTCAAGACTCCTAGGGACCTTGCTTCAGCACCCGTTTCGGTACCAGAACACTGCGGAGAGCCAGGAAGCTCTGGTCCTGCGTGTATGCTGCGTGTCAACCTAGAAATTAGAGACTGATGGCACAAGGCTTGTTTTCCCATTAGGAAAGCTCCGTTCATGCGGCCTCGACGCTACCTGAAAAGCATTGTTGTTGCCTGGGTTTTCGTCACTGCCGACATGGTTCTGAGAAGAAAATGAGTTTTCATGGAAGAAACCTTGTGCTTCCAGTTCCTTTTTGGAAGCTCACCCTGCTCTGCTCTATACCAAAAGTGAAAGCCAACGTGAGCCCTAGCCTCGAAGTAAGGCCCTGATTTGCCTTGCCAATGGGGAGGCGTGCAGCAGCTCCATGAGGCCTTCCTCACTGTTCTGCTTGAGTTTCACGGTAGTAAGCCTTTCAAGACTCCTAGGGACCTTGCTTCAGCACCCGTTTCAGTACCAGAATATTGAGTAGACACAGGAAGCTCTAGTCCTGTTAAGCAACTTCCAGCACCGTAGGCCTTTTGGAACACCCCAGTGTGGGCTAGAGAAAGGCAACACACTGCACTCTTCCTTGGCAGAGCCAGATTACCTCAGCTCCACACAGGATTCACGACCACACTTCTCGACTGTCCTCCATGCAGTGGATGTAACCTCATTCCCCTAGCTGAACTCTATTGAGAAAAACACTCTGCTTCTAATCCCGTTTCACTTTTTACACTTCGAGTCACGCATCCTCAAGGGGGTGGTCGGCTTGCATTCCAAGTACAATTTAAGCACAGTTCTTGGTGTAACACAGCAGGTCTTTTGAAGAGGCACAGGTCTCTAAGTCTCCCTCGCGCATCCTTTGTTTAGGCACTTTGCTGCACGCAGAAAACCGGTCGTAGAAAAAAGTTGATTCAGGGGAAGCCCCAGTGGGGATCGTGAATCTCTTTTGACGTGGTAGCATCAACATGTACTTATGCTGCGTGTCAACCTGGAAATGGGAGACTGAAGGCACAAAGCTTGTTTTCCCGTTTTGAAAGCTCCATTCATGCGGCCTCGAAGCTACCTGAAAAGCACTGTTGTTACCGTGCTTTTCCTTACAGCCGGCATGGCACATAGAAGAAAATGAGTTTTCTCGAAAGAAACCTTGTGCTTCCAGTTCCTACTTGGAACCTCACCCTGCTCTGCTCTATACCAAACGTGAAAGTCAATGTGAGCACTAGCCTCGAAGTAAGGCCCTGATTATGCTGGCAAAACGGGAGGCGTGCAGCAGCTCCATGAGGCCTTCATCGCTGTTCTGCTTTAGTTGAACGGTAGTAAGCTCTCCAAGACTCCTAGGGACTTTGCTTAAGCAACCGTTTCGGTACCAGAACACTGCGTAGAGCCAGGAAGCTTTGGTCCTGCGTGTATGCTGCGTGTCTACCTAGAAATTAGAGACTGATGGCACAAGGCTTGTTTTCCCATTAGGAAAGCTCCGTTCATGCGGCCTCGAAGCTACCGGAAAAGCATTGTTGTTGGCGGGGTTTTAGTCACTGCCGGCATGGTTCTGAGAAGAAAATGAGTTTTTTCGTAAGAAACCTTTTGCTTCCAGTTCCTTGTAGGAAGCTCACCCTGCTCTGCTCTATACCTAAAGTGAAAGTCAACGTGAGACTTGCTTCGAAGTAAGGCCTTGATTATCCTTGCAAAACGGGAGGCGTGCAGCAGCTCCATGAGGCCTTCATCGTTGTTCTGCTTTAGTTTCACGGTAGTAAGCCTTTCAAGACTCCTAGGGACCTTGCTTCAGCCCCCGTTTCGGTACCAGAACACTGCGGAGAGCCAGGAAGCTCTGGTCCTGCGTGTATGCTGCGTGTCAACCTAGAAATTAGAGACTGATGGCACAAGGCTTGTTTTCCCATTAGGAAAGCTCCGTTCATGCGGCCTCGAAGCTACCTGAAAAGCATTGTTGTTGCCTGGGTTTTCGTCACTGCCGACATGGTTCTGAGAAGAAAATGAGTTTTCATGGAAGAAACCTTGTGCTTCCAGTTCCTTGTTGGAAGCTCACCCTGCTCTGCTCTATACCAAAAGTGAAAGCCAACGTGAGCCCTAGCCTCGAAGTAAGGCCCTGATTTGCCTTGCCAATGGGGAGGCGTGCAGCAGCTCCATGAGGCCTTCCTCACTGTTCTGCTTGAGTTTCACGGTAGTAAGCCTTTCAAGACTCCTAGGGACCTTGCTTCAGCACCCGTTTCAGTACCAGAATATTGAGGAGACACAGGAAGCTCTAGTCCTGTTAAGCAACTTCCAGCCCCGTAGGCCTTTTGGAACACCCCAGTGTTGGCTAGAGAAAGGCAACACACTGCACTCTTCCTTGGCAGAGCCAGATTACCTCAGCCCCACACAGGATTCACGACCACACTTCTCGACTGTCCTCCATGCAGTGGATGTAACCTCATTCCCCTAGCTGAACTCTATTGAGAAAAACACTCTGCTTCTAATCCCGTTTCACTTTTTACACTTCGAGTCACGCATCCTCAAGGGGGTGGTCGGCTTGCATTCCAAGTACAATTTAAGCACAGTTCTTGGTGTAACACAGCAGGTCTTTTGAAGAGGCACAGGTCTCTAAGTCTCCCTCGCGCATCCTTTGTTTAGGCACTTTGCTGCACGCAGAAAACCGGTCGTAGAAAAAAGTTGATTCAGGGGAAGCCCCAGTGGGGATCGTGAATCTCTTTTGACGTGGTAGCATCAACATGTACTTATGCTGCGTGTCAACCTGGAAATGGGAGACTGAAGGCACAAAGCTTGTTTTCCCATTTTGAAAGCTCCATTCATGCGGCCTCAAAGCTACCTGAAAAGCACTGTTGTTACCGTGCTTTTCCTTACAGCCGGCATGGCACATAGAAGAAAATGAGTTTTCTCGAAAGAAACCTTGTGCTTCCAGTTCCTACTTGGAACCTCACCCTGCTCTGCTCTATACCAAACGTGAAAGTCAATGTGAGCACTAGCCTCGAAGTAAGGCCCTGATTATGCTGGCAAAACGGGAGGCGTGCAGCAGCTCCATGAGGCCTTCATCGCTGTTCTGCTTTAGTTGAACGGTAGTCAGCTCTCCAAGACTCCTAGGGACTTTGCTTAAGCAACCGTTTCGGTACCAGAACACTGCGTAGAGCCAGGAAGCTTTGGTCCTGCGTGTATGCTGCGTGTCTACCTAGAAATTAGAGACTGATGGCACAAGGCTTGTTTTCCCATTACGAAAGCTCCGTTCATGCGGCCTCGAAGCTACCGGAAAAGCATTGTTGTTGGTGGGGTTTTAGTCACTGCCGGCATGGTTCTGAGAAGAAAATGAGTTTTTTCGTAAGAAACCTTGTGCTTCCAGTTCCTTGTAGGAAGCTCACCCTGCTCTGCTCTATACCTAAAGTGAAAGTCAACGTGAGACTTGCTTCGAAGTAAGGCCTTGATTATCCTTGCAAAACGGGAGGCGTGCAGCAGCTCCATGAGGCCTTCATCGTTGTTCTGCTTTAGTTTCACGGTAGTAAGCCTTTCAAGACTCCTAGGGACCTTGCTTCAGCCCCCGTTTCGGTACCAGAACACTGCGGAGAGCCAGGAAGCTCTGGTCCTGCGTGTATGCTGCGTGTCAACCTAGAAATTAGAGACTGATGGCACAAGGCTTGTTTTCCCATTAGGAAAGCTCCGTTCATGCGGCCTCGAAGCTACCTGAAAAGCATTGTTGTTGCCTGGGTTTTCGTCACTGCCGACATGGTTCTGAGAAGAAAATGAGTTTTCATGGAAGAAACCTTGTGCTTCCAGTTCCTTTTTGGAAGCTCACCCTGCTCTGCTCTATACCAAAAGTGAAAGCCAAGGTGAGCCCTAGCCTCGAAGTAAGGCCCTGATTTGCCTTGCCAATGGGGAGGCGTGCAGCAGCTCCATGAGGCCTTCCTCACTGTTCTGCTTGAGTTTCACGGTAGTAAGCCTTTCAAGACTCCTAGGGACCTTGCTTCAGCACCCGTTTCCGTACCAGAATATTGAGGAGACACAGGAAGCTTTAGTCCTGTTAAGCAACTTCCAGCCCCGTAGGCCTTTTGGAACACCCCAGTGTGGGCTAGAGAAAGGCAACACACTGCACTCTTCCTTGGCAGAGCCAGATTACCTCAGCTCCACACAGGATTCACGACCACACTTCTCGACTGTCCTCCATGCAGTGGATGTAACCTCATTCCCCTAGCTGAACTCTATTGAGAAAAACACTCTGCTTCTAATCCCGTTTCACTTTTTACACTTCGAGTCACGCATCCTCAAGGGGGTGGTCGGCTTGCATTCCAAGTACAATTTAAGCACAGTTCTTGGTGTAACACAGCAGGTCTTTTGAAGAGGCACAGGTCTCTAAGTCTCCCTCGCGCATCCTTTGTTTAGGCACTTTGCTGCACGCAGAAAACCGGTCGTAGAAAAAAGTTGATTCAGGGGAAGCCCCAGTGGGGATCGTGAATCTCTTTTGACGTGGTAGCATCAACATGTACTTATGCTGCGTGTCAACCTGGAAATGGGAGACTGAAGGCACAAAGCTTGTTTTCCCGTTTTGAAAGCTCCATTCATGCGGCCTCGAAGCTACCTGAAAAGCACTGTTGTTACCGTGCTTTTCCTTACAGCTGGCATGGCACATAGAAGAAAATGAGTTTTCTCGAAAGAAACCTTGTGCTTCCAGTTCCTACTTGGAACCTCACGCTGCTCTGCTCTATACCAAACGTGAAAGTCAATGTGAGCACTAGCCTCGAAGTAAGGCCCTGATTATGCTGGCAAAACGGGAGGCGTGCAGCAGCTCCATGAGGCCTTCATCGCTGTTCTGCTTTAGTTGAACGGTAGTCAGCTCTCCAAGACTCCTAGGGACTTTGCTTAAGCAACCGTTTCGGTACCAGAACACTGCGTAGAGCCAGGAAGCTTTGGTCCTGCGTGCATGCTGCGTGTCTACCTAGAAATTAGAGACTGATGGCACAAGGCTTGTTTTCCCATTAGGAAAGCTCCGTTCATGCGGCCTCGAAGCTACCGGAAAAGCATTGTTGTTGGCGGGGTTTTAGTCACTGCCGGCATGGTTCGGAGAAGAAAATGAGTTTTTTCGTAAGAAACCTTTTGCTTCCAGTTCCTTGTAGGAAGCTCACCCTGCTCTGCTCTATACCTAAAGTGAAAGTCAACGTGAGACTTGCTTCGAAGTAAGGCCTTGATTATCCTTGCAAAACGGGAGGCGTGCAGCAGCTCCATGAGGCCTTCATCGTTGTTCTGCTTTAGTTTCATGGTAGTAAGCCTTTCAAGACTCCTAGGGACCTTGCTTCAGCCCCCGTTTCGGTACCAGAACACTGCGGAGAGCCAGGAAGCTCTGGTCCTGCGTGTATGCTGCGTGTCAACCTAGAAATTAGAGACTGATGGCACAAGGCTTGTTTTCCCATTAGGAAAGCTCCGTTCATGCGGCCTCGAAGCTACCTGAAAAGCATTGTTGTTGCCTGGGTTTTCGTCACTGCCGACATGGTTCTGAGAAGAAAATGAGTTTTCATGGAAGAAACCTTGTGCTTCCAGTTCCTTGTTGGAAGCTCACCCTGCTCTGCTCTATACCAAAAGTGAAAGCCAACGTGAGCCCTAGCCTCGAAGTAAGGCCCTGATTTGCCTTGCCAATGGGGAGGCGTGCAGCAGCTCCATGAGGCCTTCCTCACTGTTCTGCTTGAGTTTCACGGTAGTAAGCCTTTCAAGACTCCTAGGGACCTTGCTTCAGCACCCGTTTCAGTACCAGAATATTGAGTAGACACAGGAAGCTCTAGTCCTGTTAAGCAACTTCCAGCCCCGTAGGCCTTTTGGAACACCCCAGTGTTGGCTAGAGAAAGGCAACACACTGCACTCTTCCTTGGCAGAGCCAGATTACCTCAGCTCCACACAGGATTCACGACCACACTTCTCGACTGTCCTCCATGCAGTGGATGTAACCTCATTCCCCTAGCTGAACTCTATTGAGAAAAACACTCTGCTTCTAATCCCGTTTCACTTTTTACACTTCGAGTCACGCATCCTCAAGGGGGTGGTCGGCTTGCATTCCAAGTACAATTTAAGCACAGTTCTTGGTGTAACACAGCAGGTCTTTTGAAGAGGCACAGGTCTCTAAGTCTCCCTCGCGCATCCTTTGTTTAGGCACTTTGCTGCACGCAGAAAACCGGTCGTAGAAAAAAGTTGATTCAGGGGAAGCCCCAGTGGGGATCGTGAATCTCTTTTGACGTGGTAGCATCAACATGTACTTATGCTGCGTGTCAACCTGGAAATGGGAGACTGAAGGCACAAAGCTTGTTTTCCCATTTTGAAAGCTCCATTCATGCGGCCTCGAAGCTACCTGAAAAGCACTGTTGTTACCGTGCTTTTCCTTACAGCCGGCATGGCACATAGAAGAAAATGAGTTTTCTCGAAAGAAACCTTGTGCTTCCAGTTCCTACTTGGAACCTCACCCTGCTCTGCTCTATACCAAACGTGAAAGTCAATGTGAGCACTAGCCTCGAAGTAAGGCCCTGATTATGCTGGCAAAACGGGAGGCGTGCAGCAGCTCCATGAGGCCTTCATCGCTGTTCTGCTTTAGTTGAACGGTAGTCAGCTCTCCAAGACTCCTAGGGACTTTGCTTAAGCAACCGTTTCGGTACCAGAACACTGCGTAGAGCCAGGAAGCTTTGGTCCTGCGTGTATGCTGCGTGTCTACCTAGAAATTAGAGACTGATGGCACAAGGCTTGTTTTCCCATTAGGAAAGCTCCGTTCATGCGGCCTCGAAGCTACCGGAAAAGCATTGTTGTTGGCGGGGTTTTAGTCACTGCCGGCATGGTTCTGAGAAGAAAATGAGTTTTTTCGTAAGAAACCTTGTGCTTCCAGTTCCTTGTAGGAAGCTCACCCTGCTCTGCTCTATACCTAAAGTGAAAGTCAACGTGAGACTTGCTTCGAAGTAAGGCCTTGATTATCCTTGCAAAACGGGAGGCGTGCAGCAGCTCCATGAGGCCTTCATCGTTGTTCTGCTTTAGTTTCACGGTAGTAAGCCTTTCAAGACTCCTAGGGACCTTGCTTCAGCACCCGTTTCGGTACCAGAACACTGCGGAGAGCCAGGAAGCTCTGGTCCTGCGTGTATGCTGCGTGTCAACCTAGAAATTAGAGACTGATGGCACAAGGCTTGTTTTCCCATTAGGAAAGCTCCGTTCATGCGGCCTCGAAGCTACCTGAAAAGCATTGTTGTTGCCTGGGTTTTCGTCACTGCCGACATGGTTCTGAGAAGAAAATGAGTTTTCATGGAAGAAACCTTGTGCTTCCAGTTCCTTGTTGGAAGCTCACCCTGCTCTGCTCTATACCAAAAGTGAAAGCCAACGTGAGCCCTAGCCTCGAAGTAAGGCCCTGATTTGCCTTGCCAATGGGGAGGCGTGCAGCAGCTCCATGAGGCCTTCCTCACTGTTCTGCTTGAGTTTCACGGTAGTAAACCTTTCAAGACTCCTAGGGACCTTGCTTCAGCACCCGTTTCAGTACCAGAATATTGAGTAGACACAGGAAGCTCTAGTCCTGTTAAGCAACTTCCAGCCCCGTAGGCCTTTTGGAACACCCCAGTGTGGGCTAGAGAAAGGCAACACACTGCACTCTTCCTTGGCAGAGCCAGATTACCTCAGCTCCACACAGGATTCACGACCACACTTCTCGACTGTCCTCCATGCAGTGGATGTAACCTCATTCCCCTAGCTGAACTCTATTGAGAAAAACACTCTGCTTCTAATCCCGTTTCACTTTTTACACTTCGAGTCACGCATCCTCAAGGGGGTGGTCGGCTTGCATTCCAAGTACAATTTAAGCACAGTTCTTGGTGTAACACAGCAGGTCTTTTGAAGAGGCACAGGTCTCTAAGTCTCCCTCGCGCATCCTTTGTTTAGGCACTTTGCTGCATGCAGAAAACCGGTCGTAGAAAAAAGTTGATTCAGGGGAAGCCCCAGTGGGGATCGTGAATCTCTTTTGACGTGGTAGCATCAACATGTACTTATGCTGCGTGTCAACCTGGAAATGGGAGACTGAAGGCACAAAGCTTGTTTTCCCGTTTTGAAAGCTCCATTCATGCGGCCTCGAAGCTACCTGAAAAGCACTGTTGTTACCGTGCTTTTCCTTACAGCCGGCATGGCACATAGAAGAAAATGAGTTTTCTCGAAAGAAACCTTGTGCTTCCAGTTCCTACTTGGAACCTCACCCTGCTCTGCTCTATACCAAACGTGAAAGTCAATGTGAGCACTAGCCTCGAAGTAAGGCCCTGATTATGCTGGCAAAACGGGAGGCGTGCAGCAGCTCCATGAGGCCTTCATCGCTGTTCTGCTTTAGTTGAACGGTAGTAAGCTCTCCAAGACTCCTAGGGACTTTGCTAAAGCAACCGTTTCGGTACCAGAACACTGCGTAGAGCCAGGAAGCTTTGGTCCTGCGTGTATGCTGCGTGTCTACCTAGAAATTAGAGACTGATGGCACAAGGCTTGTTTTCCCATTAGGAAAGCTCCGTTCATGCGGCCTCGAAGCTACCGGAAAAGCATTGTTGTTGGCGGGGTTTTAGTCACTGCCGGCATGGTTCGGAGAAGAAAATGAGTTTTTTCGTAAGAAACCTTTTGCTTCCAGTTCCTTGTAGGAAGCTCACCCTGCTCTGCTCTATACCTAAAGTGAAAGTCAACGTGAGACTTGCTTCGAAGTAAGGCCTTGATTATCCTTGCAAAACGGGAGGCGTGCAGCAGCTCCATGAGGCCTTCATCGTTGTTCTGCTTTAGTTTCATGGTAGTAAGCCTTTCAAGACTCCTAGGGACCTTGCTTCAGCCCCCGTTTCGGTACCAGAACACTGCGGAGAGCCAGGAAGCTCTGGTCCTGCGTGTATGCTGCGTGTCAACCTAGAAATTAGAGACTGATGGCACAAGGCTTGTTTTCCCATTAGGAAAGCTCCGTTCATGCGGCCTCGAAGCTACCTGAAAAGCATTGTTGTTGCCTGGGTTTTCGTCACTGCCGACATGGTTCTGAGAAGAAAATGAGTTTTCATGGAAGAAACCTTGTGCTTCCAGTTCCTTGTTGGAAGCTCACCCTGCTCTGCTCTATACCAAAAGTGAAAGCCAACGTGAGCCCTAGCCTCGAAGTAAGGCCCTGATTTGCCTTGCCAATGGGGAGGCGTGCAGCAGCTCCATGAGGCCTTCCTCACTGTTCTGCTTGAGTTTCACGGTAGTAAGCCTTTCAAGACTCCTAGGGACCTTGCTTCAGCACCCGTTTCCGTACCAGAATATTGAGGAGACACAGGAAGCTTTAGTCCTGTTAAGCAACTTCCAGCCCCGTAGGCCTTTTGGAACACCCCAGTGTTGGCTAGAGAAAGGCAACACACTGCACTCTTCCTTGGCAGAGCCAGATTACCTCAGCTCCACACAGGATTCACGACCACACTTCTCGACTGTCCTCCATGCAGTGGATGTAACCTCATTCCCCTAGCTGAACTCTATTGAGAAAAACACTCTGCTTCTAATCCCGTTTCACTTTTTACACTTCGAGTCACGCATCCTCAAGGGGGTGGTCGGCTTGCATTCCAAGTACAATTTAAGCACAGTTCTTGGTGTAACACAGCAGGTCTTTTGAAGAGGCACAGGTCTCTAAGTCTCCCTCGCGCATCCTTTGTTTAGGCACTTTGCTGCACGCAGAAAACCGGTCGTAGAAAAAAGTTGATTCAGGGGAAGCCCCAGTGGGGATCGTGAATCTCTTTTGACGTGGTAGCATCAACATGTACTTATGCTGCGTGTCAACCTGGAAATGGGAGACTGAAGGCACAAAGCTTGTTTTCCCGTTTTGAAAGCTCCATTCATGCGGCCTCGAAGCTACCTGAAAAGCACTGTTGTTACCGTGCTTTTCCTTACAGCCGGCATGGCACATAGAAGAAAATGAGTTTTCTCGAAAGAAACCTTGTGCTTCCAGTTCCTACTTGGAACCTCACCCTGCTCTGCTCTATACCAAACGTGAAAGTCAATGTGAGCACTAGCCTCGAAGTAAGGCCCTGATTATGCTGGCAAAACGGGAGGCGTGCAGCAGCTCCATGAGGCCTTCATCGCTGTTCTGCTTTAGTTGAACGGTAGTCAGCTCTCCAAGACTCCTAGGGACTTTGCTTAAGCAACCGTTTCGGTACCAGAACACTGCGTAGAGCCAGGAAGCTTTGGTCCTGCGTGTATGCTGCGTGTCTACCTAGAAATTAGAGACTGATGGCACAAGGCTTGTTTTCCCATTAGGAAAGCTCCGTTCATGCGGCCTCGAAGCTACCGGAAAAGCATTGTTGTTGGCGGGGTTTTAGTCACTGCCGGCATGGTTCTGAGAAGAAAATGAGTTTTTTCGTAAGAAACCTTGTGCTTCCAGTTCCTTGTAGGAAGCTCACCCTGCTCTGCTCTATACCTAAAGTGAAAGTCAACGTGAGACTTGCTTCGAAGTAAGGCCTTGATTATCCTTGCAAAACGGGAGGCGTGCAGCAGCTCCATGAGGCCTTCATCGTTGTTCTGCTTTAGTTTCACGGTAGTAAGCCTTTCAAGACTCCTAGGGACCTTGCTTCAGCACCCGTTTCGGTACCAGAACACTGCGGAGAGCCAGGAAGCTCTGGTCCTGCGTGTATGCTGCGTGTCAACCTAGAAATTAGAGACTGATGGCACAAGGCTTGTTTTCCCATTAGGAAAGCTCCGTTCATGCGGCCTCGAAGCTACCTGAAAAGCATTGTTGTTGCCTGGGTTTTCGTCACTGCCGACATGGTTCTGAGAAGAAAATGAGTTTTCATGGAAGAAACCTTGTGCTTCCAGTTCCTTGTTGGAAGCTCACCCTGCTCTGCTCTATACCAAAAGTGAAAGCCAACGTGAGCCCTAGCCTCGAAGTAAGGCCCTGATTTGCCTTGCCAATGGGGAGGCGTGCAGCAGCTCCATGAGGCCTTCCTCACTGTTCTGCTTGAGTTTCACGGTAGTAAGCCTTTCAAGACTCCTAGGGACCTTGCTTCAGCACCCGTTTCAGTACCAGAATATTGAGTAGACACAGGAAGCTCTAGTCCTGTTAAGCAACTTCCAGCCCCGTAGGCCTTTTGGAACACCCCAGTGTGGGCTAGAGAAAGGCAACACACTGCACTCTTCCTTGGCAGAGCCAGATTACCTCAGCTCCACACAGGATTCACGACCACACTTCTCGACTGTCCTCCATGCAGTGGATGTAACCTCATTCCCCTAGCTGAACTCTATTGAGAAAAACACTCTGCTTCTAATCCCGTTTCACTTTTTACACTTCGAGTCACGCATCCTCAAGGGGGTGGTCGGCTTGCATTCCAAGTACAATTTAAGCACAGTTCTTGGTGTAACACAGCAGGTCTTTTGAAGAGGCACAGGTCTCTAAGTCTCCCTCGCGCATCCTTTGTTTAGGCACTTTGCTGCACGCAGAAAACCGGTCGTAGAAAAAAGTTGATTCAGGGGAAGCCCCAGTGGGGATCGTGAATCTCTTTTGACGTGGTAGCATCAACATGTACTTATGCTGCGTGTCAACCTGGAAATGGGAGACTGAAGGCACAAAGCTTGTTTTCCCGTTTTGAAAGCTCCATTCATGCGGCCTCGAAGCTACCTGAAAAGCACTGTTGTTACCGTGCTTTTCCTTACAGCCGGCATGGCACATAGAAGAAAATGAGTTTTCTCGAAAGAAACCTTGTGCTTCCAGTTCCTACTTGGAACCTCACCCTGCTCTGCTCTATACCAAACGTGAAAGTCAATGTGAGCACTAGCCTCGAAGTAAGGCCCTGATTATGCTGGCAAAACGGGAGGCGTGCAGCAGCTCCATGAGGCCTTCATCGCTGTTCTGCTTTAGTTGAACGGTAGTCAGCTCTCCAAGACTCCTAGGGACTTTGCTTAAGCAACCGTTTCGGTACCAGAACACTGCGTAGAGCCAGGAAGCTTTGGTCCTGCGTGTATGCTGCGTGTCTACCTAGAAATTAGAGACTGATGGCACAAGGCTTGTTTTCCCATTAGGAAAGCTCCGTTCATGCGGCCTCGAAGCTACCGGAAAAGCATTGTTGTTGGCGGGGTTTTAGTCACTGCCGGCATGGTTCTGAGAAGAAAATGAGTTTTTTCGTAAGAAACCTTGTGCTTCCAGTTCCTTGTAGGAAGCTCACCCTGCTCTGCTCTATACCTAAAGTGAAAGTCAACGTGAGACTTGCTTCGAAGTAAGGCCTTGATTATCCTTGCAAAACGGGAGGCGTGCAGCAGCTCCATGAGGCCTTCATCGTTGTTCTGCTTTAGTTTCACGGTAGTAAGCCTTTCAAGACTCCTAGGGACCTTGCTTCAGCCCCCGTTTCGGTACCAGAACACTGCGGAGAGCCAGGAAGCTCTGGTCCTGCGTGTATGCTGCGTGTCAACCTAGAAATTAGAGACTGATGGCACAAGGCTTGTTTTCCCATTAGGAAAGCTCCGTTCATGCGGCCTCGAAGCTACCTGAAAAGCATTGTTGTTGCCTGGGTTTTCGTCACTGCCGACATGGTTCTGAGAAGAAAATGAGTTTTCATGGAAGAAACCTTGTGCTTCCAGTTCCTTGTTGGAACCTCACCCTGCTCTGCTCTATACCAAAAGTGAAAGCCAACGTGAGCCCTAGCCTCGAAGTAAGGCCCTGATTTGCCTTGCCAATGGGGAGGCGTGCAGCAGCTCCATGAGGCCTTCCTCACTGTTCTGCTTGAGTTTCACGGTAGTAAGCCTTTCAAGACTCCTAGGGACCTTGCTTCAGCACCCGTTTCCGTACCAGAATATTGAGGAGACACAGGAAGCTTTAGTCCTGTTAAGCAACTTCCAGCCCTGTAGGCCTTTTGGAACACCCCAGTGTTGGCTAGAGAAAGGCAACACACTGCACTCTTCCTTGGCAGAGCCAGATTACCTCAGCTCCACACAGGATTCACGACCACACTTCTCGACTGTCCTCCATGCAGTGGATGTAACCTCATTCCCCTAGCTGAACTCTATTGAGAAAAACACTCTGCTTCTAATCCCGTTTCACTTTTTACACTTCGAGTCACGCATCCTCAAGGGGGTGGTCGGCTTGCATTCCAAGTACAATTTAAGCACAGTTCTTGGTGTAACACAGCAGGTCTTTTGAAGAGGCACAGGTCTCTAAGTCTCCCTCGCGCATCCTTTGTTTAGGCACTTTGCTGCACGCAGAAAACCGGTCGTAGAAAAAAGTTGATTCAGGGGAAGCCCCAGTGGGGATCGTGAATCTCTTTTGACGTGGTAGCATCAACATGTACTTATGCTGCGTGTCAACCTGGAAATGGGAGACTGAAGGCACAAAGCTTGTTTTCCCGTTTTGAAAGCTCCATTCATGCGGCCTCGAAGCTACCTGAAAAGCACTGTTGTTACCGTGCTTTTCCTTACAGCCGGCATGGCACATAGAAGAAAATGAGTTTTCTCGAAAGAAACCTTGTGCTTCCAGTTCCTACTTGGAACCTCACCCTGCTCTGCTCTATACCAAACGTGAAAGTCAATGTGAGCACTAGCCTCGAAGTAAGGCCCTGATTATGCTGGCAAAACGGGAGGCGTGCAGCAGCTCCATGAGGCCTTCATCGCTGTTCTGCTTTAGTTGAACGGTAGTCAGCTCTCCAAGACTCCTAGGGACTTTGCTTAAGCAACCGTTTCGGTACCAGAACACTGCGTAGAGCCAGGAAGCTTTGGTCCTGCGTGTATGCTGCGTGTCTACCTAGAAATTAGAGACTGATGGCACAAGGCTTGTTTTCCCATTAGGAAAGCTCCGTTCATGCGGCCTCGAAGCTACCGGAAAAGCATTGTTGTTGGCGGGGTTTTAGTCACTGCCGGCATGGTTCTGAGAAGAAAATGAGTTTTTTCGTAAGAAACCTTGTGCTTCCAGTTCCTTGTAGGAAGCTCACCCTGCTCTGCTCTATACCTAAAGTGAAAGTCAACGTGAGACTTGCTTCGAAGTAAGGCCTTGATTATCCTTGCAAAACGGGAGGCGTGCAGCAGCTCCATGAGGCCTTCATCGTTGTTCTGCTTTAGTTTCACGGTAGTAAGCCTTTCAAGACTCCTAGGGACCTTGCTTCAGCACCCGTTTCGGTACCAGAACACTGCGGAGAGCCAGGAAGCTCTGGTCCTGCGTGTATGCTGCGTGTCAACCTAGAAATTAGAGACTGATGGCACAAGGCTTGTTTTCCCATTAGGAAAGCTCCGTTCATGCGGCCTCGAAGCTACCTGAAAAGCATTGTTGTTGCCTGGGTTTTCGTCACTGCCGACATGGTTCTGAGAAGAAAATGAGTTTTCATGGAAGAAACCTTGTGCTTCCAGTTCCTTTTTGGAAGCTCACCCTGCTCTGCTCTATACCAAAAGTGAAAGCCAACGTGAGCCCTAGCCTCGAAGTAAGGCCCTGATTTGCCTTGCCAATGGGGAGGCGTGCAGCAGCTCCATGAGGCCTTCCTCACTGTTCTGCTTGAGTTTCACGGTAGTAAGCCTTTCAAGACTCCTAGGGACCTTGCTTCAGCACCCGTTTCCGTACCAGAATATTGAGGAGACACAGGAAGCTTTAGTCCTGTTAAGCAACTTCCAGCCCCGTAGGCCTTTTGGAACACCCCAGTGTTGGCTAGAGAAAGGCAACACACTGCACTCTTCCTTGGCAGAGCCAGATTACCTCAGCTCCACACAGGATTCACGACCACACTTCTCGACTGTCCTCCATGCAGTGGATGTAACCTCATTCCCCTAGCTGAACTCTATTGAGAAAAACACTCTGCTTCTAATCCCGTTTCACTTTTTACACTTCGAGTCACGCATCCTCAAGGGGGTGGTCGGCTTGCATTCCAAGTACAATTTAAGCACAGTTCTTGGTGTAACACAGCAGGTCTTTTGAAGAGGCACAGGTCTCTAAGTCTCCCTCGCGCATCCTTTGTTTAGGCACTTTGCTGCACGCAGAAAACCGGTCGTAGAAAAAAGTTGATTCAGGGGAAGCCCCAGTGGGGATCGTGAATCTCTTTTGACGTGGTAGCATCAACATGTACTTATGCTGCGTGTCAACCTGGAAATGGGAGACTGAAGGCACAAAGCTTGTTTTCCCGTTTTGAAAGCTCCATTCATGCGGCCTCGAAGCTACCTGAAAAGCACTGTTGTTACCGTGCTTTTCCTTACAGCCGGCATGGCACATAGAAGAAAATGAGTTTTCTCGAAAGAAACCTTGTGCTTCCAGTTCCTACTTGGAACCTCACCCTGCTCTGCTCTATACCAAACGTGAAAGTCAATGTGAGCACTAGCCTCGAAGTAAGGCCCTGATTATGCTGGCAAAACGGGAGGCGTGCAGCAGCTCCATGAGGCCTTCATCGCTGTTCTGCTTTAGTTGAACGGTAGTCAGCTCTCCAAGACTCCTAGGGACTTTGCTTAAGCAACCGTTTCGGTACCAGAACACTGCGTAGAGCCAGGAAGCTTTGGTCCTGCGTGTATGCTGCGTGTCTACCTAGAAATTAGAGACTGATGGCACAAGGCTTGTTTTCCCATTAGGAAAGCTCCGTTCATGCGGCCTCGAAGCTACCGGAAAAGCATTGTTGTTGGCGGGGTTTTAGTCACTGCCGGCATGGTTCTGAGAAGAAAATGAGTTTTTTCGTAAGAAACCTTGTGCTTCCAGTTCCTTGTAGGAAGCTCACCCTGCTCTGCTCTATACCTAAAGTGAAAGTCAACGTGAGACTTGCTTCGAAGTAAGGCCTTGATTATCCTTGCAAAACGGGAGGCGTGCAGCAGCTCCATGAGGCCTTCATCGTTGTTCTGCTTTAGTTTCACGGTAGTAAGCCTTTCAAGACTCCTAGGGACCTTGCTTCAGCACCCGTTTCGGTACCAGAACACTGCGGAGAGCCAGGAAGCTCTGGTCCTGCGTGTATGCTGCGTGTCAACCTAGAAATTAGAGACTGATGGCACAAGGCTTGTTTTCCCATTAGGAAAGCTCCGTTCATGCGGCCTCGAAGCTACCTGAAAAGCATTGTTGTTGCCTGGGTTTTCGTCACTGCCGACATGGTTCTGAGAAGAAAATGAGTTTTCATGGAAGAAACCTTGTGCTTCCAGTTCCTTGTTGGAAGCTCACCCTGCTCTGCTCTATACCAAAAGTGAAAGCCAACGTGAGCCCTAGCCTCGAAGTAAGGCCCTGATTTGCCTTGCCAATGGGGAGGCGTGCAGCAGCTCCATGAGGCCTTCCTCACTGTTCTGCTTGAGTTTCACGGTAGTAAGCCTTTCAAGACTCCTAGGGACCTTGCTTCAGCACCCGTTTCCGTACCAGAATATTGAGGAGACACAGGAAGCTTTAGTCCTGTTAAGCAACTTCCAGCCCCGTAGGCCTTTTGGAACACCCCAGTGTTGGCTAGAGAAAGGCAACACACTGCACTCTTCCTTGGCAGAGCCAGATTACCTCAGCTCCACACAGGATTCACGACCACACTTCTCGACTGTCCTCCATGCAGTGGATGGAACCTCATTCCCCTAGCTGAACTCTATTGAGAAAAACACTCTGCTTCTAATCCCGTTTCACTTTTTACACTTCGAGTCACGCATCCTCAAGGGGGTGGTCGGCTTGCATTCCAAGTACAATTTAAGCACAGTTCTTGGTGTAACACAGCAGGTCTTTTGAAGAGGCACAGGTCTCTAAGTCTCCCTCGCGCATCCTTTGTTTAGGCACTTTGCTGCACGCAGAAAACCGGTCGTAGAAAAAAGTTGATTCAGGGGAAGCCCCAGTGGGGATCGTGAATCTCTTTTGACGTGGTAGCATCAACATGTACTTATGCTGCGTGTCAACCTGGAAATGGGAGACTGAAGGCACAAAGCTTGTTTTCCCGTCTTGAAAGCTCCATTCATGCGGCCTCGAAGCTACCTGAAAAGCACTGTTGTTACCGTGCTTTTCCTTACAGCCGGCATGGCACATAGAAGAAAATGAGTTTTCTCGAAAGAAACCTTGTGCTTCCAGTTCCTACTTGGAACCTCACCCTGCTCTGCTCTATACCAAACGTGAAAGTCAATGTGAGCACTAGCCTCGAAGTAAGGCCCTGATTATGCTGGCAAAACGGGAGGCGTGCAGCAGCTCCATGAGGCCTTCATCGCTGTTCTGCTTTAGTTGAACGGTAGTCAGCTCTCCAAGACTCCTAGGGACTTTGCTTAAGCAACCGTTTCGGTACCAGAACACTGCGTAGAGCCAGGAAGCTTTGGTCCTGCGTGTATGCTGCGTGTCTACCTAGAAATTAGAGACTGATGGCACAAGGCTTGTTTTCCCATTAGGAAAGCTCCGTTCATGCGGCCTCGAAGCTACCGGAAAAGCATTGTTGTTGGCGGGGTTTTAGTCACTGCCGGCATGGTTCTGAGAAGAAAATGAGTTTTTTCGTAAGAAACCTTGTGCTTCCAGTTCCTTGTAGGAAGCTCACCCTGCTCTGCTCTATACCTAAAGTGAAAGTCAACGTGAGACTTGCTTCGAAGTAAGGCCTTGATTATCCTTGCAAAACGGGGGCGTGCAGCAGCTCCATGAGGCCTTCATCGTTGTTCTGCTTTAGTTTCACGGTAGTAAGCCTTTCAAGACTCCTAGGGACCTTGCTTCAGCACCCGTTTCGGTACCAGAACACTGCGGAGAGCCAGGAAGCTCTGGTCCTGCGTGTATGCTGCGTGTCAACCTAGAAATTAGAGACTGATGGCACAAGGCTTGTTTTCCCATTAGGAAAGCTCCGTTCATGCGGCCTCGAAGCTACCTGAAAAGCATTGTTGTTGCCTGGGTTTTCGTCACTGCCGACATGGTTCTGAGAAGAAAATGAGTTTTCATGGAAGAAACCTTGTGCTTCCAGTTCCTTTTTGGAAGCTCACCCTGCTCTGCTCTATACCAAAAGTGAAAGCCAACGTGAGCCCTAGCCTCGAAGTAAGGCCCTGATTTGCCTTGCCAATGGGGAGGCGTGCAGCAGCTCCATGAGGCCTTCCTCACTGTTCTGCTTGAGTTTCACGGTAGTAAGCCTTTCAAGACTCCTAGGGACCTTGCTTCAGCACCCGTTTCAGTACCAGAATATTGAGGAGACACAGGAAGCTCTAGTCCTGTTAAGCAACTTCCAGCCCCGTAGGCCTTTTGGAACACCCCAGTGTTGGCTAGAGAAAGGCAACACACTGCACTCTTCCTTGGCAGAGCCAGATTACCTCAGCTCCACACAGGATTCACGACCACACTTCTCGACTGTCCTCCATGCAGTGGATGTAACCTCATTCCCCTAGCTGAACTCTATTGAGAAAAACACTCTGCTTCTAATCCCGTTTCACTTTTTACACTTCGAGTCACGCATCCTCAAGGGGGTGGTCGGCTTGCATTCCAAGTACAATTTAAGCACAGTTCTTGGTGTAACACAGCAGGTCTTTTGAAGAGGCACAGGTCTCTAAGTCTCCCTCGCGCATCCTTTGTTTAGGCACTTTGCTGCACGCAGAAAACCGGTCGTAGAAAAAAGTTGATTCAGGGGAAGCCCCAGTGGGGATCGTGAATCTCTTTTGACGTGGTAGCATCAACATGTACTTATGCTGCGTGTCAACCTGGAAATGGGAGACTGAAGGCACAAAGCTTGTTTTCCCGTTTTGAAAGCTCCATTCATGCGGCCTCGAAGCTACCTGAAAAGCACTGTTGTTACCGTGCTTTTCCTTACAGCCGGCATGGCACATAGAAGAAAATGAGTTTTCTCGAAAGAAACCTTGTGCTTCCAGTTCCTACTTGGAACCTCACCCTGCTCTGCTCTATACCAAACGTGAAAGTCAATGTGAGCACTAGCCTCGAAGTAAGGCCCTGATTATGCTGGCAAAACGGGAGGCGTGCAGCAGCTCCATGAGGCCTTCATCGCTGTTCTGCTTTAGTTGAACGGTAGTAAGCTCTCCAAGACTCCTAGGGACTTTGCTTAAGCAACCGTTTCGGTACCAGAACACTGCGTAGAGCCAGGAAGCTTTGGTCCTGCGTGTATGCTGCGTGTCTACCTAGAAATTAGAGACTGATGGCACAAGGCTTGTTTTCCCATTAGGAAAGCTCCGTTCATGCGGCCTCGAAGCTACCGGAAAAGCATTGTTGTTGGCGGGGTTTTAGTCACTGCCGGCATGGTTCTGAGAAGAAAATGAGTTTTTTCGTTAGAAACCTTGTGCTTCCAGTTCCTTGTAGGAAGCTCACCCTGCTCTGCTCTATACCTAAAGTGAAAGTCAACGTGAGACTTGCTTCGAAGTAAGGCCTTGATTATCCTTGCAAAACGGGAGGCGTGCAGCAGCTCCATGAGGCCTTCATCGTTGTTCTGCTTTAGTTTCACGGTAGTAAGCCTTTCAAGACTCCTAGGGACCTTGCTTCAGCCCCCGTTTCGGTACCAGAACACTGCGGAGAGCCAGGAAGCTCTGGTCCTGCGTGTATGCTGCGTGTCAACCTAGAAATTAGAGACTGATGGCACAAGGCTTGTTTTCCCATTAGGAAAGCTCCGTTCATGCGGCCTCGAAGCTACCTGAAAAGCATTGTTGTTGCCTGGGTTTTCGTCACTGCCGACATGGTTCTGAGAAGAAAATGAGTTTTCATGGAAGAAACCTTGTGCTTCCAGTTCCTTTTTGGAAGCTCACCCTGCTCTGCTCTATACCAAAAGTGAAAGCCAACGTGAGCCCTAGCCTCGAAGTAAGGCCCTGATTTGCCTTGCCAATGGGGAGGCGTGCAGCAGCTCCATGAGGCCTTCCTCACTGTTCTGCTTGAGTTTCACGGTAGTAAGCCTTTCAAGACTCCTAGGGACCTTGCTTCAGCACCCGTTTCCGTACCAGAATATTGAGGAGACACAGGAAGCTCTAGTCCTGTTAAGCAACTTCCAGCCCCGTAGGCCTTTTGGAACACCCCAGTGTTGGCTAGAGAAAGGCAACACACTGCACTCTTCCTTGGCAGAGCCAGATTACCTCAGCTCCACACAGGATTCACGACCACACTTCTCGACTGTCCTCCATGCAGTGGATGTAACCTCATTCCCCTAGCTGAACTCTATTGAGAAAAACACTCTGCTTCTAATCCCGTTTCACTTTTTACACTTCGAGTCACGCATCCTCAAGGGGGTGGTCGGCTTGCATTCCAAGTACAATTTAAGCACAGTTCTTGGTGTAACACAGCAGGTCTTTTGAAGAGGCACAGGTCTCTAAGTCTCCCTCGCGCATCCTTTGTTTAGGCACTTTGCTGCACGCAGAAAACCGGTCGTAGAAAAAAGTTGATTCAGGGGAAGCCCCAGTGGGGATCGTGAATCTCTTTTGACGTGGTAGCATCAACATGTACTTATGCTGCGTGTCAACCTGGAAATGGGAGACTGAAGGCACAAAGCTTGTTTTCCCGTTTTGAAAGCTCCATTCATGCGGCCTCGAAGCTACCTGAAAAGCACTGTTGTTACCGTGCTTTTCCTTACAGCCGGCATGGCACATAGAAGAAAATGAGTTTTCTCGAAAGAAACCTTGTGCTTCCAGTTCCTACTTGGAACCTCACCCTGCTCTGCTCTATACCAAACGTGAAAGTCAATGTGAGCACTAGCCTCGAAGTAAGGCCCTGATTATGCTGGCAAAACGGGAGGCGTGCAGCAGCTCCATGAGGCCTTCATCGCTGTTCTGCTTTAGTTGAACGGTAGTAAGCTCTCCAAGACTCCTAGGGACTTTGCTTAAGCAACCGTTTCGGTACCAGAACACTGCGTACAGCCAGGAAGCTTTGGTCCTGCGTGTATGCTGCGTGTCTACCTAGAAATTAGAGACTGATGGCACAAGGCTTGTTTTCCCATTAGGAAAGCTCCGTTCATGCGGCCTCGAAGCTACCGGAAAAGCATTGTTGTTGGCGGGGTTTTAGTCACTGCCGGCATGGTTCTGAGAAGAAAATGAGTTTTTTCGTTAGAAACCTTGTGCTTCCAGTTCCTTGTAGGAAGCTCACCCTGCTCTGCTCTATACCTAAAGTGAAAGTCAACGTGAGACTTGCTTCGAAGTAAGGCCTTGATTATCCTTGCAAAACGGGAGGCGTGCAGCAGCTCCATGAGGCCTTCATCGTTGTTCTGCTTTAGTTTCACGGTAGTAAGCCTTTCAAGACTCCTAGGGACCTTGCTTCAGCCCCCGTTTCCGTACCAGAACACTGCGGAGAGCCAGGAAGCTCTGGTCCTGCGTGTATGCTGCGTGTCAACCTAGAAATTAGAGACTGATGGCACAAGGCTTGTTTTCCCATTAGGAAAGCTCCGTTCATGCGGCCTCGAAGCTACCTGAAAAGCATTGTTGTTGCCTGGGTTTTCGTCACTGCCGACATGGTTCTGAGAAGAAAATGAGTTTTCATGGAAGAAACCTTGTGCTTCCAGTTCCTTTTTGGAAGCTCACCCTGCTCTGCTCTATACCAAAAGTGAAAGCCAACGTGAGCCCTAGCCTCGAAGTAAGGCCCTGATTTGCCTTGCCAATGGGGAGGCGTGCAGCAGCTCCATGAGGCCTTCCTCACTGTTCTGCTTGAGTTTCACGGTAGTAAGCCTTTCAAGACTCCTAGGGACCTTGCTTCAGCACCCGTTTCCGTACCAGAATATTGAGGAGACACAGGAAGCTCTAGTCCTGTTAAGCAACTTCCAGCCCCGTAGGCCTTTTGGAACACCCCAGTGTGGGCTAGAGAAAGGCAACACACTGCACTCTTCCTTGGCAGAGCCAGATTACCTCAGCTCCACACAGGATTCACGACCACACTTCTCGACTGTCCTCCATGCAGTGGATGTAACCTCATTCCCCTAGCTGAACTCTATTGAGAAAAACACTCTGCTTCTAATCCCGTTTCACTTTTTACACTTCGAGTCACGCATCCTCAAGGGGGTGGTCGGCTTGCATTCCAAGTACAATTTAAGCACAGTTCTTGGTGTAACACAGCAGGTCTTTTGAAGAGGCACAGGTCTCTAAGTCTCCCTCGCGCATCCTTTGTTTAGGCACTTTGCTGCACGCAGAAAACCGGTCGTAGAAAAAAGTTGATTCAGGGGAAGCCCCAGTGGGGATCGTGAATCTCTTTTGACGTGGTAGCATCAACATGTACTTATGCTGCGTGTCAACCTGGAAATGGGAGACTGAAGGCACAAAGCTTGTTTTCCCGTTTTGAAAGCTCCATTCATGCGGCCTCGAAGCTACCTGAAAAGCACTGTTGTTACCGTGCTTTTCCTTACAGCCGGCATGGCACATAGAAGAAAATGAGTTTTCTCGAAAGAAACCTTGTGCTTCCAGTTCCTACTTGGAACCTCACCCTGCTCTGCTCTATACCAAACGTGAAAGTCAATGTGAGCACTAGCCTCGAAGTAAGGCCCTGATTATGCTGGCAAAACGGGAGGCGTGCAGCAGCTCCATGAGGCCTTCATCGCTGTTCTGCTTTAGTTGAACGGTAGTCAGCTCTCCAAGACTCCTAGGGACTTTGCTTAAGCAACCGTTTCGGTACCAGAACACTGCGTAGAGCCAGGAAGCTTTGGTCCTGCGTGTATGCTGCGTGTCTACCTAGAAATTAGAGACTGATGGCACAAGGCTTGTTTTCCCATTAGGAAAGCTCCGTTCATGCGGCCTCGAAGCTACCGGAAAAGCATTGTTGTTGGCGGGGTTTTAGTCACTGCCGGCATGGTTCTGAGAAGAAAATGAGTTTTTTCGTAAGAAACCTTGTGCTTCCAGTTCCTTGTAGGAAGCTCACCCTGCTCTGCTCTATACCTAAAGTGAAAGTCAACGTGAGACTTGCTTCGAAGTAAGGCCTTGATTATCCTTGCAAAACGGGAGGCGTGCAGCAGCTCCATGAGGCCTTCATCGTTGTTCTGCTTTAGTTTCACGGTAGTAAGCCTTTCAAGACTCCTAGGGACCTTGCTTCAGCACCCGTTTCGGTACCAGAACACTGCGGAGAGCCAGGAAGCTCTGGTCCTGCGTGTATGCTGCGTGTCAACCTAGAAATTAGAGACTGATGGCACAAGGCTTGTTTTCCCATTAGGAAAGCTCCGTTCATGCGGCCTCGAAGCTACCTGAAAAGCATTGTTGTTGCCTGGGTTTTCGTCACTGCCGACATGGTTCTGAGAAGAAAATGAGTTTTCATGGAAGAAACCTTGTGCTTCCAGTTCCTTTTTGGAAGCTCACCCTGCTCTGCTCTATACCAAAAGTGAAAGCCAACGTGAGCCCTAGCCTCGAAGTAAGGCCCTGATTTGCCTTGCCAATGGGGAGGCGTGCAGCAGCTCCATGAGGCCTTCCTCACTGTTCTGCTTGAGTTTCACGGTAGTAAGCCTTTCAAGACTCCTAGGGACCTTGCTTCAGCACCCGTTTCCGTACCAGAATATTGAGGAGACACAGGAAGCTCTAGTCCTGTTAAGCAACTTCCAGCCCCGTAGGCCTTTTGGAACACCCCAGTGTTGGCTAGAGAAAGGCAACACACTGCACTCTTCCTTGGCAGAGCCAGATTACCTCAGCTCCACACAGGATTCACGACCACACTTCTCGACTGTCCTCCATGCAGTGGATGTAACCTCATTCCCCTAGCTGAACTCTATTGAGAAAAACACTCTGCTTCTAATCCCGTTTCACTTTTTACACTTCGAGTCACGCATCCTCAAGGGGGTGGTCGGCTTGCATTCCAAGTACAATTTAAGCACAGTTCTTGGTGTAACACAGCAGGTCTTTTGAAGAGGCACAGGTCTCTAAGTCTCCCTCGCGCATCCTTTGTTTAGGAACTTTGCTGCACGCAGAAAACCGGTCGTAGAAAAAAGTTGATTCAGGGGAAGCCCCAGTGGGGATCGTGAATCTCTTTTGACGTGGTAGCATCAACATGTACTTATGCTGCGTGTCAACCTGGAAATGGGAGACTGAAGGCACAAAGCTTGTTTTCCCGTTTTGAAAGCTCCATTCATGCGGCCTCGAAGCTACCTGAAAAGCACTGTTGTTACCGTGCTTTTCCTTACAGCCGGCATGGCACATAGAAGAAAATGAGTTTTCTCGAAAGAAACCTTGTGCTTCCAGTTCCTACTTGGAACCTCACCCTGCTCTGCTCTATACCAAACGTGAAAGTCAATGTGAGCACTAGCCTCGAAGTAAGGCCCTGATTATGCTGGCAAAACGGGAGGCGTGCAGCAGCTCCATGAGGCCTTCATCGCTGTTCTGCTTTAGTTGAACGGTAGTAAGCTCTCCAAGACTCCTAGGGACTTTGCTTAAGCAACCGTTTCGGTACCAGAACACTGCGTAGAGCCAGGAAGCTTTGGTCCTGCGTGTATGCTGCGTGTCTACCTAGAAATTAGAGACTGATGGCACAAGGCTTGTTTTCCCATTAGGAAAGCTCCGTTCATGCGGCCTCGAAGCTACCGGAAAAGCATTGTTGTTGGCGGGGTTTTAGTCACTGCCGGCATGGTTCTGAGAAGAAAATGAGTTTTTTCGTTAGAAACCTTGTGCTTCCAGTTCCTTGTAGGAAGCTCACCCTGCTCTGCTCTATACCTAAAGTGAAAGTCAACGTGAGACTTGCTTCGAAGTAAGGCCTTGATTATCCTTGCAAAACGGGAGGCGTGCAGCAGCTCCATGAGGCCTTCATCGTTGTTCTGCTTTAGTTTCACGGTAGTAAGCCTTTCAAGACTCCTAGGGACCTTGCTTCAGCCCCCGTTTCGGTACCAGAACACTGCGGAGAGCCAGGAAGCTCTGGTCCTGCGTGTATGCTGCGTGTCAACCTAGAAATTAGAGACTGATGGCACAAGGCTTGTTTTCCCATTAGGAAAGCTCCGTTCATGCGGCCTCGAAGCTACCTGAAAAGCATTGTTGTTGCCTGGGTTTTCGTCACTGCCGACATGGTTCTGAGAAGAAAATGAGTTTTCATGGAAGAAACCTTGTGCTTCCAGTTCCTTTTTGGAAGCTCACCCTGCTCTGCTCTATACCAAAAGTGAAAGCCAACGTGAGCCCTAGCCTCGAAGTAAGGCCCTGATTTGCCTTGCCAATGGGGAGGCGTGCAGCAGCTCCATGAGGCCTTCCTCACTGTTCTGCTTGAGTTTCACGGTAGTAAGCCTTTCAAGACTCCTAGGGACCTTGCTTCAGCACCCGTTTCCGTACCAGAATATTGAGGAGACACAGGAAGCTCTAGTCCTGTTAAGCAACTTCCAGCCCCGTAGGCCTTTTGGAACACCCCAGTGTTGGCTAGAGAAAGGCAACACACTGCACTCTTCCTTGGCAGAGCCAGATTACCTCAGCTCCACACAGGATTCACGACCACACTTCTCGACTGTCCTCCATGCAGTGGATGTAACCTCATTCCCCTAGCTGAACTCTATTGAGAAAAACACTCTGCTTCTAATCCCGTTTCACTTTTTACACTTCGAGTCACGCATCCTCAAGGGGGTGGTCGGCTTGCATTCCAAGTACAATTTAAGCACAGTTCTTGGTGTAACACAGCAGGTCTTTTGAAGAGGCACAGGTCTCTAAGTCTCCCTCGCGCATCCTTTGTTTAGGCACTTTGCTGCACGCAGAAAACCGGTCGTAGAAAAAAGTTGATTCAGGGGAAGCCCCAGTGGGGATCGTGAATCTCTTTTGACGTGGTAGCATCAACATGTACTTATGCTGCGTGTCAACCTGGAAATGGGAGACTGAAGGCACAAAGCTTGTTTTCCCGTTTTGAAAGCTCCATTCATGCGGCCTCGAAGCTACCTGAAAAGCACTGTTGTTACCGTGCTTTTCCTTACAGCCGGCATGGCACATAGAAGAAAATGAGTTTTCTCGAAAGAAACCTTGTGCTTCCAGTTCCTACTTGGAACCTCACCCTGCTCTGCTCTATACCAAACGTGAAAGTCAATGTGAGCACTAGCCTCGAAGTAAGGCCCTGATTATGCTGGCAAAACGGGAGGCGTGCAGCAGCTCCATGAGGCCTTCATCGCTGTTCTGCTTTAGTTGAACGGTAGTAAGCTCTCCAAGACTCCTAGGGACTTTGCTTAAGCAACCGTTTCGGTACCAGAACACTGCGTAGAGCCAGGAAGCTTTGGTCCTGCGTGTATGCTGCGTGTCTACCTAGAAATTAGAGACTGATGGCACAAGGCTTGTTTTCCCATTAGGAAAGCTCCGTTCATGCGGCCTCGAAGCTACCGGAAAAGCATTGTTGTTGGCGGGGTTTTAGTCACTGCCGGCATGGTTCTGAGAAGAAAATGAGTTTTTTCGTTAGAAACCTTGTGCTTCCAGTTCCTTGTAGGAAGCTCACCCTGCTCTGCTCTATACCTAAAGTGAAAGTCAACGTGAGACTTGCTTCGAAGTAAGGCCTTGATTATCCTTGCAAAACGGGAGGCGTGCAGCAGCTCCATGAGGCCTTCATCGTTGTTCTGCTTTAGTTTCACGGTAGTAAGCCTTTCAAGACTCCTAGGGACCTTGCTTCAGCCCCCGTTTCGGTACCAGAACACTGCGGAGAGCCAGGAAGCTCTGGTCCTGCGTGTATGCTGCGTGTCAACCTAGAAATTAGAGACTGATGGCACAAGGCTTGTTTTCCCATTAGGAAAGCTCCGTTCATGCGGCCTCGAAGCTACCTGAAAAGCATTGTTGTTGCCTGGGTTTTCGTCACTGCCGACATGGTTCTGAGAAGAAAATGAGTTTTCATGGAAGAAACCTTGTGCTTCCAGTTCCTTTTTGGAAGCTCACCCTGCTCTGCTCTATACCAAAAGTGAAAGCCAACGTGAGCCCTAGCCTCGAAGTAAGGCCCTGATTTGCCTTGCCAATGGGGAGGCGTGCAGCAGCTCCATGAGGCCTTCCTCACTGTTCTGCTTGAGTTTCACGGTAGTAAGCCTTTCAAGACTCCTAGGGACCTTGCTTCAGCACCCGTTTCCGTACCAGAATATTGAGGAGACACAGGAAGCTCTAGTCCTGTTAAGCAACTTCCAGCCCCGTAGGCCTTTTGGAACACCCCAGTGTGGGCTAGAGAAAGGCAACACACTGCACTCTTCCTTGGCAGAGCCAGATTACCTCAGCTCCACACAGGATTCACGACCACACTTCTCGACTGTCCTCCATGCAGTGGATGTAACCTCATTCCCCTAGCTGAACTCTATTGAGAAAAACACTCTGCTTCTAATCCCGTTTCACTTTTTACACTTCGAGTCACGCATCCTCAAGGGGGTGGTCGGCTTGCATTCCAAGTACAATTTAAGCACAGTTCTTGGTGTAACACAGCAGGTCTTTTGAAGAGGCACAGGTCTCTAAGTCTCCCTCGCGCATCCTTTGTTTAGGCACTTTGCTGCACGCAGAAAACCGGTCGTAGAAAAAAGTTGATTCAGGGGAAGCCCCAGTGGGGATCGTGAATCTCTTTTGACGTGGTAGCATCAACATGTACTTATGCTGCGTGTCAACCTGGAAATGGGAGACTGAAGGCACAAAGCTTGTTTTCCCGTTTTGAAAGCTCCATTCATGCGGCCTCGAAGCTACCTGAAAAGCACTGTTGTTACCGTGCTTTTCCTTACAGCCGGCATGGCACATAGAAGAAAATGAGTTTTCTCGAAAGAAACCTTGTGCTTCCAGTTCCTACTTGGAACCTCACCCTGCTCTGCTCTATACCAAACGTGAAAGTCAATGTGAGCACTAGCCTCGAAGTAAGGCCCTGATTATGCTGGCAAAACGGGAGGCGTGCAGCAGCTCCATGAGGCCTTCATCGCTGTTCTGCTTTAGTTGAACGGTAGTCAGCTCTCCAAGACTCCTAGGGACTTTGCTTAAGCAACCGTTTCGGTACCAGAACACTGCGTAGAGCCAGGAAGCTTTGGTCCTGCGTGTATGCTGCGTGTCTACCTAGAAATTAGAGACTGATGGCACAAGGCTTGTTTTCCCATTAGGAAAGCTCCGTTCATGTGGCCTCGAAGCTACCGGAAAAGCATTGTTGTTGGCGGGGTTTTAGTCACTGCCGGCATGGTTCTGAGAAGAAAATGAGTTTTTTCGTAAGAAACCTTGTGCTTCCAGTTCCTTGTAGGAAGCTCACCCTGCTCTGCTCTATACCTAAAGTGAAAGTCAACGTGAGACTTGCTTCGAAGTAAGGCCTTGATTATCCTTGCAAAACGGGAGGCGTGCAGCAGCTCCATGAGGCCTTCATCGTTGTTCTGCTTTAGTTTCACGGTAGTAAGCCTTTCAAGACTCCTAGGGACCTTGCTTCAGCCCCCGTTTCGGTACCAGAACACTGCGGAGAGCCAGGAAGCTCTGGTCCTGCGTGTATGCTGCGTGTCAACCTAGAAATTAGAGACTGATGGCACAAGGCTTGTTTTCCCATTAGGAAAGCTCCGTTCATGCGGCCTCGAAGCTACCTGAAAAGCATTGTTGTTGCCTGGGTTTTCGTCACTGCCGACATGGTTCTGAGGAGAAAATGAGTTTTCATGGAAGAAACCTTGTGCTTCCAGTTCCTTTTTGGAAGCTCACCCTGCTCTGCTCTATACCAAAAGTGAAAGCCAACGTGAGCCCTAGCCTCGAAGTAAGGCCCTGATTTGCCTTGCCAATGGGGAGGCGTGCAGCAGCTCCATGAGGCCTTCCTCACTGTTCTGCTTGAGTTTCACGGTAGTAAGCCTTTCAAGAGTCCTAGGGACCTTGCTTCAGCACCCGTTTCAGTACCAGAATATTGAGGAGACACAGGAAGCTCTAGTCCTGTTAAGCAACTTCCAGCCCCGTAGGCCTTTTGGAACACCCCAGTGTTGGCTAGAGAAAGGCAACACACTGCACTCTTCCTTGGCAGAGCCAGATTACCTCAGCTCCACACAGGATTCACGACCACACTTCTCGACTGTCCTCCATGCAGTGGATGTAACCTCATTCCCCTAGCTGAACTCTATTGAGAAAAACACTCTGCTTCTAATCCCGTTTCACTTTTTACACTTCGAGTCACGCATCCTCAAGGGGGTGGTCGGCTTGCATTCCAAGTACAATTTAAGCACAGTTCTTGGTGTAACACAGCAGGTCTTTTGAAGAGGCACAGGTCTCTAAGTCTCCCTCGCGCATCCTTTGTTTAGGCACTTTGCTGCACGCAGAAAACCGGTCGTAGAAAAAAGTTGATTCAGGGGAAGCCCCAGTGGGGATCGTGAATCTCTTTTGACGTGGTAGCATCAACATGTACTTATGCTGCGTGTCAACCTGGAAATGGGAGACTGAAGGCACAAAGCTTGTTTTCCCGTTTTGAAAGCTCCATTCATGCGGCCTCGAAGCTACCTGAAAAGCACTGTTGTTACCGTGCTTTTCCTTACAGCCGGCATGGCACATAGAAGAAAATGAGTTTTCTCGAAAGAAACCTTGTGCTTCCAGTTCCTACTTGGAACCTCACCCTGCTCTGCTCTATACCAAACGTGAAAGTCAATGTGAGCACTAGCCTCGAAGTAAGGCCCTGATTATGCTGGCAAAACGGGAGGCGTGCAGCAGCTCCATGAGGCCTTCATCGCTGTTCTGCTTTAGTTGAACGGTAGTCAGCTCTCCAAGACTCCTAGGGACTTTGCTTAAGCAACCGTTTCGGTACCAGAACACTGCGTAGAGCCAGGAAGCTTTGGTCCTGCGTGTATGCTGCTTGTCTACCTAGAAATTAGAGACTGATGGCACAAGGCTTGTTTTCCCATTAGGAAAGGTCCGTTCATGCGGCCTCGAAGCTACCGGAAAAGCATTGTTGTTGGCGGGGTTTTAGTCACTGCCGGCATGGTTCTGAGAAGAAAATGAGTTTTTTCGTAAGAAACCTTGTGCTTCCAGTTCCTTGTAGGAAGCTCACCCTGCTCTGCTCTATACCTAAAGTGAAAGTCAACGTGAGACTTGCTTCGAAGTAAGGCCTTGATTATCCTTGCAAAACGGGAGGCGTGCAGCAGCTCCATGAGGCCTTCATCGTTGTTCTGCTTTAGTTTCATGGTAGTAAGCCTTTCAAGACTCCTAGGGACCTTGCTTCAGCCCCCGTTTCGGTACCAGAACACTGCGGAGAGCCAGGAAGCTCTGGTCCTGCATGTATGCTGCGTGTCAACCTAGAAATTAGAGACTGATGGCACAAGGCTTGTTTTCCCATTAGGAAAGCTCCGTTCATGCGGCCTCGAAGCTACCTGAAAAGCATTGTTGTTGCCTGGGTTTTCGTCACTGCCGACATGGTTCTGAGAAGAAAATGAGTTTTCATGGAAGAAACCTTGTGCTTCCAGTTCCTTTTCGGAAGCTCACCCTGCTCTGCTCTATACCAAAAGTGAAAGCCAACGTGAGCCCTAGCCTCGAAGTAAGGCCCTGATTTGCCTTGCCAATGGGGAGGCGTGCAGCAGCTCCATGAGGCCTTCCTCACTCTTCTGCTTGAGTTTCACGGTAGTAAGCCTTTCAAGACTCCTAGGGACCTTGCTTCAGCACCCGTTTCCGTACCAGAATATTGAGGAGACACAGGAAGCTCTAGTCCTGTTAAGCAACTTCCAGCCCCGTAGGCCTTTTGGAACACCCCAGTGTTGGCTAGAGAAAGGCAACACACTGCACTCTTCCTTGGCAGAGCCAGATTACCTCAGCTCCACACAGGATTCACGACCACACTTCTCGACTGTCCTCCATGCAGTGGATGTAACCTCATTCCCCTAGCTGAACTCTATTGAGAAAAACACTCTGCTTCTAATCCCGTTTCACTTTTTACACTTCGAGTCACGCATCCTCAAGGGGGTGGTCGGCTTGCATTCCAAGTACAATTTAAGCACAGTTCTTGGTGTAACACAGCAGGTCTTTTGAAGAGGCACAGGTCTCTAAGTCTCCCTCGCGCATCCTTTGTTTAGGCACTTTGCTGCACGCAGAAAACCGGTCGTAGAAAAAAGTTGATTCAGGGGAAGCCCCAGTGGGGATCGTGAATCTCTTTTGACGTGGTAGCATCAACATGTACTTATACTGCGTGTCAACCTGGAAATGGGAGACTGAAGGCACAAAGCTTGTTTTCCCGTTTTGAAAGCTCCATTCATGCGGCCTCGAAGCTACCTGAAAAGCACTGTTGTTACCGTGCTTTTCCTTACAGCCGGCATGGCACATAGAAGAAAATGAGTTTTCTCGAAAGAAACCTTGTGCTTCCAGTTCCTACTTGGAACCTCACCCTGCTCTGCTCTATACCAAACGTGAAAGTCAATGTGAGCACTAGCCTCGAAGTAAGGCCCTGATTATGCTGGCAAAACGGGAGGCGTGCAGCAGCTCCATGAGGCCTTCATCGCTGTTCTGCTTTAGTTGAACGGTAGTAAGCTCTCCAAGACTCCTAGGGACTTTGCTTAAGCAACCGTTTCGGTACCAGAACACTGCGTAGAGCCAGGAAGCTTTGGTCCTGCGTGTATGCTGCGTGTCTACCTAGAAATTAGAGACTGATGGCACAAGGCTTGTTTTCCCATTAGGAAAGCTCCGTTCATGCGGCCTCGTAGCTACCGGAAAAGCATTGTTGTTGGCGGGGTTTTAGTCACTGCCGGCATGGTTCTGAGAAGAAAATGATTTTTTTCGTAAAAAACCTTTTGCTTCCAGTTCCTTGTAGGAAGCTCACCCTGCTCTGCTCTATACCTAAAGTGAAAGTCAACGTGAGACTTGCTTCGAAGTAAGGCCTTGATTATCCTTGCAAAACGGGAGGCGTGCAGCAGCTCCATGATGCCTTCATCGTTGTTCTGCTTTAGTTTCACGGTAGTAAGCCTTTCAAGACTCCTAGGGACCTTGCTTCAGCACCCGTTTCGGTACCAGAACACTGCGGAGAGCCAGGAAGCTCTGGTCCTGCGTGTATGCTGCGTGTCAACCTAGAAATTAGAGACTGATGGCACAAGGCTTGTTTTCCCATTAGGAAAGCTCCGTTCATGCGGCCTCGAAGCTACCAGAAAAGCACTGTTGTTGCCTGGGTTTTCGTCACTGCCGACATGGTTCTGAGAAGAAAATGAGTTTTCATGGAAGAAACCTTGTGCTTCCAGTTCCTTGTTGGAAGCTCACCGTGCTCTGCTGTATACCAAAACTGAAAGCCAACGTGAGCCCTAGCCTCGAAGTAAGGCCCTGATTTGCCTTGCCAATGGGGAGGCGTGCAGCAGCTCCATGAGGCCTTCCTCACTGTTCTGCTTGAGTTTCACGGTAGTAAGCCTGTCAAGACTCCTAGGGACCTTGCTTCAGCACCCGTTTCAGTACCAGAATATTGAGTAGACACAGGAAGCTCTAGTCCTGTTAAGCAACTTCCAGCCCCGTAGGCCTTTTGGAACACCCCAGTGTTGGCTAGAGAAAGGCAACACACTGCACTCTTCCTTGGCAGAGCCAGATTACCTCAGCTCCACACAGGTTTCACGACCCATTTCTCGACTGTCCTCTATGCAGTGGATGTAACCTCATTCCCCTAGCTGAACTCTATTGAGAAAAACACTCTGCTTCTAATCCCGTTTCACTTTTTACACTTCGAGTCACGCATCCTCAAGGAGGTGGTCGGCTTGCATTCCAAGTACAATTTAAGCACAGTTCTTGGTGTAACACAGCAGGTCTTTTGAAGAGGCACAGGTCTCTAAGTCTCCCTCGCGCATCCTTTGTTTAGGCACTTTGCTGCACGCAGAAAACCGGTCGTAGAAAAAAGTTGATTCAGGGGAAGCCCCAGTGGGGATCGTGAATCTCTTTTGACGTGGTAGCATCAACATGTACTTATGCTGCGTGTCAACCTGGAAATGGGAGACTGAAGGCACAAAGCTTGTTTTTCCGTTTTGAAAGCTCCATTCATGCGGCCTCGAAGCTACCTGAAAAGCACTGTTGTTACCGTGCTTTTCCTTACAGCCGGCATGGCACATAGAAGAAAATGAGTTTTCTCGAAAGAAACCTTGTGCTTCCAGTTCCTACTTGGAACCTCACCCTGCTCTGCTCTATACCAAACGTGAAAGTCAATGTGAGCACTAGCCTCGAAGTAAGGCCCTGATTATGCTGGCAAAACGGGAGGCGTGCAGCAGCTCCATGAGGCCTTCATCGCTGTTCTGCTTTAGTTGAACGGTAGTCAGCTCTCCAAGACTCCTAGGGACTTTGCTTAAGCAACCGTTTCGGTACCAGAACACTGCGTAGAGCCAGGAAGCTTTGGTCCTGCGTGTATGCTGCGTGTCAACCTAGAAATTAGAGACTGATGGCACAAGGCTTGTTTTCCCATTAGGAAAGCTCCGTTCATGCGGCCTCGAAGCTACCTGAAAAGCCTTGTTGTTGCCTGGGTTTTCGTCACTGCCGACATGGTTCTGAGAAGAAAATGAGTTTTCATGGAAGAAACCTTGTGCTTCCAGTTCCTTGTTGGAAGCTCACCCTGCTCTGCTCTATACCAAAAGTGAAAGCCAAGGTGAGCCCTAGCCTCGAAGTAAGGCCCTGATTTGCCTTGCCAATGGGGAGGCGTGCAGCAGCTCCATGAGGCCTTCCTCACTCTTCTGCTTGAGTTTCACAGTAGTGAGCTTTTCAAGACTCCTAGGGACCTTGCTTCAGCACCCGTTTCCGTACCAGAATATTGAATAGACACAGGAAGCTCTAGTCCTATTAAGCAACTTCCAGCCCCGTAGGCCTTTTGGAACACCCCAGTGTTGGCTAGAGAAAGGCAACACACTGCACTCTTCCTTGGCAGAGCCAGATTACCTCAGCTCCACACAGGATTCACGACCACACTTCTCGACTGTCCTCCATGCAGTGGATGTAACCTCATTCCCCTAGCTGAACTCTATTGAGAAAAACACTCTGCTTCTAATCCCGTTTCACTTTTTACACTTCGAGTCACGCATCCTCAAGGGGGTGGTCGGCTTGCATTCCAAGTACAATTTAAGCACAGTTCTTGGTGTAACACAGCAGGTCTTTTGAAGAGGCACAGGTCTCTAAGTCTCCCTCGCGCATCCTTTGTTTAGGCACTTTGCTGCACGCAGAAAACCGGTCGTAGAAAAAAGTTGATTCAGGGGAAGCCCCAGTGGGGATCGTGAATCTCTTTTGACGTGGTAGCATCAACATGTACTTATGCTGCGTGTCAACCTGGAAATGGGAGACTGAAGGCACAAAGCTTGTTTTCCCGTTTTGAAAGCTCCATTCATGCGGCCTCGAAGCTACCTGAAAAGCACTGTTGTTACCGTGCTTTTCCTTACAGCCGGCATGGCACATAGAAGAAAATGAGTTTTCTCGAAAGAAACCTTGTGCTTCCAGTTCCTACTTGGAACCTCACCCTGCTCTGCTCTATACCAAACGTGAAAGTCAATGTGAGCACTAGCCTCGAAGTAAGGCCCTGATTATGCTGGCAAAACGGGAGGCGTGCAGCAGCTCCATGAGGCCTTCATCGCTGTTCTGCTTTAGTTGAACGGTAGTAAGCCTTTCAAGACTCCTAGGGACCTTGCTTCAGCACCCGTTTCGGTACCAGAACACTGCGGAGAGCCAGGAAGCTCTGGTCCTGCGTGTATGCTGCGTGTCAACCTAGAAATTAGAGACTGATGGCACAAGGCTTGTTTTCCCATTAGGAAAGCTCCGTTCATGCAGCCTCGAAGCTACCTGAAAAGCATTGTTGTTGCCTGGGTTTTCGTCACTGCCGACATGGTTCTGAGAAGAAAATGAGTTTTCATGGAAGAAACCTTGTGCTTCCAGTTCCTTGTTGGAAGCTCACCCTGCTCTGCTCTATACCAAAAGTGAAAGCCAACGTGAGCCCTAGCCTCGAAGTAAGGCCCTGATTTGCCTTGCCAATGGGGAGGCGTGCAGCAGCTCCATGAGGCCTTCCTCACTGTTCTGCTTGAGTTTCACGGTAGTGAGCCTTTCAAGACTCCTAGGGACCTTGCTTCAGCACCCGTTTCAGTACCAGAATATTGAGTAGACACAGGAAGCTCTAGTCCTGTTAAGCAACTTCCAGCCCCGTAGGCCTTTTGGAACACCCCAGTGTTGGCTAGAGAAAGGCAACACACTGCACTCTTCCTTGGCAGAGCCAGATTACCTCAGCTCCACACAGGATTCACGACCACACTTCTCGACTGTCCTCCATGCAGTGGATGTAACCTCATTCCCCTAGCTGAACTCTATTGAGAAAAACACTCTGCTTCTAATCCCGTTTCAGTTTTTACACTTCGAGTCACGCATCCTCAAGGGGGTGGTCGGCTTGCATTCCAAGTACAATTTAAGCACAGTTCTTGGTGTAACACAGCAGGTCTTTTGAAGAGGCACAGGTCTCTAAGTCTCCCTCACGCATCCTTTGTTTAGGCACTTTGCTGCACGCAGAAAACCGGTCGTAGAAAAAAGTTGATTCAGGGGAAGCCCCAGTGGGGATCGTGAATCTCTTTTGACGTGGTAGCATCAACATGTACTTATGCTGCGTGTCAACCTGGAAATGGGAGACTGAAGGCACAAAGCTTGTTTTCCCGTTTTGAAAGCTCCATTCATGCGGCCTCGAAGCTACCTGAAAAGCACTGTTGTTACCGTGCTTTTCCTTACAGCCGGCATGGCACATAGAAGAAAATGAGTTTTCTCGAAAGAAACCTTGTGCTTCCAGTTCCTACTTGGAACCTCACCCTGCTCTGCTCTATACCAAACGTGAAAGTCAATGTGAGCACTAGCCTCGAAGTAAGGCCCTGATTATGCTGGCAAAACGGGAGGCGTGCAGCAGCTCCATGAGGCCTTCATCGCTGTTCTGCTTTAGTTGAACGGTAGTAAGCTCTCCAAGGCTCCTAGGGACTTTGCTTAAGCAACCGTTTCGGTACCAGAACACTGCGGAGAGCCAGGAAGCTCTGGTCCTGCGTGTATGCTGCGTGTCAACCTAGAAATTAGAGACTGATGGCACAAGGCTTGTTTTCCCATTAGGAAAGCTCCGTTCATGCGGCCTCGAAGCTACCAGAAAAGCACTGTTGTTGCCTGGGTTTTCGTCACTGCCGACATGGTTCTGAGAAGAAAATGAGTTTTCATGGAAGAAACCTTGTGCTTCCAGTTCCTTGTTGGAAGCTCACCGTGCTCTGCTGTATACCAAAACTGAAAGCCAACGTGAGCCCTAGCCTCGAAGTAAGGCCCTGATTTGCCTTGCCAATGGGGAGGCGTGCAGCAGCTCCATGAGGCCTTCCTCACTGTTCTGCTTGAGTTTCACGGTAGTAAGCCTGTCAAGACTCCTAGGGACCTTGCTTCAGCACCCGTTTCAGTACCAGAATATTGAGTAGACACAGGAAGCTCTAGTCCTGTTAAGCAACTTCCAGCCCCGTAGGCCTTTTGGAACACCCCAGTGTTGGCTAGAGAAAGGCAACACACTGCACTCTTCCTTGGCAGAGCCAGATTACCTCAGCTCCACACAGGTTTCACGACCCATTTCTCGACTGTCCTCTATGCAGTGGATGTAACCTCATTCCCCTAGCTGAACTCTATTGAGAAAAACACTCTGCTTCTAATCCCGTTTCACTTTTTACACTTCGAGTCACGCATCCTCAAGGAGGTGGTCGGCTTGCATTCCAAGTACAATTTAAGCACAGTTCTTGGTGTAACACAGCAGGTCTTTTGAAGAGGCACAGGTCTCTAAGTCTCCCTCGCGCATCCTTTGTTTAGGCACTTTGCTGCACGCAGAAAACCGGTCGTAGAAAAAAGTTGATTCAGGGGAAGCCCCAGTGGGGATCGTGAATCTCTTTTGACGTGGTAGCATCAACATGTACTTATGCTGCGTGTCAACCTGGAAATGGGAGACTGAAGGCACAAAGCTTGTTTTTCCGTTTTGAAAGCTCCATTCATGCGGCCTCGAAGCTACCTGAAAAGCACTGTTGTTACCGTGCTTTTCCTTACAGCCGGCATGGCACATAGAAGAAAATGAGTTTTCTCGAAAGAAACCTTGTGCTTCCAGTTCCTACTTGGAACCTCACCCTGCTCTGCTCTATACCAAACGTGAAAGTCAATGTGAGCACTAGCCTCGAAGTAAGGCCCTGATTATGCTGGCAAAACGGGAGGCGTGCAGCAGCTCCATGAGGCCTTCATCGCTGTTCTGCTTTAGTTGAACGGTAGTCAGCTCTCCAAGACTCCTAGGGACTTTGCTTAAGCAACCGTTTCGGTACCAGAACACTGCGTAGAGCCAGGAAGCTTTGGTCCTGCGTGTATGCTGCGTGTCAACCTAGAAATTAGAGACTGATGGCACAAGGCTTGTTTTCCCATTAGGAAAGCTCCGTTCATGCGGCCTCGAAGCTACCTGAAAAGCCTTGTTGTTGCCTGGGTTTTCGTCACTGCCGACATGGTTCTGAGAAGAAAATGAGTTTTCATGGAAGAAACCTTGTGCTTCCAGTTCCTTGTTGGAAGCTCACCCTGCTCTGCTCTATACCAAAAGTGAAAGCCAAGGTGAGCCCTAGCCTCGAAGTAAGGCCCTGATTTGCCTTGCCAATGGGGAGGCGTGCAGCAGCTCCATGAGGCCTTCCTCACTCTTCTGCTTGAGTTTCACAGTAGTGAGCTTTTCAAGACTCCTAGGGACCTTGCTTCAGCACCCGTTTCCGTACCAGAATATTGAATAGACACAGGAAGCTCTAGTCCTATTAAGCAACTTCCAGCCCCGTAGGCCTTTTGGAACACCCCAGTGTTGGCTAGAGAAAGGCAACACACTGCACTCTTCCTTGGCAGAGCCAGATTACCTCAGCTCCACACAGGATTCACGACCACACTTCTCGACTGTCCTCCATGCAGTGGATGTAACCTCATTCCCCTAGCTGAACTCTATTGAGAAAAACACTCTGCTTCTAATCCCGTTTCACTTTTTACACTTCGAGTCACGCATCCTCAAGGGGGTGGTCGGCTTGCATTCCAAGTACAATTTAAGCACAGTTCTTGGTGTAACACAGCAGGTCTTTTGAAGAGGCACAGGTCTCTAAGTCTCCCTCGCGCATCCTTTGTTTAGGCACTTTGCTGCACGCAGAAAACCGGTCGTAGAAAAAAGTTGATTCAGGGGAAGCCCCAGTGGGGATCGTGAATCTCTTTTGACGTGGTAGCATCAACATGTACTTATGCTGCGTGTCAACCTGGAAATGGGAGACTGAAGGCACAAAGCTTGTTTTCCCGTTTTGAAAGCTCCATTCATGCGGCCTCGAAGCTACCTGAAAAGCACTGTTGTTACCGTGCTTTTCCTTACAGCCGGCATGGCACATAGAAGAAAATGAGTTTTCTCGAAAGAAACCTTGTGCTTCCAGTTCCTACTTGGAACCTCACCCTGCTCTGCTCTATACCAAACGTGAAAGTCAATGTGAGCACTAGCCTCGAAGTAAGGCCCTGATTATGCTGGCAAAACGGGAGGCGTGCAGCAGCTCCATGAGGCCTTCATCGCTGTTCTGCTTTAGTTGAACGGTAGTAAGCCTTTCAAGACTCCTAGGGACCTTGCTTCAGCACCCGTTTCGGTACCAGAACACTGCGGAGAGCCAGGAAGCTCTGGTCCTGCGTGTATGCTGCGTGTCAACCTAGAAATTAGAGACTGATGGCACAAGGCTTGTTTTCCCATTAGGAAAGCTCCGTTCATGCAGCCTCGAAGCTACCTGAAAAGCATTGTTGTTGCCTGGGTTTTCGTCACTGCCGACATGGTTCTGAGAAGAAAATGAGTTTTCATGGAAGAAACCTTGTGCTTCCAGTTCCTTGTTGGAAGCTCACCCTGCTCTGCTCTATACCAAAAGTGAAAGCCAACGTGAGCCCTAGCCTCGAAGTAAGGCCCTGATTTGCCTTGCCAATGGGGAGGCGTGCAGCAGCTCCATGAGGCCTTCCTCACTGTTCTGCTTGAGTTTCACGGTAGTGAGCCTTTCAAGACTCCTAGGGACCTTGCTTCAGCACCCGTTTCAGTACCAGAATATTGAGTAGACACAGGAAGCTCTAGTCCTGTTAAGCAACTTCCAGCCCCGTAGGCCTTTTGGAACACCCCAGTGTTGGCTAGAGAAAGGCAACACACTGCACTCTTCCTTGGCAGAGCCAGATTACCTCAGCTCCACACAGGATTCACGACCACACTTCTCGACTGTCCTCCATGCAGTGGATGTAACCTCATTCCCCTAGCTGAACTCTATTGAGAAAAACACTCTGCTTCTAATCCCGTTTCAGTTTTTACACTTCGAGTCACGCATCCTCAAGGGGGTGGTCGGCTTGCATTCCAAGTACAATTTAAGCACAGTTCTTGGTGTAACACAGCAGGTCTTTTGAAGAGGCACAGGTCTCTAAGTCTCCCTCACGCATCCTTTGTTTAGGCACTTTGCTGCACGCAGAAAACCGGTCGTAGAAAAAAGTTGATTCAGGGGAAGCCCCAGTGGGGATCGTGAATCTCTTTTGACGTGGTAGCATCAACATGTACTTATGCTGCGTGTCAACCTGGAAATGGGAGACTGAAGGCACAAAGCTTGTTTTCCCGTTTTGAAAGCTCCATTCATGCGGCCTCGAAGCTACCTGAAAAGCACTGTTGTTACCGTGCTTTTCCTTACAGCCGGCATGGCACATAGAAGAAAATGAGTTTTCTCGAAAGAAACCTTGTGCTTCCAGTTCCTACTTGGAACCTCACCCTGCTCTGCTCTATACCAAACGTGAAAGTCAATGTGAGCACTAGCCTCGAAGTAAGGCCCTGATTATGCTGGCAAAACGGGAGGCGTGCAGCAGCTCCATGAGGCCTTCATCGCTGTTCTGCTTTAGTTGAACGGTAGTAAGCTCTCCAAGGCTCCTAGGGACTTTGCTTAAGCAACCGTTTCGGTACCAGAACACTGCGGAGAGCCAGGAAGCTCTGGTCCTGCGTGTATGCTGCGTGTCAACCTAGAAATTAGAGACTGATGGCACAAGGCTTGTTTTCCCATTAGGAAAGCTCCGTTCATGCGGCCTCGAAGCTACCTGAAAAGCATTGTTGTTGCCTGGCTTTTCGTCACTGCCGACATGGTTCTGAGAAGAAAATGAGTTTTCATGGAAGAAACCTTGTGCTTCCAGTTCCTTGTTGGAAGCTCACCCTGCTCTGCTCTATACCAAAAGTGAAAGCCAACGTGAGCCCTAGCCTCGAAGTAAGGCCCTGATTTGCCTTGCCAATGGGGAGGCGTGCAGCAGCTCCATGAGGCCTTCCTCACTCTTCTGCTTGAGTTTCACGGTAGTAAGCCTTTCAAGACTCCTAGGGACCTTGCTTCAGCACCCGTTTCCGTACCAGAATATTGAGGAGACACAGGAAGCTCTAGTCCTGTTAAGCAACTTCCAGCCCCTTAGGCCTTTTGGAACACCCCAGTGTTGGCTAGAGAAAGGCAACACACTGCACTCTTCCTTGGCAGAGCCAGATTACCTCAGCTCCACACAGGATTCACGACCACACTTCTCGACTGTCCTCCATGCAGTGGATGTAACCTCATTCCCCTAGCTGAACTCTATTGAGAAAAACACTCTGCTTCTAATCCCGTTTCACTTTTTACACTTTGAGTCACGCATCCTCAAGGGGGTGGTCGGCTTGCATTCCAAGTACAATTTAAGCACAGTTCTTGGTGTAACAAAGCAGGTCTTTTGAAGAGGCACAGGTCTCTAAGTCTCCCTCGCGCATCCTTTGTTTAGGCACTTTGCTGCACGCAGAAAACTGGTCGTAGAAAAAATTTGATTCAGGGGAAGCCCCAGTGGGGATCGTGAATCTCTTTTGACGTGGTAGCATCAACATGTACTTATGCTGCGTGTCAACCTGGAAATGGGAGACTGAAGGCACAAAGCTTGTTTTCCCGTTTTGAAAGCTCCATTCATGCGGCCTCGAAGGTACCTGAAAAGCACGGTTGTTACCGTGCTTTTCCTTACAGCCGGCATGGCACATAGAAGAAAATGAGTTTTCTCGAAAGAAACCTTGTGCTTCCAGTTCCTACTTGGAAACTCACCCTGCTCTGCTCTATACCAAACGTGAAAGTCAATGTGAGCACTAGCCTCGAAGTAAGGCCCTGATTATGCTGGCAAAACGGGAGGCGTGCAGCAGCTCCATGAGGCCTTCATCGCTGTTCTGCTTTAGTTGAACGGTAGTCAGCTCTCCAAGACTCCTAGGGACTTTGCTTAAGCAACCGTTTCGGTACCAGAACACTGCGTAGAGCCAGGAAGCTTTGGTCCTGCGTGTATGCTGCGTGTGTACCTAGAAATTAGAGACTGATGGCACAAGGCTTGTTTTCCCATTAGGAAAGCTCCGTTCATGCGGCCTCGAAGCTACCGGAAAAGCATTGTTGTTGGCGGGGTTTTAGTCACTGCCGGCATGGTTCTGAGAAGAAAATGAGTTTTTTCGGAGAAACCTTGTGCTTCCAGTTCCTTGTAGGAAGCTCACCCTGCTCTGCTCTATACCTAAAGTGAAAGTCAACGTGAGACTTGCTTCGAAGTAAGGCCTTGATCATCCTTGCAAAACGGGAGGCGTGCAGCAGCTCCATGAGGCCTTCATCGTTGTTCTGCTTTAGTTTCACGGTAGTAAGCCTTTCAAGACTCCTAGGGACCTTGCTTCAGCACCCGTTTCGGTACCAGAACACTGCGGAGAGCCAGGAAGCTCTGGTCCTGCGTATATGCTGCGTGTCAACCTAGAAATGAGAGACTGATGGCACAAGGCTTGTTTTCCCATTAGGAAAGCTCCGTTCATGCGGCCTCGAAGCTACCTGAAAAGCATTGTTGTTGCCTGGGTTTTCGTCACTGCCGACATGGTTCTGAGAAGAAAATGAGTTTTCATGGAAGAAACCTTGTGCTTCCAGTTCCTTGTTGGAAGCTCACCCTGCTCTGCTCTGTACCAAAAGTGAAAGCCAAGGTGAGCCCTAGCCTCGAAGTAAGGCCCTGATTTGCCTTGCCAATGGGGAGGCGTGCAGCAGCTCCATGAGGCCTTCCTCACTGTTCTGCTTGAGTTTCACGGTAGTAAGCCTTTCAAGACTCCTAGGGACCTTGCTTCAGCACCCGTTTCAGTACCAGAATATTGAGTAGACACAGGAAGCTCTAGTCCTGTTAAGCAACTTCCAGCCCCGTAGGCCTTTTGGAACACCCCAGTGTTGGCTAGAGAAAGGCAACACACTGCACTCTTCCTTGGCAGAGCCAGATTACCTCAGCTCCACACAGGATTCACGACCACACTTCTCGACTGTCCTCCATGCAGTGGATGTAACCTCATTCCCCTAGCTGAACTCTATTGAGAAAAACACTCTGCTTCTAATCCCGTTTCACTTTTTACACTTCGAGTCACGCATCCTCAAGGGGGTGGTCGGCTTGCATTCCAAGTACAATTTAAGCACAGTTCTTGGTGTAACACAGCAGGTCTTTTGAAGAGGCACAGGTCTCTAAGTCTCCCTCGCGCATCCTTTGTTTAGGCACTTTGCTGCACGCAGAAAACCGGTCGTAGAAAAAAGTTGATTCAGGGGAAGCCCCAGTGGGGATCGTGAATCTCTTTTGACGTGGTAGCATCAACATGTACTTATGCTGCGTGTCAACCTGGAAATGGGAGACTGAAGGCACAAAGCTTGTTTTCCCGTTTTGAAAGCTCCATTCATGCGGCCTCGAAGCTACCTGAAAAGCACTGTTGTTACCGTGCTTTTCCTTACAGCCGGCATGGCACATAGAAGAAAATGAGTTTTCTCGAAAGAAACCTTGTGCTTCCAGTTCCTACTTGGAACCTCACCCTGCTCTGCTCTATACCAAACGTGAAAGTCAATGTGAGCACTAGCCTCGAAGTAAGGCCCTGATTATGCTGGCAAAACGGGAGGCGTGCAGCAGCTCCATGAGGCCTTCATCGCTGTTCTGCTTTAGTTGAACGGTAGTCAGCTCTCCAAGACTCCTAGGGACTTTGCTTAAGCAACCGTTTCGGTACCAGAACACTGCGTAGAGCCAGGAAGCTTTGGTCCTGCGTGTATGCTGCGTGTGTACCTAGAAATTAGAGACTGATGGCACAAGGCTTGTTTTCCCATTAGGAAAGCTCCGTTCATGCGGCCTCGAAGCTACCGGAAAAGCATTGTTGTTGGCGGGGTTTTAGTCACTGCCGGCATGGTTCTGAGAAGAAAATGATTTTTTTCGTAAAAAACCTTTTGCTTCCAGTTCCTTGTAGGAAGCTCACCCTGCTCTGCTCTATACCTAAAGTGAAAGTCAACGTGAGACTTGCTTCGAAGTAAGGCCTTGATTATCCTTGCAAAACGGGAGGCGTGCAGCAGCTCCATGATGCCTTCATCGTTGTTCTGCTTTAGTTTCACGGTAGTAAGCCTTTCAAGACTCCTAGGGACCTTGCTTCAGCACCCGTTTCGGTACCAGAACACTGCGGAGAGCCAGGAAGCTCTGGTCCTGCGTGTATGCTGCGTGTCAACCTAGAAATTAGAGACTGATGGCACAAGGCTTGTTTTCCCATTAGGAAAGCTCCGTTCATGCGGCCTCGAAGCTACCAGAAAAGCACTGTTGTTGCCTGGGTTTTCGTCACTGCCGACATGGTTCTGAGAAGAAAATGAGTTTTCATGGAAGAAACCTTGTGCTTCCAGTTCCTTGTTGGAAGCTCACCGTGCTCTGCTCTATACCAAAAGTGAAAGCCAACGTGAGCCCTAGCCTCGAAGTAAGGCCCTGATTGGCCTTGCCAATGGGGAGGCGTGCAGCAGCTCCATGAGGCCTTCCTCACTGTTCTGCTTGAGTTTCACGGTAGTAAGCCTTTCAAGACTCCTAGGGACCTTGCTTCAGCACCCGTTTCAGTACCAGAATATTGAGTAGACACAGGAAGCTCTAGTCCTGTTAAGCAACTTCCAGCCCCGTAGGCCTTTTGGAACACCCCAGTGTTGGCTAGAGAAAGGCAACACACTGCACTCTTCCTTGGCAGAGCCAGATTACCTCAGCTCCACACAGGTTTCACGACCCATTTCTCGACTGTCCTCTATGCAGTGGATGTAACCTCATTCCCCTAGCTGAACTCTATTGAGAAAAACACTCTGCTTCTAATCCCGTTTCACTTTTTACACTTCGAGTCACGCATCCTCAAGGAGGTGGTCGGCTTGCATTCCAAGTACAATTTAAGCACAGTTCTTGGTGTAACACAGCAGGTCTTTTGAAGAGGCACAGGTCTCTAAGTCTCCCTCGCGCATCCTTTGTTTAGGCACTTTGCTGCACGCAGAAAACCGGTCGTAGAAAAAAGTTGATTCAGGGGAAGCCCCAGTGGGGATCGTGAATCTCTTTTGACGTGGTAGCATCAACATGTACTTATGCTGCGTGTCAACCTGGAAATGGGAGACTGAAGGCACAAAGCTTGTTTTTCCGTTTTGAAAGCTCCATTCATGCGGCCTCGAAGCTACCTGAAAAGCACTGTTGTTACCGTGCTTTTCCTTACAGCCGGCATGGCACATAGAAGAAAATGAGTTTTCTCGAAAGAAACCTTGTGCTTCCAGTTCCTACTTGGAACCTCACCCTGCTCTGCTCTATACCAAACGTGAAAGTCAATGTGAGCACTAGCCTCGAAGTAAGGCCCTGATTATGCTGGCAAAACGGGAGGCGTGCAGCAGCTCCATGAGGCCTTCATCGCTGTTCTGCTTTAGTTGAACGGTAGTCAGCTCTCCAAGACTCCTAGGGACTTTGCTTAAGCAACCGTTTCGGTACCAGAACACTGCGTAGAGCCAGGAAGCTTTGGTCCTGCGTGTATGCTGCGTGTCAACCTAGAAATTAGAGACTGATGGCACAAGGCTTGTTTTCCCATTAGGAAAGCTCCGTTCATGCGGCCTCGAAGCTACCTGAAAAGCATTGTTGTTGCCTGGGTTTTCGTCACTGCCGACATGGTTCTGAGAAGAAAATGAGTTTTCATGGAAGAAACCTTGTGCTTCCAGTTCCTTGTTGGAAGCTCACCCTGCTCTGCTCTATACCAAAAGTGAAAGCCAAGGTGAGCCCTAGCCTCGAAGTAAGGCCCTGATTTGCCTTGCCAATGGGGAGGCGTGCAGCAGCTCCATGAGGCCTTCCTCACTCTTCTGCTTGAGTTTCACGGTAGTGAGCTTTTCAAGACTCCTAGGGACCTTGCTTCAGCACCCGTTTCCGTACCAGAATATTGAATAGACACAGGAAGCTCTAGTCCTGTTAAGCAACTTCCAGCCCCGTAGGCCTTTTGGAACACCCCAGTGTTGGCTAGAGAAAGGCAACACACTGCACTCTTCCTTGGCAGAGCCAGATTACCTCAGCTCCACACAGGATTCACGACCACACTTCTCGACTGTCCTCCATGCAGTGGATGTAACCTCATTCCCCTAGCTGAACTCTATTGAGAAAAACACTCTGCTTCTAATCCCGTTTCACTTTTTACACTTCGAGTCACGCATCCTCAAGGGGGTGGTCGGCTTGCATTCCAAGTACAATTTAAGCACAGTTCTTGGTGTAACACAGCAGGTCTTTTGAAGAGGCACAGGTCTCTAAGTCTCCCTCGCGCATCCTTTGTTTAGGCACTTTGCTGCACGCAGAAAACCGGTCGTAGAAAAAAGTTGATTCAGGGGAAGCCCCAGTGGGGATCGTGAATCTCTTTTGACGTGGTAGCATCAACATGTACTTATGCTGCGTGTCAACCTGGAAATGGGAGACTGAAGGCACAAAGCTTGTTTTCCCGTTTTGAAAGCTCCATTCATGCGGCCTCGAAGCTACCTGAAAAGCACTGTTGTTACCGTGCTTTTCCTTACAGCCGGCATGGCACATAGAAGAAAATGAGTTTTCTCGAAAGAAACCTTGTGCTTCCAGTTCCTACTTGGAACCTCACCCTGCTCTGCTCTATACCAAACGTGAAAGTCAATGTGAGCACTAGCCTCGAAGTAAGGCCCTGATTATGCTGGCAAAACGGGAGGCGTGCAGCAGCTCCATGAGGCCTTCATCGCTGTTCTGCTTTAGTTGAAAGGTAGTCAGCGCTCCAAGACTCCTAGGGACTTTGCTTAAGCAACCGTTTCGGTACCAGAACACTGCGGAGAGCCAGGAAGCTCTGGTCCTGCGTGTATGCTGCGTGTCAACCTAGAAATTAGAGACTGATGGCACAAGGCTTGTTTTCCCATTAGGAAAGCTCCGTTCATGCGGCCTCGAAGCTACCTGAAAAGCATTGTTGTTGCCTGGCTTTTCGTCACTGCCGACATGTTTCTGAGAAGAAAATGAGTTTTCATGGAAGAAACCTTGTGCTTCCAGTTCCTTGTTGGAAGCTCACCCTGCTCTGCTCTATACCAAAAGTGAAAGCCAACGTGAGCCCTAGCCTCGAAGTAAGGCCCTGATTTGCCTTGCCAATGGGGAGGCGTGCAGCAGCTCCATGAGGCCTTCCTCACTCTTCTGCTTGAGTTTCACGGTAGTAAGCCTTTCAAGACTCCTAGGGACCTTGCTTCAGCACCCGTTTCCGTACCAGAATATTGAGGAGACACAGGAAGCTCTAGTCCTGTTAAGCAACTTCCAGCCCCTTAGGCCTTTTGGAACACCCCAGTGTTGGCTAGAGAAAGGCAACACACTGCACTCTTCCTTGGCAGAGCCAGATTACCTCAGCTCCACACAGGATTCACGACCACACTTCTCGACTGTCCTCCATGCAGTGGATGTAACCTCATTCCCCTAGCTGAACTCTATTGAGAAAAACACTCTGCTTCTAATCCCGTTTCACTTTTTACACTTTGAGTCACGCATCCTCAAGGGGGTGGTCGGCTTGCATTCCAAGTACAATTTAAGCACAGTTCTTGGTGTAACAAAGCAGGTCTTTTGAAGAGGCACAGGTCTCTAAGTCTCCCTCGCGCATCCTTTGTTTAGGCACTTTGCTGCACGCAGAAAATTGGTCGTAGAAAAAATTTGATTCAGGGGAAGCCCCAGTGGGGATCGTGAATCTCTTTTGATGTGGTAGCATCAACATGTACTTATGCTGCGTGTCAACCTGGAAATGGGAGACTGAAGGCACAAAGCTTGTTTTCCCGTTTTGAAAGCTCCATTCATGCGGCCTCGAAGCTACCTGAAAAGCACGGTTGTTACCGTGCTTTTCCTTACAGCCGGCATGGCACATAGAAGAAAATGAGTTTTCTCGAAAGAAACCTTGTGCTTCCAGTTCCTACTTGGAAACTCACCCTGCTCTGCTCTATACCAAACGTGAAAGTCAATGTGAGCACTAGCCTCGAAGTAAGGCCCTGATTATGCTGGCAAAACGGGAGGCGTGCAGCAGCTCCATGAGGCCTTCATCGCTGTTCTGCTTTAGTTGAACGGTAGTCAGCTCTCCAAGACTCCTAGGGACTTTGCTTAAGCAACCGTTTCGGTACCAGAACACTGCGTAGAGCCAGGAAGCTTTGGCCCTGCGTGTATGCTGCGTGTGTACCTAGAAATTAGAGACTGATGGCACAAGGCTTGTTTTCCCATTAGGAAAGCTCCGTTCATGCGGCCTCGAAGCTACCGGAAAAGCATTGTTGTTGGCGGGGTTTTAGTCACTGCCGGCATGGTTCTGAGAAGAAAATGAGTTTTTTCGGAGAAACCTTGTGCTTCCAGTTCCTTGTAGGAAGCTCACCCTGCTCTGCTCTATACCTAAAGTGAAAGTCAACGTGAGACTTGCTTCGAAGTAAGGCCTTGATCATCCTTGCAAAACGGGAGGCGTGCAGCAGCTCCATGAGGCCTTCATCGTTGTTCTGCTTTAGTTTCACGGTAGTAAGCCTTTCAAGACTCCTAGGGACCTTGCTTCAGCACCCGTTTCGGTACCAGAACACTGCCGAGAGCCAGGAAGCTCTGGTCCTGCGTATATGCTGCGTGTCAACCTAGAAATGAGAGACTGATGGCACAAGGCTTGTTTTCCCATTAGGAAAGCTCCGTTCATGCGGCCTCGAAGCTACCTGAAAAGCATTGTTGTTGCCTGGGTTTTCGTCACTGCCGACATGGTTCTGAGAAGAAAATGAGTTTTCATGGAAGAAACCTTGTGCTTCCAGTTCCTTGTTGGAAGCTCACCCTGCTCTGCTCTGTACCAAAAGTGAAAGCCAAGGTGAGCCCTAGCCTCGAAGTAAGGCCCTGATTTGCCTTGCCAATGGGGAGGCGTGCAGCAGCTCCATGAGGCCTTCCTCACTGTTCTGCTTGAGTTTCACGGTAGTAAGCCTTTCAAGACTCCTAGGGACCTTGCTTCAGCACCCGTTTCAGTACCAGAATATTGAGTAGACACAGGAAGCTCTAGTCCTGTTAAGCAACTTCCAGCCCCGTAGGCCTTTTGGAACACCCCAGTGTTGGCTAGAGAAAGGCAACACACTGCACTCTTCCTTGGCAGAGCCAGATTACCTCAGCTCCACACAGGATTCACGACCACACTTCTCGACTGTCCTCCATGCAGTGGATGTAACCTCATTCCCCTAGCTGAACTCTATTGAGAAAAACACTCTGCTTCTAATCCCGTTTCACTTTTTACACTTCGAGTCACGCATCCTCAAGGGGGTGGTCGGCTTGCATTCCAAGTACAATTTAAGCACAGTTCTTGGTGTAACACAGCAGGTCTTTTGAAGAGGCACAGGTCTCTAAGTCTCCCTCGCGCATCCTTTGTTTAGGCACTTTGCTGCACGCAGAAAACCGGTCGTAGAAAAAAGTTGATTCAGGGGAAGCCCCAGTGGGGATCGTGAATCTCTTTTGACGTGGTAGCATCAACATGTACTTATGCTGCGTGTCAACCTGGAAATGGGAGACTGAAGGCACAAAGCTTGTTTTCCCGTTTTGAAAGCTCCATTCATGCGGCCTCGAAGCTACCTGAAAAGCACTGTTGTTACCGTGCTTTTCCTTACAGCCGGCATGGCACATAGAAGAAAATGAGTTTTCTCGAAAGAAACCTTGTGCTTCCAGTTCCTACTTGGAACCTCACCCTGCTCTGCTCTATACCAAACGTGAAAGTCAATGTGAGCACTAGCCTCGAAGTAAGGCCCTGATTATGCTGGCAAAACGGGAGGCGTGCAGCAGCTCCATGAGGCCTTCATCGCTGTTCTGCTTTAGTTGAACGGTAGTAAGCCTTTCAAGACTCCTAGGGACCTTGCTTCAGCACCCGTTTCGGTACCAGAACACTGCGGAGAGCCAGGAAGCTCTGCTCCTGCGTGTATGCTGCGTGTCAACCTAGAAATTAGAGACTGATGGCACAAGGCTTGTTTTCCCATTAGGAAAGCTCCGTTCATGCAGCCTCGAAGCTACCTGAAAAGCATTGTTGTTGCCTGGGTTTTCGTCACTGCCGACATGGTTCTGAGAAGAAAATGAGTTTTCATGGAAGAAACCTTGTGCTTCCAGTTCCTTGTTGGAAGCTCACCCTGCTCTGCTCTATACCAAAAGTGAAAGCCAACGTGAGCCCTAGCCTCGAAGTAAGGCCCTGATTTGCCTTGCCAATGGGGAGGCGTGCAGCAGCTCCATGAGGCCTTCCTCACTGTTCTGCTTGAGTTTCACGGTAGTGAGCCTTTCAAGACTCCTAGGGACCTTGCTTCAGCACCCGTTTCAGTACCAGAATATTGAGTAGACACAGGAAGCTCTAGTCCTGTTAAGCAACTTCCAGCCCCGTAGGCCTTTTGGAACACCCCAGTGTTGGCTAGAGAAAGGCAACACACTGCACTCTTCCTTGGCAGAGCCAGATTACCTCAGCTCCACACAGGATTCACGACCACACTTCTCGACTGTCCTCCATGCAGTGGATGTAACCTCATTCCCCTAGCTGAACTCTATTGAGAAAAACACTCTGCTTCTAATCCCGTTTCAGTTTTTACACTTCGAGTCACGCATCCTCAAGGGGGTGGTCGGCTTGCATTCCAAGTACAATTTAAGCACAGTTCTTGGTGTAACACAGCAGGTCTTTTGAAGAGGCACAGGTCTCTAAGTCTCCCTCACGCATCCTTTGTTTAGGCACTTTGCTGCACGCAGAAAACCGGTCGTAGAAAAAAGTTGATTCAGGGGAAGCCCCAGTGGGGATCGTGAATCTCTTTTGACGTGGTAGCATCAACATGTACTTATGCTGCGTGTCAACCTGGAAATGGGAGACTGAAGGCACAAAGCTTGTTTTCCCGTTTTGAAAGCTCCATTCATGCGGCCTCGAAGCTACCTGAAAAGCACTGTTGTTACCGTGCTTTTCCTTACAGCCGGCATGGCACATAGAAGAAAATGAGTTTTCTCGAAAGAAACCTTGTGCTTCCAGTTCCTACTTGGAACCTCACCCTGCTCTGCTCTATACCAAACGTGAAAGTCAATGTGAGCACTAGCCTCGAAGTAAGGCCCTGATTATGCTGGCAAAACGGGAGGCGTGCAGCAGCTCCATGAGGCCTTCATCGCTGTTCTGCTTTAGTTGAACGGTAGTAAGCTCTCCAAGACTCCTAGGGACTTTGCTTAAGCAACCGTTTTGGTACCAGAACACTGCGGAGAGCCAGGAAGCTCTGGTCCTGCGTGTATGCTGCGTGTCAACCTAGAAATTAGAGACTGATGGCACAAGGCTTGTTTTCCCATTAGGAAAGCTCCGTTCATGCGGCCTCGAAGCTACCTGAAAAGCATTGTTGTTGCCTGGCTTTTCGTCACTGCCGACATGGTTCTGAGAAGAAAATGAGTTTTCATGGAAGAAACCTTGTGCTTCCAGTTCCTTTTTGGAAGCTCACCCTGCTCTGCTCTATACCAAAAGTGAAAGCCAACGTGAGCCCTAGCCTCGAAGTAAGGCCCTGATTTGCCTTGCCAATGGGGAGGCGTGCAGCAGCTCCATGAGGCCTTCCTCACTGTTCTGCTTGAGTTTCACGGTAGTAAGCCTTTCAAGACTCCTAGGGACCTTGCTTCAGCACCCGTTTCCGTACCAGAATATTGAGGAGACACAGGAAGCTCTAGTCCTGTTAAGCAACTTCCAGCCCCTTAGGCCTTTTGGAACACCCCAGTGTTGGCTAGAGAAAGGCAACACACTGCACTCTTCCTTGGCAGAGCCAGATTACCTCAGCTCCACACAGGATTCACGACCACACTTCTCGACTGTCCTCCATGCAGTGGATGTAACCTCATTCCCCTAGCTGAACTCTATTGAGAAAAACACTCTGCTTCTAATCCCGTTTCACTTTTTACACTTTGAGTCACGCATCCTCAAGGGGGTGGTCGGCTTGCATTCCAAGTACAATTTAAGCACAGTTCTTGGTGTAACAAAGCAGGTCTTTTGAAGAGGCACAGGTCTCTAAGTCTCCCTCGCGCATCCTTTGTTTAGGCACTTTGCTGCACGCAGAAAACTGGTCGTAGAAAAAATTTGATTCAGGGGAAGCCCCAGTGGGGATCGTGAATCTCTTTTGACGTGGTAGCATCAACATGTACTTATGCTGCGTGTCAACCTGGAAATGGGAGACTGAAGGCACAAAGCTTGTTTTCCCGTTTTGAAAGCTCCATTCATGCGGCCTCGAAGCTACCTGAAAAGCACGGTTGTTACCGTGCTTTTCCTTACAGCCGGCATGGCACATAGAAGAAAATGAGTTTTCTCGAAAGAAACCTTGTGCTTCCAGTTCCTACTTGGAAACTCACCCTGCTCTGCTCTATACCAAACGTGAAAGTCAATGTGAGCACTAGCCTCGAAGTAAGGCCCTGATTATGCTGGCAAAACGGGAGGCGTGCAGCAGCTCCATGAGGCCTTCATCGCTGTTCTGCTTTAGTTGAACGGTAGTCAGCTCTCCAAGACTCCTAGGGACGTTGCTTAAGCAACCGTTTCGGTACCAGAACACTGCGTAGAGCCAGGAAGCTTTGGTCCTGCGTGTATGCTGCGTGTGTACCTAGAAATTAGAGACTGATGGCACAAGGCTTGTTTTCCCATTAGGAAAGCTCCGTTCATGCGGCCTCGAAGCTACCGGAAAAGCATTGTTGTTGGCGGGGTTTTAGTCACTGCCGGCATGGTTCTGAGAAGAAAATGAGTTTTTTCGGAGAAACCTTGTGCTTCCAGTTCCTTGTAGGAAGCTCACCCTGCTCTGCTCTATACCTAAAGTGAAAGTCAACGTGAGACTTGCTTCGAAGTAAGGCCTTGATCATCCTTGCAAAACGGGAGGCGTGCAGCAGCTCCATGAGGCCTTCATCGTTGTTCTGCTTTAGTTTCACGGTAGTAAGCCTTTCAAGACTCCTAGGGACCTTGCTTCAGCACCCGTTTCGGTACCAGAACACTGCGGAGAGCCAGGAAGCTCTGGTCCTGCGTATATGCTGCGTGTCAACCTAGAAATGAGAGACTGATGGCACAAGGCTTGTTTTCCCATTAGGAAAGCTCCGTTCATGCGGCCTCGAAGCTACCTGAAAAGCATTGTTGTTGCCTGGGTTTTCGTCACTGCCGACATGGTTCTGAGAAGAAAATGAGTTTTCATGGAAGAAACCTTGTGCTTCCAGTTCCTTGTTGGAAGCTCACCCTGCTCTGCTCTGTACCAAAAGTGAAAGCCAAGGTGAGCCCTAGCCTCGAAGTAAGGCCCTGATTTGCCTTGCCAATGGGGAGGCGTGCAGCAGCTCCATGAGGCCTTCCTCACTGTTCTGCTTGAGTTTCACGGTAGTAAGCCTTTCAAGACTCCTAGGGACCTTGCTTCAGCACCCGTTTCAGTACCAGAATATTGAGTAGACACAGGAAGCTCTAGTCCTGTTAAGCAACTTCCAGCCCCGTAGGCCTTTTGGAACACCCCAGTGTTGGCTAGAGAAAGGCAACACACTGCACTCTTCCTTGGCAGAGCCAGATTACCTCAGCTCCACACAGGTTTCACGACCCATTTCTCGACTGTCCTCTATGCAGTGGATGTAACCTCATTCCCCTAGCTGAACTCTATTGAGAAAAACACTCTGCTTCTAATCCCGTTTCACTTTTTACACTTCGAGTCACGCATCCTCAAGGAGGTGGTCGGCTTGCATTCCAAGTACAATTTAAGCACAGTTCTTGGTGTAACACAGCAGGTCTTTTGAAGAGGCACAGGTCTCTAAGTCTCCCTCGCGCATCCTTTGTTTAGGCACTTTGCTGCACGCAGAAAACCGGTCGTAGAAAAAAGGTGATTCAGGGGAAGCCCCAGTGGGGATCGTGAATCTCTTTTGACGTGGTAGCATCAACATGTACTTATGCTGCGTGTCAACCTGGAAATGGGAGACTGAAGGCACAAAGCTTGTTTTCCCGTTTTGAAAGCTCCATTCATGCGGCCTCGAAGCTACCTGAAAAGCACTGTTGTTACCGTGCTTTTCCTTACAGCCGGCATGGCACATAGAAGAAAATGAGTTTTCTCGAAAGAAACCTTGTGCTTCCAGTTCCTACTTGGAACCTCACCCTGCTCTGCTCTATACCAAACGTGAAAGTCAATGTGAGCACTAGCCTCGAAGTAAGGCCCTGATTATGCTGGCAAAACGGGAGGCGTGCAGCAGCTCCATGAGGCCTTCATCGCTGTTCTGCTTTAGTTGAACGGTAGTCAGCTCTCCAAGACTCCTAGGGACTTTGCTTAAGCAACCGTTTCGGTACCAGAACACTGCGTAGAGCCAGGAAGCTTTGGTCCTGCGTGTATGCTGCGTGTGTACCTAGAAATTAGAGACTGATGGCACAAGGCTTGTTTTCCCATTAGGAAAGCTCCGTTCATGCGGCCTCGAAGCTACCGGAAAAGCATTGTTGTTGGCGGGGTTTTAGTCACTGCCGGCATGGTTCTGAGAAGAAAATGAGTTTTTTCGTAGAAACCTTGTGCTTCCAGTTCCTTGTAGGAAGCTCACCCTGCTCTGCTCTATACCTAAAGTGAAAGTCAACGTGAGACTTGCTTCGAAGTAAGGCCTTGATCATCCTTGCAAAACGGGAGGTGTGCAGCAGCTCCATGAGGCCTTCATCGTTGTTCTGCTTTAGTTTCACGGTAGTAAGCCTTTCAAGACTCCTAGGGACCTTGCTTCAGCACCCGTTTCGGTACCAGAACACTGCGGAGAGCCAGGAAGCTCTGGTCCTGCGTGTATGCTGCGTGTCAACCTAGAAATGAGAGACTGATGGCACAAGGCTTGTTTTCCCATTAGGAAAGCTCCGTTCATGCGGCCTCGAAGCTACCTGAAAAGCATTGTTGTTGCCTGGGTTTTCGTCACTGCCGACATGGTTCTGAGAAGAAAATGAGTTTTCATGGAAGAAACCTTGTGCTTCCAGTTCCTTGTTGGAAGCTCACCCTGCTCTGCTCTATACCAAAAGTGAAAGCCAACGTGAGCCCTAGCCTCGAAGTAAGGCCCTGATTTGCCTTGCCAATGGGGAGGCGTGCAGCAGCTCCATGAGGCCTTCCTCACTGTTCTGCTTGAGTTTCACGGTAGTAAGCCTTTCAAGACTCCTAGGGACCTTGCTTCAGCACCCGTTTCAGTACCAGAATATTGAGGAGACACAGGAAGCTCTAGTCCTGTTAAGCAACTTCCAGCCCCGTAGGCCTTTTGGAACACCCCAGTGTTGGCTAGAGAAAGGCAACACACTGCACTCTTCCTTGGCAGAGCCAGATTACCTCAGCTCCACACAGGATTCACGACCACACTTCTCGACTGTCCTCCATGCAGTGGATGTAACCTCATTCCCCTAGCTGAACTCTATTGAGAAAAACACTCTGCTTCTAATCCCGTTTCACTTTTTACACTTCGAGTCACGCATCCTCAAGGGGGTGGTCGGCTTGCATTCCAAGTACAATTTAAGCACAGTTCTTGGTGTAACACAGCAGGTCTTTTGAAGAGGCACAGGTCTCTAAGTCTCCCTCGCGCATCCTTTGTTTAGGCACTTTGCTGCACGCAGAAAACCGGTCGTAGAAAAAAGTTGATTCAGGGGAAGCCCCAGTGGGGATCGTGAATCTCTTTTGACGTGGTAGCATCAACATGTACTTATGCTGCGTGTCAACCTGGAAATGGGAGACTGAAGGCACAAAGCTTGTTTTCCCGTTTTGAAAGCTCCATTCATGCGGCCTCGAAGCTACCTGAAAAGCACTGTTGTTACCGTGCTTTTCCTTACAGCCGGCATGGCACATAGAAGAAAATGAGTTTTCTCGAAAGAAACCTTGTGCTTCCAGTTCCTACTTGGAACCTCACCCTGCTCTGCTCTATACCAAACGTGAAAGTCAATGTGAGCACTAGCCTCGAAGTAAGGCCCTGATTATGCTGGCAAAACGGGAGGCGTGCAGCAGCTCCATGAGGCCTTCAACGCTGTTCTGCTTTAGTTGAACGGTAGTCAGCTCTCCAAGACTCCTAGGGACTTTGCTTAAGCAACCGTTTCGGTACCAGAACACTGCGTAGAGCCAGGAAGCTTTGGTCCTGCGTGTATGCTGCGTGTCTACCTAGAAATTAGAGACTGATGGCACAAGGCTTGTTTTCCCATTAGGAAAGCTCCGTTCATGCGGCCTCGAAGCTACCGGAAAAGCATTGTTGTTGGCGGGGTTTTAGTCACTGCCGGCATGGTTCTGAGAAGAAAATGAGTTTTTTCGTAAGAAACCTTGTGCTTCCAGTTCCTTGTAGGAAGCTCACCCTGCTCTGCTCTATACCTAAAGTGAAAGGCAACGTGAGACTTGCTTCGAAGTAAGGCCTTGATTATCCTTGCAAAACGGGAGGCGTGCAGCAGCTCCATGAGGCCTTCATCGCTGTTCTGCTTTAGTTTCACGGTAGTAAGCCTTTCAAGACTCCTAGGGACCTTGCTTCAGCCCCCGTTTCGGTACCAGAACACTGCGTAGAGCCAGAAAGCTCTGGTCCTGCGTGTATGCTGCGTGTCAACCTAGAAATTAGAGACTGATGGCACAAGGCTTGTTTTCCCATTAGAAAAGCTCCGTTCATGCGGCCTCGAAGCTACCGGAAAAGCATTGTTGTTGGCGGGGTTTTAGTCACTGCCGGCATGGTTCTGAGAAGAAAATGAGTTTTTTCGTAGAAACCTTGTGCTTCCAGTTCCTTGTAGGAAGCTCACCCTGCTCTGCTCTATACCTAAAGTGAAAGTCAACGTGAGACTTGCTTCGAAGTAAGGCCTTGATCATCCTTGCAAAACGGGAGGCGTGCAGCAGCTCCATGAGGCCTTCATCGTTGTTCTGCTTTAGTTTCACGGTAGTAAGCCTTTCAAGACTCCTAGGGACCTTGCTTCAGCACCCGTTTCGGTACCAGAACACTGCGGAGAGCCAGGAAGCTCTGGTCCTGCGTGTATGCTGCGTGTCAACCTAGAAATTAGAGACTGATGGCACAAGGCTTGTTTTCCCATTAGGAAAGCTCCGTTCATGCGGCCTCGAAGCTACCTGAAAAGCATTGTTGTTGCCTGGGTTTTCGTCACTGCCGACATGGTTCTGAGAAGAAAATGAGTTTTCATGGAAGAAACCTTGTGCTTCCAGTTCCTTGTTGGAAGCTCACCCTGCTCTGCTCTATACCAAAAGTGAAAGCCAACGTGAGCCCTAGCCTCGAAGTAAGGCCCTGATTTGCCTTGCCAATGGGGAGGCGTGCAGCAGCTCCATGAGGCCTTCCTCACTGTTCTGCTTGAGTTTCACGGTAGTAAGCCTTTCAAGACTCCTAGGGACCTTGCTTCAGCACCCGTTTCCGTACCAGAATATTGAGGAGACACAGGAAGCTCTAGTCCTGTTAAGCAACTTCCAGCCCCGTAGGCCTTTTGGAACACCCCAGTGTTGGCTAGAGAAAGGCAACACACTGCACTCTTCCTTGGCAGAGCCAGATTACCTCAGCTCCACACAGGATTCACGACCACACTTCTCGACTGTCCTCCATGCAGTGGATGTAACCTCATTCCCCTAGCTGAACTCTATTGAGAAAAACACTCTGCTTCTAATCCCGTTTCACTTTTTACACTTCGAGTCACGCATCCTCAAGGGGGTGGTCGGCTTGCATTCCAAGTACAATTTAAGCACAGTTCTTGGTGTAACACAGCAGGTCTTTTGAAGAGGCACAGGTCTCTAAGTCTCCCTCGCGCATCCTTTGTTTAGGCACTTTGCTGCACGCAGAAAACCGGTCGTAGAAAAAAGTTGATTCAGGGGAAGCCCCAGTGGGGATCGTGAATCTCTTTTGACGTGGTAGCATCAACATGTACTTATGCTGCGTGTCAACCTGGAAATGGGAGACTGAAGGCACAAAGCTTGTTTTCCCATTAGGAAAGCTCCGTTCATGCGGCCTCGAAGCTACCTGAAAAGCACTGTTGTTACCGTGCTTTTCCTTACAGCCGGCATGGCACATAGAAGAAAATGAGTTTTCTCGAAAGAAACCTTGTGCTTCCAGTTCCTACTTGGAACCTCACCCTGCTCTGCTCTATACCAAACGTGAAAGTCAATGTGAGCACTAGCCTCGAAGTAAGGCCCTGATTATGCTGGCAAAACGGGAGGCGTGCAGCAGCTCCATGAGGCCTTCATCGCTGTTCTGCTTTAGTTGAACGGTAGTCAGCTCTCCAAGACTCCTAGGGACTTTGCTTAAGCAACCGTTTCGGTACCAGAACACTGCGTAGAGCCAGGAAGCTTTGGTCCTGCGTGTATGCTGCGTGTCTACCTAGAAATTAGAGACTGATGGCACAAGGCTTGTTTTCCCATTAGGAAAGCTCCGTTCATGCGGCCTCGAAGCTACCAGAAAAGCATTGTTGTTGGCGGGGTTTTAGTCACTGCCGGCATGGTTCTGAGAAGAAAATGAGTTTTTTCGTAGAAACCTTGTGCTTCCAGTTCCTTGTAGGAAGCTCACCCGGCTCTGCTCTATACCTAAAGTGAAAGTCAACGTGAGACTTGCTTCGAAGTAAGGCCTTGATCATCCTTGCAAAACGGGAGGCGTGCAGCAGCTCCATGAGGCCTTCATCGTTGTTCTGCTTTAGTTTCACGGTAGTAAGCCTTTCAAGACTCCTAGGGACCTTGCTTCAGCACCCGTTTCGGTACCAGAACACTGCGGAGAGCCAGGAAGCTCTGGTCCTGCGTGTATGCTGCGTGTCAACCTAGAAATTAGAGACTGATGACACAAGGCTTGTTTTCCCATTAGGAAAGCTCCGTTCATGCGGCCTCGAAGCTACCTGAAAAGCATTGTTGTTGCCTGGGTTTTCGTCACTGCCGACATGGTTCTGAGAAGAAAATGAGTTTTCATGGAAGAAACCTTGTGCTTCCAGTTCCTTGTTGGAAGCTCACCGTGCTCTGCTCTATACCAAAAGTGAAAGCCAAGGTGAGCCCTAGCCTCGAAGTAAGGCCCTGATTTGCCTTGCCAATGGGGAGGCGTGCAGCAGCTCCATGAGGCCTTCATCGTTGTTCTGCTTTAGTTTCACGGTAGTAAGCCTTTCAAGACTCCTAGGGACCTTGCTTCAGCACCCGTTTCGGTACCAGAACACTGCGGAGAGCCAGAAAGCTCTGGTCCTGCGTGTATGCTGCGTGTCAACCTAGAAATTAGAGACTGATGGCACAAGGCTTGTTTTCCCATTAGGAAAGCTCCGTTCATGCGGCCTCGAAGCTACCGGAAAAGCATTGTTGTTGGCGGGGTTTTAGTCACTGCCGGCATGGTTCTGAGAAGAAAATGAGTTTTTTCGTAGAAACCTTGTGCTTCCAGTTCCTTGTAGGAAGCTCACCCTGCTCTGCTCTATACCTAAAGTGAAAGTCAACGTGAGACTTGCTTCGAAGTAAGGCCTTGATCATCCTTGCAAAACGGGAGGCGTGCAGCAGCTCCATGAGGCCTTCATCGTTGTTCTGCTTTACTTTCACGGTAGTAAGCCTTTCAAGACTCCTAGGGACCTTGCTTCAGCACCCGTTTCGGTACCAGAACACTGCGGAGAGCCAGGAAGCTCTGGTCCTGCGTGTATGCTGCGTGTCAACCTAGAAATTAGAGACTGATGGCACAAGGCTTGTTTTCCCATTAGGAAAGCTCCGTTCATGCGGCCTCGAAGCTACCTGAAAAGCATTGTTGTTGCCTGGGTTTTCGTCACTGCCGACATGGTTCTGAGAAGAAAATGAGTTTTCATGTAAGAAACCTTGTGCTTCCAGTTCCTTGTTGGAAGCTCACCCTGCTCTGCTCTATACCAAAAGTGAAAGCCAAGGTGAGCCCTAGCCTCGAAGTAAGGCCCTGATTTGCCTTGCCAATGGGGAGGCGTGCAGCAGCTCCATGAGGCCTTCCTCACTGTTCTGCTTGAGTTTCACGGTAGTAAGCCTTTCAAGACTCCTAGGGACCTTGCTTCAGCACCCGTTTCCGTACCAGAATATTGAGTAGACACAGGAAGCTCTAGTCCTGTTAAGCAACTTCCAGCCCCGTAGGCCTTTTGGAACACCCCAGTGTTGGCTAGAGAAAGGCAACACACTGCACTCTTCCTTGGCAGAGCCAGATTACCTCAGCTCCACACAGGATTCACGACCACACTTCTCGACTGTCCTCCATGCAGTGGATGTAACCTCATTCCCCTAGCTGAACTCTATTGAGAAAAACACTCTGCTTCTAATCCCGTTTCACTTTTTACACTTCGAGTCACGCATCCTCAAGGGGGTGGTCGGCTTGCATTCCAAGTACAATTTAAGCACAGTTCTTGGTGTAACACAGCAGGTCTTTTGAAGAGGCACAGGTCTCTAAGTCTCCCTCGCGCATCCTTTGTTTAGGCACTTTGCTGCACGCAGAAAACCGGTCGTAGAAAAAAGTTGATTCAGGGGAAGCCCCAGTGGGGATCGTGAATCTCTTTTGACGTGGTAGCATCAACATGTACTTATGCTGCGTGTCAACCTGGAAATGGGAGACTGAAGGCACAAAGCTTGTTTTCCCGTTTTGAAAGCTCAATTCATGCGGCCTCGAAGCTACCTGAAAAGCACTGTTGTTACCGTGCTTTTCCTTACAGCCGGCATGGCACATAGAAGAAAATGAGTTTTCTCGAAAGAAACCTTGTGCTTCCAGTTCCTACTTGGAACCTCACCCTGCTCTGCTCTATACCAAACGTGAAAGTCAATGTGAGCACTAGCCTCGAAGTAAGGCCCTGATTATGCTGGCAAAACGGGAGGCGTGCAGCAGCTCCATGAGGCCTTCATCGCTGTTCTGCTTTAGTTGAACGGTAGTCAGCTCTCCAAGACTCCTAGGGACTTTGCTTAAGCAACCGTTTCGGTACCAGAACACTGCGTAGAGCCAGGAAGCTTTGGTCCTGCGTGTATGCTGCGTGTCTACCTAGAAATTAGAGACTGATGGCACAAGGCTTGTTTTCCCATTAGGAAAGCTCCGTTCATGCGGCCTCGAAGCTACCGGAAAAGCATTGTTGTTGGCGGGGTTTTAGTCACTGCCGGCATGGTTCTGAGAAGAAAATGAGTTTTTTCGTAGAAACCTTGTGCTTCCAGTTCCTTGTAGGAAGCTCACCCTGCTCTGCTCTATACCTAAAGTGAAAGTCAACGTGAGACTTGCTTCGAAGTAAGGCCTTGATCATCCTTGCAAAACGGGAGGCGTGCACCAGCTCCATGAGGCCTTCATCGTTGTTCTGCTTTAGTTTCACGGTAGTAAGCCTTTCAAGACTCCTAGGGACCTTGCTTCAGCACCCGTTTCGGTACCAGAACACTGCGGAGAGCCAGGAAGCTCTGGTCCTACGTGTATGCTGCGTGTCAACCTAGAAATGAGAGACTGATGGCACAAGGCTTGTTTTCCCATTAGGAAAGCTCCGTTCATGCGGCCTCGAAGCTACCTGAAAAGCATTGTTGTTGCCTGGGTTTTCGTCACTGCCGTCATGGTTCTGAGAAGAAAATGAGTTTTCATGGAAGAAACCTTGTGCTTCCAGTTCCTTGTTGGAAGCTCACCCTGCTCTGCTCTATACCAAAAGTGAAAGCCAAGGTGAGCCCTTGCCTCGAAGTAAGGCCCTGATTTGCCTTGCCAATGGGGAGGCGTGCAGCAGCTCCATGAGGCCTTCCTCACTGTTCTGCTTGAGTTTCACGGTAGTAAGCCTTTCAAGACTCCTATGGACCTTGCTTCAGCACCCGTTTCAGTACCAGAATATTGAGGAGACACAGGAAGCTCTAGTCCTGTTAAGCAACTTCCAGCCCCGTAGGCCTTTTGGAACACCCCAGTGTTGGCTAGAGAAAGGCAACACACTGCACTCTTCCTTGGCAGAGCCAGATTACCTCAGCTCCACACAGGATTCACGACCACACTTCTCGACTGTCCTCCATGCAGTGGATGTAACCTCATTCCCCTAGCTGAACTCTATTGAGAAAAACACTCTGCTTCTAATCCCGTTTCACTTTTTACACTTCGAGTCACGCATCCTCAAGGGGGTGGTCGGCTTGCATTCCAAGTACAATTTAAGCACAGTTCTTGGTGTAACACAGCAGGTCTTTTGAAGAGGCACAGGTCTCTAAGTCTCCCTCGCGCATCCTTTGTTTAGGCACTTTGCTGCACGCAGAAAACCGGTCGTAGAAAAAAGTTGATTCAGGGGAAGCCCCAGTGGGGATCGTGAATCTCTTTTGACGTGGTAGCATCAACATGTACTTATGCTGCGTGTCAACCTGGAAATGGGAGACTGAAGGCACAAAGCTTGTTTTCCCGTTTTGAAAGCTCCATTCATGCGGACTCGAAGCTACCTGAAAAGCACTGTTGTTACCGTGCTTTTCCTTACAGCCGGCATGGCACATAGAAGAAAATGAGTTTTCTCGAAAGAAACCTTGTGCTTCCAGTTCCTACTTGGAACCTCACCCTGCTCTGCTCTATACCAAACGTGAAAGTCAATGTGAGCACTAGCCTCGAAGTAAGGCCCTGATTATGCTGGCAAAACGGGAGGCGTGCAGCAGCTCCATGAGGCCTTCATCGCTGTTCTGCTTTAGTTGAACGGTAGTCAGCTCTCCAAGACTCCTAGGGACTTTGCTTAAGCAACCGTTTCGGTACCAGAACACTGCGTAGAGCCAGGAAGCTTTGGTCCTGCGTGTATGCTGCGTGTCTACCTAGAAATTAGAGACTGATGGCACAAGGCTTGTTTTCCCATTAGGAAAGCTCTGTTCATGCGGCCTCGAAGCTACCGGAAAAGCATTGTTGTTGACGGGATTTTAGTCACTGCCGGCATGGTTCTGAGAAGAAAATGAGTTTTTTCGTAAGAAACCTTGTGCTTCCAGTTCCTTGTAGGAAGCTCACCCTGCTCTGCTCTATACCTAAAGTGAAAGTCAACGTGAGACTTGCTTCGAAGTAAGGCCTTGATTATCCTTGCAAAACGGGAGTCGTGCAGCAGCTCCATGAGGCCTTCATCGCTGTTCTGCTTTAGTTGAACGGTAGTCAGCTCTCCAAGACTCCTAGGGACATTGCTTAAGCAACCGTTTCGGTACCAGAACACTGCGTAGAGCCAGGAAGCTTTGGTCCTGCGTGTATGCTGCGTGTGTACCTAGAAATTAGAGACTGATGGCACAAGGCTTGTTTTCCCATTAGGAAAGCTCCGTTCATGCGGCCTCGAAGCTACCGGAAAAGCGTTGTTGTTGGCGGGGTTTTAGTCACTGCCGGCATGGTTCTGAGAAGAAAATGAGTTTTTTCGTAAGAAACCTTTTGCTTCCAGTTCCTTGTAGGAAGCTCACCCTGCTCTGCTCTATACCTAAAGTGAAAGTCAACGTGAGACTTGCTTCGAAGTAAGGCCTTGATTATCCTTGCAAAACAGGAGGCGTGCAGCAGCTCCATGAGGCCTTCATCGTTGTTCTGCTTTAGTTTCACGGTAGTAAGCCTTTCAAGACTCCTAGGGACCTTGCTTCAGCACCCGTTTCGGTAACAGAACACTGCGGAGAGCCAGAAAGCTCTGGTCCTGCGTGTATGCTGCGTGTCAACCTAGAAATTAGAGACTGATGGCACAAGGCTTGTTTTCCCATTAGGAAAGCTCCGTTCATGCGGCCTCGAAGCTACCGGAAAAGCATTGTTGTTGGCGGGGTTTTAGTCACTGCCGGCATGGTTCTGAGAAGAAAATGAGTTTTTTCGTAGAAACCTTGTGCTTCCAGTTCCTTGTAGGAAGCTCACCCTTCTCTGCTCTATACCTAAAGTGAAAGTCAACGTGAGACTTGCTTCGAAGTAAGGCCTTGATCATCCTTGCAAAACGGGAGGCGTGCAGCAGCTCCATGAGGCCTTCATCGTTGTTCTGCTTTAGTTTCACGGTAGTAAGCCTTTCAAGACTCCTAGGGACCTTGCTTCAGCACCCGTTTCGGTACCAGAACACTGCGGAGAGCCAGGAAGCTCTGGTCCTGCGTGTATGCTGCGTGTCAACCTAGAAATGAGAGACTGATGGCACAAGGCTTGTTTTCCCATTAGGAAAGCTCCGTTCATGCGGCCTCGAAGCTACCTGAAAAGCATTGTTGTTGCCTGGGTTTTCGTCACTGCCGACATGGTTCTGAGAAGAAAATGAGTTTTCATGGAAGAAACCTTGTGCTTCCAGTTCCTTCTTGGAAGTTCACCCTGATCTGCTCTATACCAAAAGTGAAAGCCAAGGTGAGCCCTAGCCTCGAAGTAAGGCCCTGATTTGCCTTGCCAATGGGGAGGCGTGCAGCAGCTCCATGAGGCCTTCCTCACTGTTCTGCTTGAGTTTCACGGTAGTAAGCCTTTCAAGACTCCTAGGGACCTTGCTTCAGCACCCGTTTCCGTACCAGAATATTGAGGAGACACAGGAAGCTCTTGTCCTGTTAAGCAACTTCCAGCCCCGTAGGCCTTTTGGAACACCCCAGTGTTGGCTAGAGAAAGGCAACACACTGCACTCTTCCTTGGCAGAGCCAGATTACCTCAGCTCCACACAGGATTCACGACCACACTTCTCGACTGTCCTCCATGCAGTGGATGTAACCTCATTCCCCTAGCTGAACTCTATTGAGAAAAACACTCTGCTTCTAATCCCGTTTCACTTTTTACACTTTGAGTCACGCATCCTCAAGGGGGTGGTCGGCTTGCATTCCAAGTACAATTTAAGCACAGTTCTTGGTGTAACACAGCAGGTCTTTTGAAGAGGCACAGGTCTCTAAGTCTCCCTCGCGCATCCTTTGTTTAGGCACTTTGCTGCATGCAGAAAACCGTTCGTAGAAAAAAGTTGATTCAGGGGAAGCCCCAGTGGGGATCGTGAATCTCTTTTGACGTGGTAGCATCAACATGTACTTATGCTGCGTGTCAACCTGGAAATGGGAGACTGAAGGCACAAAGCTTGTTTTCCCGTTTTGAAAGCTCCATTCATGCGGCCTCGAAGCTACCTGAAAAGCACTGTTGTTACCGTGCTTTTCCTTACAGCCGGCATGGCACATAGAAGAAAATGAGTTTTCTCGAAAGAAACCTTGTGCTTCCAGTTCCTACTTGGAACCTCACCCTGCTCTGCTCTATACCAAACGTGAAAGTCAATGTGAGCACTAGCCTCGAAGTAAGGCCCTGATTATGCTGGCAAAACGGGAGGCGTGCAGCAGCTCCATGAGGCCTTCATCGCTGTTCTGCTTTAGTTGAACGGTAGTCAGCTCTCCAAGACTCCTAGGGACTTTGCTTAAGCAACCGTTTCGGTACCAGAACACTGCGTAGAGCCAGGAAGCTTTGGTCCTGCGTGTATGCTGCGTGTCTACCTAGAAATTAGAGACTGATGGCACAAGGCTTGTTTTCCCATTAGGAAAGCTCCGTTCATGCGGCCTCGAAGCTACCTGAAAAGCATTGTTGTTGCCTGGGTTTTCGTCACTGCCGACATGGTTCTGAGAAGAAAATGAGTTTTCATGGAAGAAACCTTGTGCTTCCAGTTCCTTGTTGGAAGCTCACCCTGCTCTGCTCTATACCAAAAGTGAAAGCCAAGGTGAGCCCTAGCCTCGAAGTAAGGCCCTGATTTGCCTTGCCAATGGGGAGGCGTGCAGCAGCTCCATGAGGCCTTCCTCACTGTTCTGCTTGAGTTTCACGGTAGTAAGCCTTTCAAGACTCCTAGGGACCTTGCTTCAGCACCCGTTTCCGTACCAGAATATTGAGGAGACACAGGAAGCTCTAGTCCTGTTAAGCAACTTCCAGCCCCGTAGGCCTTTTGGAACACCCCAGTGTTGGCTAGAGAAAGGCAACACACTGCACTCTTCCTTGGCAGAGCCAGATTACCTCAGCTCCACACAGGATTCACGACCACACTTCTCGACTGTCCTCCATGCAGTGGATGTAACCTCATTCCCCTAGCTGAACTCTATTGAGAAAAACACTCTGCTTCTAATCCCGTTTCACTTTTTACACTTCGAGTCACGCATCCTCAAGGGGGTGGTCGGCTTGCATTCCAAGTACAATTTAAGCACAGTTCTTGGTGTAACACAGCAGGTCTTTTGAAGAGGCACAGGTCTCTAAGTCTCCCTCGCGCATCCTTTGTTTAGGCACTTTGCTGCACGCAGAAAACCGGTCGTAGAAAAAAGTTGATTCAGGGGAAGCCCCAGTGGGGATCGTGAATCTCTTTTGACGTGGTAGCATCAACATGTACTTCTGCCGAATGTCAACCTGGAAATGGGAGACTGAAGGCACAAAGCTTGTTTTCCCGTTTTGAAAGCTCCATTCATGCGGCCTCGAAGCTACCTGAAAAGCACTGTTGTTACCGTGCTTTTCCTTACAGCCGGCATGGCACATAGAAGAAAATGAGTTTTCTCGAAAGAAACCTTGTGCTTCCAGTTCCTACTTGGAACCTCACCCTGCTCTGCTCTATACCAAACGTGAAAGTCAATGTGAGCACTAGCCTCGAAGTAAGGCCCTGATTATGCTGGCAAAACGGGAGGCGTGCAGCAGCTCCATGAGGCCTTCATCGCTGTTCTGCTTTAGTTGAACGGTAGTCAGCTCTCCAAGACTCCTAGGGACTTTGCTTAAGCAACCGTTTCGGTACCAGAACACTGCGTAGAGCCAGGAAGCTTTGGTCCTGCGTGTATGCTGCGTGTGTACCTAGAAATTAGAGACTGATGGCACAAGGCTTGTTTTCCCATTAGGAAAGCTCCGTTCATGCGGCCTCGAAGCTACCGGAAAAGCATTGTTGTTGGCGGGGTTTTAGTCACTGCCGGCATGGTTCTGAGAAGAAAATGAGTTTTTTCGTAAGAAACCTTTTGCTTCCAGTTCCTTGTAGGAAGCTCACCCTGCTCTGCTCTATACCTAAAGTGAAAGTCAACGTGAGACTTGCTTCGAAGTAAGGCCTTGATTATCCTTGCAAAACGGGAGGCGTGCAGCAGCTCCATGAGGCCTTCATCGTTGTTCTGCTTTAGTTTCACGGTAGTAAGCCTTTCAAGACTCCTAGGGACCTTGCTTCAGCACCCGTTTCGGTACCAGAACACTGCGGAGAGCCAGGAAGCTCTGGTCCTGCGTGTATGCTGCGTGTCAACCTAGAAATTAGAGACTGATGGCACAAGGCTTGTTTTCCCATTAGGAAAGCTCCGTTTATGCGGCCTCGAAGCTACCTGAAAAGCATTGTTGTTGCCTGGGTTTTCGTCACTGCCGACATGGTTCTGAGAAGAAAATGAGTTTTCATGGAAGAAACCTTGTGCTTCCAGTTCCTTGTTGGAAGCTCACCCTGCTCTGCTCTATACCAAAAGTGAAAGCCAACGTGAGCCCTAGCCTCGAAGTAAGGCCCTGATTTGCCTTGCCAATGGGGAGGCGTACAGCAGCTCCATGAGGCCTTCCTCACTCTTCTGCTTGAGTTTCACGGTAGTGAGCCTTTCAAGACTCCTAGGGACCTTGCTTCAGCACCCGTTTCAGTACCAGAATATTGAGGAGACACAGGAAGCTCTAGTCCTGTTAAGCAACTTCCAGCCCCGTAGGCCTTTTGGAACACCCCAGTGTTGGCTAGAGAAAGGCAACACACTGCACTCTTCCTTGGCAGAGCCAGATTACCTCAGCTCCACACAGGATTCACGACCACACTTCTCGACTGTCCTCCATGCAGTGGATGTAACCTCATTCCCCTAGCTGAACTCTATTGAGAAAAACACTCTGCTTCTAATCCCGTTTCACTTTTTACACTTCGAGTCACGCATCCTCAAGGGGGTGGTCGGCTTGCATTCCAAGTACAATTTAAGCACAGTTCTTGGTGTAACACAGCAGGTCTTTTGAAGAGGCACAGGTCTCTAAGTCTCCCTCGCGCATCCTTTGTTTAGGCACTTTGCTGCACGCAGAAAACCGGTCGTAGAAAAAAGTTGATTCAGGGGAAGCCCCAGTGGGGATCGTGAATCTCTTTTGACGTGGTAGCATCAACATGTACTTATGCTGCGTGTCAACCTGGAAATGGGAGACTGAAGGCACAAAGCTTGTTTTCCCGTTTTGAAAGCTCCATTCATGCGGCCTCGAAGCTACCTGAAAAGCACTGTTGTTACCGTGCTTTTCCTTACAGCCGGCATGGCACATAGAAGAAAATGAGTTTTCTCGAAAGAAACCTTGTGCTTCCACTTCCTACTTGGAACCTCACCCTGCTCTGCTCTATACCAAACGTGAAAGTCAATGTGAGCACTAGCCTCGAAGTAAGGCCCTGATTATGCTGGCAAAACGGGAGGCGTACAGCAGCTCCATGAGGCCTTCATCGCTGTTCTGCTTTAGTTGAACGGTAGTAAGCTCTCCAAGACTCCTAGGGACTTTGCTTAAGGAACCGTTTCGGTACCAGAACACTGCGTAGAGCCAGGAAGCTTTGGTCCTGCGTGTATGCTGCGTGTGTACCTAGAAATTAGAGACTGATGGCACAAGGCTTGTTTTCCCATTAGGAAAGCTCCGTTCATGCGGCCTCGAAGCTACCGGAAAAGCATTGTTGTTGGCGGGGTTTTAGTCACTGCCGGCATGGTTCTGAGAAAAAAATGAGTTTTTTCGTAGAAACCTTGTGCTTCCAGTTCCTTGTAGGAAGCTCACCCTGCTCTGCTCTATACCTAAAGTGAAAGTCAACGTGAGACTTGCTTCGAAGTAAGGCCTTGATCATCCTTGCAAAACGGGAGGCGTGCAGCAGCTCCATGAGGCCTTCATCGTTGTTCTGCTTTAGTTTCACGGTAGTAAGCCTTTCAAGACTCCTAGGGACCTTGCTTCAGCACCCGTTTCGGTACCAGAACACTGCGGAGAGCCAGGAAGCTCTGGTCCTGCGTGTATGCTGCGTGTCAACCTAGAAATTAGAGACTGATGGCACAAGGCTTGTTTTCCCATTAGGAAAGCTCCGTTCATGCGGCCTCGAAGCTACCTGAAAAGCATAGTTGTTGCCTGGGTTTTCGTCACTGCCGACATGGTTCTGAGAAGAAAATGAGTTTTCATGGAAGAAACCTTGTGCTTCCAGTTCCTTGTTGGAAGCTCACCCTGCTCTGCTCTATACCAAAAGTGAAAGCCAACGTGAGCCCTAGCCTCGAAGTAAGGCCCTGATTTGCCTTGCCAATGGGGAGGCGTGCAGCAGCTCCATGAGGCCTTCCTCACTCTTCTGCTTGAGTTTCACGGTAGTAAGCCTTTCAAGACTCCTAGGGACCTTGCTTCAGCACCCGTTTCCGTACCAGAATATTGAGGAGACACAGGAAGCTCTAGTCCTGTTAAGCAACTTCCAGCCCCGTAGGCCTATTGGAACACCCCAGTGTTGGCTAGAGAAAGGCAACACACTGCACTCTTCCTTGGCAGAGCCAGATTACCTCAGCTCCACACAGGATTCACGACCACACTTCTCGACTGTCCTCCATGCAGTGGATGTAACCTCATTCCCCTAGCTGAACTCTATTGAGAAAAACACTCTGCTTCTAATCCCGTTTCACTTTTTACACTTCGAGTCACGCATCCTCAAGGGGGTGGTCGGCTTGCATTCCAAGTACAATTTAAGCACAGTTCTTGGTGTAACACAGCAGGTCTTTTGAAGAGGCACAGGTCTCTAAGTCTCCCTCGCGCATCCTTTGTTTAGGCACTTTGCTGCACGCAGAAAACCGGTCGTAGAAAAAAGTTGATTCAGGGGAAGCCCCAGTGGGGATCGTGAATCTCTTTTGATGTGGTAGCATCAACATGTACTTATGCTGCGTGTCAACCTGGAAATGGGAGACTGAAGGCACAAAGCTTGTTTTCCCGTTTTGAAAGCTCCATTCATGCGGCCTCGAAGCTACCTGAAAAGCACTGTTGTTACCGTGCTTTTCCTTACAGCCGGCATGGCACATAGAAGAAAATGAGTTTTCTCGAAAGAAACCTTGTGCTTCCAGTTCCTACTTGGAACCTCACCCTGCTCTGCTCTATACCAAACGTGAAAGTCAATGTGAGCACTAGCCTCGAAGTAAGGCCCTGATTATGCTGGCAAAACGGGAGGCGTGCAGCAGCTCCATGAGGCCTTCATCGCTGTTCTGCTTTAGTTGAACGGTAGTCAGCTCTCCAAGACTCCTAGGGACTTTGCTTAAGCAACCGTTTCGGTACCAGAACACTGCGTAGAGCCAGGAAGCTTTGGTCCTGCGTGTATGCTGCGTGTGTACCTAGAAATTAGAGACTGATGGCACAAGGCTTGTTTTCCCATTAGGAAAGCTCCGTTCATGCGGCCTCGAAGCTACCGGAAAAGCATTGTTGTTGGCGGGGTTTTAGTCACTGCCGGCATGGTTCTGAGAAGAAAATGAGTTTTTTCGTAAAAAACCTTTTGCTTCCAGTTCCTTGTAGGAAGCTCACCCTGCTCTGCTCTATACCTAAAGTGAAAGTCAACGTGAGACTTGCTTCGAAGTAAGGCCTTGATTATCCTTGCAAAACGGGAGGCGTGTAGCAGCTCCATGAGGCCTTCATCGTTGTTCTGCTTTAGTTTCACGGTAGTAAGCCTTTCAAGACTCCTAGGGACCTTGCTTCAGCCCCCGTTTCGGTACCAGAACACTGCGGAGAGCCAGGAAGCTCTGGTACTGCGTGTATGCTGCGTGTCAACCTAGAAATTAGAGACTGCTGGCACAAGGCTTGTTTTCCCATTAGGAAAGCTCCGTTCATGCGGCCTCGAAGCAACCTGAAAAGCACTGTTGTTGCCTGGGTTTTCGTCACTGCCGACATGGTTCTGAGAAGAAAATGAGTTTTCATGGAAGAAACCTTGTGCTTCCAGTTCCTTTTTGGAAGCTCACCCTGCTCTGCTCTATACCAAAAGTGAAAGCCAACGTGAGCCCTAGCCTCGAAGTAAGGCCCTGATTTGCCTTGCGAATGGGGAGGCGTGCAGCAGCTCCATGAGGCCTTCCTCACTGTTCTGCTTGAGTTTCACGGTAGTAAGCCTTTCAAGACTCCTAGGGACCTTGCTTCAGCACCCGTTTCAGTACCAGAATATTGAGTAGACACAGGAAGCTCTAGTCCTGTTAAGCAACTTCCAGCCCCGTAGGCCTTTTGGAACACCCCAGTGTTGGCTAGAGAAAGGCAACACACTGCACTCTTCCTTGGCAGAGCCAGATTACCTCAGCTCCACACAGGTTTCACGACCCATTTCTCGACTGTCCTCTATGCAGTGGATGTAACCTCATTCCCCTAGCTGAACTCTATTGAGAAAAACACTCTGCTTCTAATCCCGTTTCACTTTTTACACTTCGAGTCACGCATCCTCAAGCAGGTGGTCGGCTTGCATTCCAAGTACAATTTAAGCACAGTTCTTGGTGTAACACAGCAGGTCTTTTGAAGAGGCACAGGTCTCTAAGTCTCCCTCGCGCATCCTTTGTTTAGGCACTTTGCTGCACGCAGAAAACCGGTCGTAGAAAAAAGTTGATTCAGGGGAAGCCCCAGTGGGGATCGTGAATCTCTTTTGACGTGGTAGCATCAACATGTACTTATGCTGCGTGTCAACCTGGAAATGGGAGACTGAAGGCACAAAGCTTGTTTTTCCGTTTTGAAAGCTCCATTCATGCGGCCTCGAAGCTACCTGAAAAGCACTGTTGTTACCGTGCTTTTCCTTACAGCCGGCATGGCACATAGAAGAAAATGAGTTTTCTCGAAAGAAACCTTGTGCTTCCAGTTCCTACTTGGAACCTCACCCTGCTCTGCTCTATACCAAACGTGAAAGTCAATGTGAGCACTAGCCTCGAAGTAAGGCCCTGATTATGCTGGCAAAACGGGAGGCGTGCAGCAGCTCCATGAGGCCTTCATCGCTGTTCTGCTTTAGTTGAACGGTAGTCAGCTCTCCAAGACTCCTAGGGACTTTGCTTAAGCAACCGTTTCAGTACCAGAACACTGCGTAGAGCCAGGAAGCTTTGGTCCTGCGTGTATGCTGCGTGTCTACCTAGAAATTAGAGACTGATGGCACAAGGCTTGTTTTCCCATTAGGAAAGCTCCGTTCATGCGGCCTCGAAGCTACCGGAAAAGCATTGTTGTTGGCGGGGCTTTAGTCACTGCCGGCATGGTTCTGAGAAGAAAATGAGTTTTTTCGTAGAAACCTTGTGCTTCCAGTTCCTTGTAGGAAGCTCACCCTGCTCTGCTCTATACCTAAAGTGAAAGTCAACGTGAGACTTGCTTCGAAGTAAGGCCTTGATCATCCTTGCAAAACGGGAGGCGTGCAGCAGCTCCATGAGGCCTTCATCGTTGTTCTGCTTTAGTTTCACGGTAGTAAGCCTTTCAAGACTCCTAGGGACCTTGCTTCAGCACCCGTTTCGGTACCAGAACACTGTGGAGAGCCAGGAAGCTCTGGTCCTGCGTGTATGCTGCGTGTCAACCTAGAAATTAGAGACTGATGGCACAAGGCTTGTTTTCCCATTAGGAAAGCTCCGTTCATGCGGCCTCGAAGCTACCTGAAAAGCATTGTTGTTGCCTGGGTTTTCGTCACTGCCGACATGGTTCTGAGAAGAAAATGAGTTTTCATGGAAGAAACCTTGTGCTTCCAGTTCCCTGTTGGAACCTCACCCTGCTCTGCTCTATACCAAAAGTGAAAGCCAACGTGAGCCCTAGCCTCGAAGTAAGGCCCTGATTTGCCTTGCCAATGGGGAGGCGTGCAGCAGCTCCATGAGGCCTTCCTCACTGTTTTGCTTGAGTTTCACGGTAGTGAGCCTTTCAAGACTCCTAGGGACCTTGCTTCAGCACCCGTTTCAGTACCAGAATATTGAATAGACACAGGAAGCTCTAGTCCTGTTAAGCAACTTCCAGCCCCGTAGGCCTTTTGGAACACCCCAGTGTTGGCTAGAGAAAGGCAACACACTGCACTCTTCCTTGGCAGAGCCAGATTACCTCAGCTCCACACAGGATTCACGACCACACTTCTCGACTGTCCTCCATGCAGTGGATGTAACCTCATTCCCCTAGCTGAACTCTATTGAGAAAAACACTCTGCTTCTAATCCCGTTTCACTTTTTACACTTCGAGTCACGCATCCTCAAGGGGGTGGTCGGCTTGCATTCCAAGTACAATTTAAGCACAGTTCTTGGTGTAACACAGCAGGTCTTTTGAAGAGGCACAGGTCTCTAAGTCTCCCTCGCGCATCCTTTGTTTAGGCACTTTGCTGCACGCAGAAAACCGGTCGTAGAAAAAAGTTGATTCAGGGGAAGCCCCAGTGGGGATCGTGAATCTCTTTTGACGTGGTAGCTTCAACATGTACTTCTGCCGAGTGTCAACCTGGAAATGGGAGACTGAAGGCACAAAGCTTGTTTTCCCGTTTTGAAAGCTCCATTCATGTGGCCTCGAAGCTACCTGAAAAGCACTGTTGTTACCGTGCTTTTCCTTACAGCCGGCATGGCACATAGAAGAAAATGAGTTTTCTCGAAAGAAACCTTGTGCTTCCAGTTCCTACTTGGAACCTCACCCTGCTCTGCTCTATACCAAACGTGAAAGTCAATGTGAACACTAGCCTCGAAGTAAGGCCCTGATTATGCTGGCAAAACGGGAGGCGTGCAGCAGCTCCATGAGGCCTTCATCGCTGTTCTGCTTTAGTTGAACGGTAGTCAGCTCTCCAAGACCCCTAGGGACTTTGCTTAAGCAACCGTTTCGGTACCAGAACACTGCGTAGAGCCAGGAAGCTTTGGTCTTGCGTGTATGCTGCGTGTCTACCTAGAAATTAGAGACTGATGGCACAAGGCTTGTTTTCCCATTAGGAAAGCTCCGTTCATGCGGCCTCGAAGCTACCGGAAAAGCATTGTTGTTGGCGGGGTTTTAGTCACTGCCGGCATGGTTCTGAGAAGAAAATGAGTTTTTTCGTAAGAAACCTTGTGCTTCCAGTTCCTTGTAGGAAGCTCACCCTGCTCTGCTCTATACCTAAAGTGAAAGTCAACGTGAGACTTGCTTCGAAGTAAGGCCTTGATTATCCTTGCAAAACGGGAGGCGTGCAGCAGCTCCATGAGGCCTTCATCGTTGTTCTGCTTTAGTTTCATGGTAGTAAGCCTTTCCAGACTCCTAGGGACCTTGCTTCAGCACCCGTTTCGGTACCAGAACACTGCGGAGAGCCAGGAAGCTCTGGTCCTGCGTGTATGCTGCGTGTCAACGTAGAAATTAGAGACTGATGGCACAAGGCTTGTTTTCCCATTAGGAAAACTCCGTTCATGCGGCCTCGAAGCTACCTGAAAAGCATTGTTGTTGCCTGGGTTTTCGTCACTGCCGACATGGTTCTGAGAAGAAAATGAGTTTTCATGGAAGAAACCTTGTGCTTCCAGTTCCTTGTTGGAAGCTCACCCTGCTCTGCTCTATACCAAAAGTGAAAGCCAACGTGAGCCCTAGCCTCGAAGTAAGGCCCTGATTTGCCTTGCCAATGGGGAGGCGTGCAGCAGCTCCATGAGGCCTTCCTCACTCTTCTGCTTGAGTTTCACGGTAGTGAGCCTTTCAAGACTCCTAGGGACCTTGCTTCAGCACCCGTTTCAGTACCAGAATATTGAGTAGACACAGGAAGCTCTAGTCCTGTTAAGCAACTTCCAGCCCCGTAGGCCTTTTGGAACACCCCAGTGTTGGCTAGAGAAAGGCAACACACTGCACTCTTCCTTGGCAGAGCCAGATTACCTCAGCTCCACACAGGATTCACGACCACACTTCTCGACTGTCCTCCATGCAGTGGATGTAACCTCATTCCCCTAGCTGAACTCTATTGAGAAAAACACTCTGCTTCTAATCCCGTTTCACTTTTTACACTTCGAGTCACGCATCCTCAAGGGGGTGGTCGGCTTGCATTCCAAGTACAATTTAAGCACAGTTCTTGGTGTAACACAGCAGGTCTTTTGAAGAGGCACAGGTCTCTAAGTCTCCCTCGCGCATCCTTTGTTTAGGCACTTTGCTGCACGCAGAAAACCGGTCGTAGAAAAAAGTTGATTCAGGGGAAGCCCCAGTGGGGATCGTGAATCTCTTTTGACGTGGTAGCATCAACATGTACTTATGCTGCGTGTCAACCTGGAAATGGGAGACTGAAGGCACAAAGCTTGTTTTCCCGTTTTGAAAGCTCCATTCATGCGGCCTCGAAGCTACCTGAAAAGCACTGTTGTTACCGTGCTTTTCCTTACAGCCGGCATGGCACATAGAAGAAAATGAGTTTTCTCGAAAGAAACCTTGTGCTTCCAGTTCCTACTTGGAACCTCACCCTGCTCTGCTCTATACCAAACGTGAAAGTCAATGTGAGCACTAGCCTCGAAGTAAGGCCCTGATTATGCTGGCAAAACGGGAGGCGTGCAGCAGCTCCATGAGGCATTCATTGCTGTTCTGCTTTAGTTGAACGGTAGTCAGCTCTCCAAGACTCCTAGGGACTTTGCTTAAGCAACCGTTTTGGTACCAGAACACTGCGTAGAGCCAGGAAGCTTTGGTCCTGCGTGTATGCTGCGTGTCTACCTAGAAATTAGAGACTGATGGCACAAGGCTTGTTTTCCCATTAGGAAAGCTCCGTTCATGCGGCCTCGAAGCTACCGGAAAAGCATTGTTGTTGGCGGGGTTTTAGTCACTGCCGGCATGGTTCCGAGAAGAAAATGAGTTTTTTCGTTAGAAACCTTTTGCTTCCAGTTCCTTGTAGGAAGCTCACCCTGCTCTGCTCTATACCTAAAGTGAAAGTCAACGTGAGACTTGCTTCGAAGTAAGGCCTTGATTATCCTTGCAAAACGGGAGGCGTGCAGCAGCTCCATGAGGCCTTCATCATTGTTCTGCTTTAGTTTCACGGTAGTAAGCCTTTCAAGACTCCTAGGGACCTTGCTTCAGCCCCCGTTTCGGTACCAAAACACTGCGGAGAGCCAGAAAGCTCTGGTCCTGCGTGTATGCTGCGTGTCAACCTAGAAATTAGAGACTGATGGCACAAGGCTTGTTTTCCCATTAGGAAAGCTCCGTTCATGCGGCCTCGAAGCTACCGGAAAAGCATTGTTGTTGGCGGGGTTTTAGTCACTGCCGGCATGGTTCTGAGAAGAAAATGAATTTTTTCGTAAGAAACCTTTTGCTTCCAGTTCCTTGTAGGAAGCTCACCCTGCTCTGCTCTATACCTAAAGTGAAAGTCAACGTGAGACTTGCTTCGAAGTAAGGCCTTGATTATCCTTGCAAAACGGGAGGCGTGCAGCAGCTCCATGAGGCCTTCATCGTTGTTCTGCTTTAGTTTCACGGTAGTAAGCCTTTCAAGACTCCTAGGGACCTTGCTTCAGCACCCGTTTCGGTACCAGAACACTGCGGAGAGCCAGAAAGCTCTGGTCCTGCGTGTATGCTGCGTGTCAACCTAGAAATTAGAGACTGATGGCACAAGGCTTGTTTTCCCATTAGGAAAGCTCAGTTCTTGAGGCCTCGAAGCTACCTGAAAAGCATTGTTGTTGCCTGGGTTTTCGTCACTGCCGACATGGTTCTGAGAAGAAAATGAGTTTTCATGGAAGAAACCTTGTGCTTCCAGTTCCTTGTTGGAAGCTCACCCTGCTCTGCTCTATACCAAAAGTGAAAGCCAACGTGAGCCCTAGCCTCGAAGTAAGGCCCTGATTTGCCTTGCCAATGGGGAGGCGTGCAGCAGCTCCATGAGGCTTTCCTCACTGTTCTGCTTGAGTTTCACGGTAGTGAGCCTTTCAAGACTCCTAGGGACCTTGCTTCAGCACCCGTTTCAGTACCAGAATATTGAGGAGACACAGGAAGCTCTAGTCCTGTTAAGCAACTTCCAGCCCCGTAGGCCTTTTGGAACACCCCAGTGTTGGCTAGAGAAAGGCAACACACTGCACTCTTCCTTGGCAGAGCCAGATTACCTCAGCTCCACACAGGATTCACGACCACACTTCTCGACTGTCCTCCATGCAGTGGATGTAACCTCTTTCCCCTAGCTGAACTCTATTGAGAAAAACACTCTGCTTCTAATCCCGTTTCACTTTTTACACTTCGAGTCACGCATCCTCAAGGGGGTGGTCGGCTTGCATTCCAAGTACAATTTAAGCACAGTTCTTGGTGTAACACAGCAGGTCTTTTGAAGAGGCACAGGTCTCTAAGTCTCCCTCGCGCATCCTTTGTTTAGGCACTTTGCTGCACGCAGAAAACCGGTCGTAGAAAAAAGTTGATTCAGGGGAAGCCCCAGTGGGGATCGTGAATCTCTTTTGACGTGGTAGCATCAACATGTACTTATGCTGCGTGTCAACCTGGAAATGGGAGACTGAAGGCACAAAGCTTGTTTTTCCATTTTGAAAGCTCCATTCATGCGGCCTCGAAGCTACCTGAAAAGCACTGTTGTTACCGTGCTTTTCCTTACAGCCGGCATGGCACATAGAAGAAAATGTGTTTTCTCGAAAGAAACCTTGTGCTTCCAGTTCCTACTTGGAAACTCACCCTGCTCTGCTCTATACCAAACGTGAAAGTCAATGTGAGCACTAGCCTCGAAGTAAGGCCCTGATTATGCTGGCAAAACGGGAGGCGTGCAGCAGCTCCATGAGGCCTTCATCGCTGTTCTGCTTTAGTTGAACGGTAGTCAGCTCTCCAAGACTCCTAGGGACTTTGCTTAAGCAACCGTTTCGGTACCAGAACACTGCGTAGAGCCAGGAAGCTTTGGTCCTGCGTGTATGCTGCGTGTCTACCTAGAAATTAGAGACTGATGGCACAAGGCTTGTTTTCCCATTAGGAAAGCTCCGTTCATGCGGCCTCGAAGCTACCAGAAAAGCATTGTTGTTGGCGGGGTTTTAGTCACTGCCGGCATGGTTCTGAGAAGAAAATGAGTTTTTTCGTAGAAACCTTGTGCTTCCAGTTCCTTGTAGGAAGCTCACCCTGCTCTGCTCTATACCTAAAGTGAAAGTCAACGTGAGACTTGCTTCGAAGTAAGGCCTTGATCATCCTTGCAAAACGGGAGGCGTGCAGCAGCTCCATGAGGCCTTCATCGTTGTTCTGCTTTAGTTTCACGGTAGTAAGCCTTTCAAGACTCCTAGAGACCTTGCTTCAGCACCCGTTTCGGTACCAGAACACTGCGGAGAGCCAGGAAGCTCTGGTCCTGCGTGTATGCTGCGTGTCAACCTAGAAATTAGAGACTGATGGCACAAGGCTTGTTTTCCCATTAGGAAAGCTCCGTTCATGCGGCCTCGAAGCTACCTGAAAAGCATTGTTGTTGCCTGGGTTTTCGTCACTGCCGACATGGTTCTGAGAAGAAAATGAGTTTTCATGGAAGAAACCTTGTGCTTCCAGTTCCTTGTTGGAAGCTCACCCTGCTCTGCTCTATACCAAAAGTGAAAGACAACGTGAGCCCTAGCCTCGAAGTAAGGCCCTGATTTGCCTTGCCAATGGGGAGGCGTGCAGCAGCTCCATGAGGCCTTCCTCACTGTTCTGCTTGAGTTTCACGGTAGTAAGCCTTTCAAGACTCCTAGGGACCTTGCTTCAGCACCCGTTTCCGTACCAGAATATTGAGTAGACACAGGAAGCTCTAGTCCTGTTAAGCAACTTCCAGCCCCGTAGGCCTTTTGGAACACCCCAGTGTTGGCTAGAGAAAGGCAACACACTGCACTCTTCCTTGGCAGAGCCAGATTACCTCAGCTCCACACAGGATTCACGACCACACTTCTCGACTGTCCTCCATGCAGTGGATGTAACCTCATTCCCCTAGCTGAACTCTATTGAGAAAAACACTCTGCTTCTAATCCCGTTTCACTTTTTACACTTCGAGTCACGCATCCTCAAGGGGGTGGTCGGCTTGCATTCCAAGTACAATTTAAGCACCGTTCTTGGTGTAACACAGCAGGTCTTTTGAAGAGGCACAGGTCTCTAAGTCTCCCTCGCGCATCCTTGGTTTAGGCACTTTGCTGCACGCAGAGAACCGGTCGTAGAAAAAAGTTGATTCAGGGGAATCCCCAGTGGGGATCGTGAATCTCTTTTGACGTGGTAGCATCAACATGTACTTATGCTGCGTGTCAACCTGGAAATGGGAGACTGAAGGCACAAAGCTTGTTTTCCCGTTTTGAAAGCTCCATTCATGCGGCCTCGAAGCTACCTGAAAAGCACTGTTGTTACCGTGCTTTTCCTTACAGCCGGCATGGCACATAGAAGAAAATGAGTTTTCTCGAAAGAAACCTTGTGCTTCCAGTTCCTACTTGGAACCTCACCCTGCTCTGCTCTATACCAAACGTGAAAGTCAATGTGAGCACTAGCCTCGAAGTAAGGCCCTGATTATGCTGGCAAAACGGGAGGCGTGCAGCAGCTCCATGAGGCCTTCATCGCTGTTCTGCTTTAGTTGAACGGTAGTCAGCTCTCCAAGACTCCTAGGGACTTTGCTTAAGCAACCGTTTCGGTACCAGAACACTGCGTAGAGCCAGGAAGCTTTGGTCCTGCGTGTATGCTGCGTGTGTACCTAGAAATTAGAGACTGATGGCACAAGGCTTGTTTTCCCATTAGGAAAGCTCCGTTCATGCGGCCTCGAAGCTACCGGAAAAGCATTGTTGTTGGCGGGGTTTTAGTCACTGCCGGCATGGTTCTGAGAAGAAAATGAGTTTTTTCGTAAAAAACCTTTTGCTTCCAGTTCCTTGTAGGAAGCTCACCCTGCTCTGCTCTATACCTAAAGTGAAAGTCAACGTGAGACTTGCTTCGAAGTAAGGCCTTGATTATCCTTGCAAAACGGGAGGCGTGTAGCAGCTCCATGAGGCCTTCATCGTTGTTCTGCTTTAGTTTCACGGTAGTAAGCCTTTCAAGACTCCTAGGGACCTTGCTTCAGCCCCCGTTTCGGTACCAGAACACTGCGGAGAGCCAGGAAGCTCTGGTACTGCGTGTATGCTGCGTGTCAACCTAGAAATTAGAGACTGCTGGCACAAGGCTTGTTTTCCCATTAGGAAAGCTCCGTTCATGCGGCCTCGAAGCAACCTGAAAAGCACTGTTGTTGCCTGGGTTTTCGTCACTGCCGACATGGTTCTGAGAAGAAAATGAGTTTTCATGGAAGAAACCTTGTGCTTCCAGTTCCTTTTTGGAAGCTCACCCTGCTCTGCTCTATACCAAAAGTGAAAGCCAACGTGAGCCCTAGCCTCGAAGTAAGGCCCTGATTTGCCTTGCGAATGGGGAGGCGTGCAGCAGCTCCATGAGGCCTTCCTCACTGTTCTGCTTGAGTTTCACGGTAGTAAGCCTTTCAAGACTCCTAGGGACCTTGCTTCAGCACCCGTTTCAGTACCAGAATATTGAGTAGACACAGGAAGCTCTAGTCCTGTTAAGCAACTTCCAGCCCCGTAGGCCTTTTGGAACACCCCAGTGTTGGCTAGAGAAAGGCAACACACTGCACTCTTCCTTGGCAGAGCCAGATTACCTCAGCTCCACACAGGTTTCACGACCCATTTCTCGACTGTCCTCTATGCAGTGGATGTAACCTCATTCCCCTAGCTGAACTCTATTGAGAAAAACACTCTGCTTCTAATCCCGTTTCACTTTTTACACTTCGAGTCACGCATCCTCAAGCAGGTGGTCGGCTTGCATTCCAAGTACAATTTAAGCACAGTTCTTGGTGTAACACAGCAGGTCTTTTGAAGAGGCACAGGTCTCTAAGTCTCCCTCGCGCATCCTTTGTTTAGGCACTTTGCTGCACGCAGAAAACCGGTCGTAGAAAAAAGTTGATTCAGGGGAAGCCCCAGTGGGGATCGTGAATCTCTTTTGACGTGGTAGCATCAACATGTACTTATGCTGCGTGTCAACCTGGAAATGGGAGACTGAAGGCACAAAGCTTGTTTTTCCGTTTTGAAAGCTCCATTCATGCGGCCTCGAAGCTACCTGAAAAGCACTGTTGTTACCGTGCTTTTCCTTACAGCCGGCATGGCACATAGAAGAAAATGAGTTTTCTCGAAAGAAACCTTGTGCTTCCAGTTCCTACTTGGAACCTCACCCTGCTCTGCTCTATACCAAACGTGAAAGTCAATGTGAGCACTAGCCTCGAAGTAAGGCCCTGATTATGCTGGCAAAACGGGAGGCGTGCAGCAGCTCCATGAGGCCTTCATCGCTGTTCTGCTTTAGTTGAACGGTAGTCAGCTCTCCAAGACTCCTAGGGACTTTGCTTAAGCAACCGTTTCAGTACCAGAACACTGCGTAGAGCCAGGAAGCTTTGGTCCTGCGTGTATGCTGCGTGTCTACCTAGAAATTAGAGACTGATGGCACAAGGCTTGTTTTCCCATTAGGAAAGCTCCGTTCATGCGGCCTCGAAGCTACCGGAAAAGCATTGTTGTTGGCGGGGCTTTAGTCACTGCCGGCATGGTTCTGAGAAGAAAATGAGTTTTTTCGTAGAAACCTTGTGCTTCCAGTTCCTTGTAGGAAGCTCACCCTGCTCTGCTCTATACCTAAAGTGAAAGTCAACGTGAGACTTGCTTCGAAGTAAGGCCTTGATCATCCTTGCAAAACGGGAGGCGTGCAGCAGCTCCATGAGGCCTTCATCGTTGTTCTGCTTTAGTTTCACGGTAGTAAGCCTTTCAAGACTCCTAGGGACCTTGCTTCAGCACCCGTTTCGGTACCAGAACACTGTGGAGAGCCAGGAAGCTCTGGTCCTGCGTGTATGCTGCGTGTCAACCTAGAAATTAGAGACTGATGGCACAAGGCTTGTTTTCCCATTAGGAAAGCTCCGTTCATGCGGCCTCGAAGCTACCTGAAAAGCATTGTTGTTGCCTGGGTTTTCGTCACTGCCGACATGGTTCTGAGAAGAAAATGAGTTTTCATGGAAGAAACCTTGTGCTTCCAGTTCCCTGTTGGAACCTCACCCTGCTCTGCTCTATACCAAAAGTGAAAGCCAACGTGAGCCCTAGCCTCGAAGTAAGGCCCTGATTTGCCTTGCCAATGGGGAGGCGTGCAGCAGCTCCATGAGGCCTTCCTCACTGTTTTGCTTGAGTTTCACGGTAGTGAGCCTTTCAAGACTCCTAGGGACCTTGCTTCAGCACCCGTTTCAGTACCAGAATATTGAATAGACACAGGAAGCTCTAGTCCTGTTAAGCAACTTCCAGCCCCGTAGGCCTTTTGGAACACCCCAGTGTTGGCTAGAGAAAGGCAACACACTGCACTCTTCCTTGGCAGAGCCAGATTACCTCAGCTCCACACAGGATTCACGACCACACTTCTCGACTGTCCTCCATGCAGTGGATGTAACCTCATTCCCCTAGCTGAACTCTATTGAGAAAAACACTCTGCTTCTAATCCCGTTTCACTTTTTACACTTCGAGTCACGCATCCTCAAGGGGGTGGTCGGCTTGCATTCCAAGTACAATTTAAGCACAGTTCTTGGTGTAACACAGCAGGTCTTTTGAAGAGGCACAGGTCTCTAAGTCTCCCTCGCGCATCCTTTGTTTAGGCACTTTGCTGCACGCAGAAAACCGGTCGTAGAAAAAAGTTGATTCAGGGGAAGCCCCAGTGGGGATCGTGAATCTCTTTTGACGTGGTAGCTTCAACATGTACTTCTGCCGAGTGTCAACCTGGAAATGGGAGACTGAAGGCACAAAGCTTGTTTTCCCGTTTTGAAAGCTCCATTCATGCGGCCTCGAAGCTACCTGAAAAGCACTGTTGTTACCGTGCTTTTCCTTACAGCCGGCATGGCACATAGAAGAAAATGAGTTTTCTCGAAAGAAACCTTGTGCTTCCAGTTCCTACTTGGAACCTCACCCTGCTCTGCTCTATACCAAACGTGAAAGTCAATGTGAACACTAGCCTCGAAGTAAGGCCCTGATTATGCTGGCAAAACGGGAGGCGTGCAGCAGCTCCATGAGGCCTTCATCGCTGTTCTGCTTTAGTTGAACGGTAGTCAGCTCTCCAAGACCCCTAGGGACTTTGCTTAAGCAACCGTTTCGGTACCAGAACACTGCGTAGAGCCAGGAAGCTTTGGTCTTGCGTGTATGCTGCGTGTCTACCTAGAAATTAGAGACTGATGGCACAAGGCTTGTTTTCCCATTAGGAAAGCTCCGTTCATGCGGCCTCGAAGCTACCGGAAAAGCATTGTTGTTGGCGGGGTTTTAGTCACTGCCGGCATGGTTCTGAGAAGAAAATGAGTTTTTTCGTAAGAAACCTTGTGCTTCCAGTTCCTTGTAGGAAGCTCACCCTGCTCTGCTCTATACCTAAAGTGAAAGTCAACGTGAGACTTGCTTCGAAGTAAGGCCTTGATTATCCTTGCAAAACGGGAGGCGTGCAGCAGCTCCATGAGGCCTTCATCGTTGTTCTGCTTTAGTTTCATGGTAGTAAGCCTTTCCAGACTCCTAGGGACCTTGCTTCAGCACCCGTTTCGGTACCAGAACACTGCGGAGAGCCAGGAAGCTCTGGTCCTGCGTGTATGCTGCGTGTCAACGTAGAAATTAGAGACTGATGGCACAAGGCTTGTTTTCCCATTAGGAAAACTCCGTTCATGCGGCCTCGAAGCTACCTGAAAAGCATTGTTGTTGCCTGGGTTTTCGTCACTGCCGACATGGTTCTGAGAAGAAAATGAGTTTTCATGGAAGAAACCTTGTGCTTCCAGTTCCTTGTTGGAAGCTCACCCTGCTCTGCTCTATACCAAAAGTGAAAGCCAACGTGAGCCCTAGCCTCGAAGTAAGGCCCTGATTTGCCTTGCCAATGGGGAGGCGTGCAGCAGCTCCATGAGGCCTTCCTCACTCTTCTGCTTGAGTTTCACGGTAGTGAGCCTTTCAAGACTCCTAGGGACCTTGCTTCAGCACCCGTTTCAGTACCAGAATATTGAGTAGACACAGGAAGCTCTAGTCCTGTTAAGCAACTTCCAGCCCCGTAGGCCTTTTGGAACACCCCAGTGTTGGCTAGAGAAAGGCAACACACTGCACTCTTCCTTGGCAGAGCCAGATTACCTCAGCTCCACACAGGATTCACGACCACACTTCTCGACTGTCCTCCATGCAGTGGATGTAACCTCATTCCCCTAGCTGAACTCTATTGAGAAAAACACTCTGCTTCTAATCCCGTTTCACTTTTTACACTTCGAGTCACGCATCCTCAAGGGGGTGGTCGGCTTGCATTCCAAGTACAATTTAAGCACAGTTCTTGGTGTAACACAGCAGGTCTTTTGAAGAGGCACAGGTCTCTAAGTCTCCCTCGCGCATCCTTTGTTTAGGCACTTTGCTGCACGCAGAAAACCGGTCGTAGAAAAAAGTTGATTCAGGGGAAGCCCCAGTGGGGATCGTGAATCTCTTTTGACGTGGTAGCATCAACATGTACTTATGCTGCGTGTCAACCTGGAAATGGGAGACTGAAGGCACAAAGCTTGTTTTCCCGTTTTGAAAGCTCCATTCATGCGGCCTCGAAGCTACCTGAAAAGCACTGTTGTTACCGTGCTTTTCCTTACAGCCGGCATGGCACATAGAAGAAAATGAGTTTTCTCGAAAGAAACCTTGTGCTTCCAGTTCCTACTTGGAACCTCACCCTGCTCTGCTCTATACCAAACGTGAAAGTCAATGTGAGCACTAGCCTCGAAGTAAGGCCCTGATTATGCTGGCAAAACGGGAGGCGTGCAGCAGCTCCATGAGGCATTCATTGCTGTTCTGCTTTAGTTGAACGGTAGTCAGCTCTCCAAGACTCCTAGGGACTTTGCTTAAGCAACCGTTTTGGTACCAGAACACTGCGTAGAGCCAGGAAGCTTTGGTCCTGCGTGTATGCTGCGTGTCTACCTAGAAATTAGAGACTGATGGCACAAGGCTTGTTTTCCCATTAGGAAAGCTCCGTTCATGCGGCCTCGAAGCTACCGGAAAAGCATTGTTGTTGGCGGGGTTTTAGTCACTGCCGGCATGGTTCCGAGAAGAAAATGAGTTTTTTCGTTAGAAACCTTTTGCTTCCAGTTCCTTGTAGGAAGCTCACCCTGCTCTGCTCTATACCTAAAGTGAAAGTCAACGTGAGACTTGCTTCGAAGTAAGGCCTTGATTATCCTTGCAAAACGGGAGGCGTGCAGCAGCTCCATGAGGCCTTCATCATTGTTCTGCTTTAGTTTCACGGTAGTAAGCCTTTCAAGACTCCTAGGGACCTTGCTTCAGCCCCCGTTTCGGTACCAAAACACTGCGGAGAGCCAGAAAGCTCTGGTCCTGCGTGTATGCTGCGTGTCAACCTAGAAATTAGAGACTGATGGCACAAGGCTTGTTTTCCCATTAGGAAAGCTCCGTTCATGCGGCCTCGAAGCTACCGGAAAAGCATTGTTGTTGGCGGGGTTTTAGTCACTGCCGGCATGGTTCTGAGAAGAAAATGAATTTTTTCGTAAGAAACCTTTTGCTTCCAGTTCCTTGTAGGAAGCTCACCCTGCTCTGCTCTATACCTAAAGTGAAAGTCAACGTGAGACTTGCTTCGAAGTAAGGCCTTGATTATCCTTGCAAAACGGGAGGCGTGCAGCAGCTCCATGAGGCCTTCATCGTTGTTCTGCTTTAGTTTCACGGTAGTAAGCCTTTCAAGACTCCTAGGGACCTTGCTTCAGCACCCGTTTCGGTACCAGAACACTGCGGAGAGCCAGAAAGCTCTGGTCCTGCGTGTATGCTGCGTGTCAACCTAGAAATTAGAGACTGATGGCACAAGGCTTGTTTTCCCATTAGGAAAGCTCAGTTCTTGAGGCCTCGAAGCTACCTGAAAAGCATTGTTGTTGCCTGGGTTTTCGTCACTGCCGACATGGTTCTGAGAAGAAAATGAGTTTTCATGGAAGAAACCTTGTGCTTCCAGTTCCTTGTTGGAAGCTCACCCTGCTCTGCTCTATACCAAAAGTGAAAGCCAACGTGAGCCCTAGCCTCGAAGTAAGGCCCTGATTTGCCTTGCCAATGGGGAGGCGTGCAGCAGCTCCATGAGGCTTTCCTCACTGTTCTGCTTGAGTTTCACGGTAGTGAGCCTTTCAAGACTCCTAGGGACCTTGCTTCAGCACCCGTTTCAGTACCAGAATATTGAGGAGACACAGGAAGCTCTAGTCCTGTTAAGCAACTTCCAGCCCCGTAGGCCTTTTGGAACACCCCAGTGTTGGCTAGAGAAAGGCAACACACTGCACTCTTCCTTGGCAGAGCCAGATTACCTCAGCTCCACACAGGATTCACGACCACACTTCTCGACTGTCCTCCATGCAGTGGATGTAACCTCATTCCCCTAGCTGAACTCTATTGAGAAAAACACTCTGCTTCTAATCCCGTTTCACTTTTTACACTTCGAGTCACGCATCCTCAAGGGGGTGGTCGGCTTGCATTCCAAGTACAATTTAAGCACAGTTCTTGGTGTAACACAGCAGGTCTTTTGAAGAGGCACAGGTCTCTAAGTCTCCCTCGCGCATCCTTTGTTTAGGCACTTTGCTGCACGCAGAAAACCGGTCGTAGAAAAAAGTTGATTCAGGGGAAGCCCCAGTGGGGATCGTGAATCTCTTTTGACGTGGTAGCATCAACATGTACTTATGCTGCGTGTCAACCTGGAAATGGGAGACTGAAGGCACAAAGCTTGTTTTTCCATTTTGAAAGCTCCATTCATGCGGCCTCGAAGCTACCTGAAAAGCACTGTTGTTACCGTGCTTTTCCTTACAGCCGGCATGGCACATAGAAGAAAATGTGTTTTCTCGAAAGAAACCTTGTGCTTCCAGTTCCTACTTGGAAACTCACCCTGCTCTGCTCTATACCAAACGTGAAAGTCAATGTGAGCACTAGCCTCGAAGTAAGGCCCTGATTATGCTGGCAAAACGGGAGGCGTGCAGCAGCTCCATGAGGCCTTCATCGCTGTTCTGCTTTAGTTGAACGGTAGTCAGCTCTCCAAGACTCCTAGGGACTTTGCTTAAGCAACCGTTTCGGTACCAGAACACTGCGTAGAGCCAGGAAGCTTTGGTCCTGCGTGTATGCTGCGTGTCTACCTAGAAATTAGAGACTGATGGCACAAGGCTTGTTTTCCCATTAGGAAAGCTCCGTTCATGCGGCCTCGAAGCTACCAGAAAAGCATTGTTGTTGGCGGGGTTTTAGTCACTGCCGGCATGGTTCTGAGAAGAAAATGAGTTTTTTCGTAGAAACCTTGTGCTTCCAGTTCCTTGTAGGAAGCTCACCCTGCTCTGCTCTATACCTAAAGTGAAAGTCAACGTGAGACTTGCTTCGAAGTAAGGCCTTGATCATCCTTGCAAAACGGGAGGCGTGCAGCAGCTCCATGAGGCCTTCATCGTTGTTCTGCTTTAGTTTCACGGTAGTAAGCCTTTCAAGACTCCTAGAGACCTTGCTTCAGCACCCGTTTCGGTACCAGAACACTGCGGAGAGCCAGGAAGCTCTGGTCCTGCGTGTATGCTGCGTGTCAACCTAGAAATTAGAGACTGATGGCACAAGGCTTGTTTTCCCATTAGGAAAGCTCCGTTCATGCGGCCTCGAAGCTACCTGAAAAGCATTGTTGTTGCCTGGGTTTTCGTCACTGCCGACATGGTTCTGAGAAGAAAATGAGTTTTCATGGAAGAAACCTTGTGCTTCCAGTTCCTTGTTGGAAGCTCACCCTGCTCTGCTCTATACCAAAAGTGAAAGACAACGTGAGCCCTAGCCTCGAAGTAAGGCCCTGATTTGCCTTGCCAATGGGGAGGCGTGCAGCAGCTCCATGAGGCCTTCCTCACTGTTCTGCTTGAGTTTCACGGTAGTAAGCCTTTCAAGACTCCTAGGGACCTTGCTTCAGCACCCGTTTCCGTACCAGAATATTGAGTAGACACAGGAAGCTCTAGTCCTGTTAAGCAACTTCCAGCCCCGTAGGCCTTTTGGAACACCCCAGTGTTGGCTAGAGAAAGGCAACACACTGCACTCTTCCTTGGCAGAGCCAGATTACCTCAGCTCCACACAGGATTCACGACCACACTTCTCGACTGTCCTCCATGCAGTGGATGTAACCTCATTCCCCTAGCTGAACTCTATTGAGAAAAACACTCTGCTTCTAATCCCGTTTCACTTTTTACACTTCGAGTCACGCATCCTCAAGGGGGTGGTCGGCTTGCATTCCAAGTACAATTTAAGCACAGTTCTTGGTGTAACACAGCAGGTCTTTTGAAGAGGCACAGGTCTCTAAGTCTCCCTCGCGCATCCTTTGTTTAGGCACTTTGCTGCACGCAGAAAACCGGTCGTAGAAAAAAGTTGATTCAGGGGAAGCCCCAGTGGGGATCGTGAATCTCTTTTGACGTGGTAGCATCAACATGTACTTATGCTGCGTGTCAACCTGGAAATGGGAGACTGAAGGCACAAAGCTTGTTTTCCCGTTTTGAAAGCTCCATTCATGCGGCCTCGAAGCTACCTGAAAAGCACTGTTGTTACCGTGCTTTTCCTTACAGCCGGCATGGCACATAGAAGAAAATGAGTTTTCTCGAAAGAAACCTTGTGCTTCCAGTTCCTACTTGGAACCTCACCCTGCTCTGCTCTATACCAAACGTGAAAGTCAATGTGAGCACTAGCCTCGAAGTAAGGCCCTGATTATGCTGGCAAAACGGGAGGCGTGCAGCAGCTCCATGAGGCCTTCATCGCTGTTCTGCTTTAGTTGAACGGTAGTCAGCTCTCCAAGACTCCTAGGGACTTTGCTTAAGCAACCGTTTCGGTACCAGAACACTGCGTAGAGCCAGGAAGCTTTGGTCCTGCGTGTATGCTGCGTGTCTACCTAGAAATTAGAGACTGATGGCACAAGGCTTGTTTTCCCATTAGGAAAGCTCCGTTCATGCGGCCTCGAAGCTACCGGAAAAGCATTGTTGTTGGCGGGGTTTTAGTCACTGCCGGCATGGTTCTGAGAAGAAAATGAGTTTTTTCGTAGAAACCTTGTGCTTCCAGTTCCTTGTAGGAAGCTCACCCTGCTCTGCTCTATACCTAAAGTGAAACTCAACGTGAGACTTGCTTCGAAGTAAGGCCTTGATTATCCTTGCAAAACGGGAGGCGTGCAGCAGCTCCATGAGGCCTTCATCGTTGTTCTGCTTTAGTTTCACGGTAGTAAGCCTTTCAAGACTCCTAGGGACCTTGCTTCAGCACCCGTTTCGGTACCAGAACACTGCGGAGAGCCAGAAAGCTCTGGTCCTGCGTGTATGCTGCGTGTCAACCTAGAAATTAGAGACTGATTGCACAAGGCTTGTTTTCCCATTAGGAAAGCTCCGTTCATGCGGCCTCGAAGCTACCGGAAAAGCATTGTTGTTGGCGGGGTTTTAGTCACTGCCGGCATGGTTCTGAGAAGAAAATGAGTTTTTTCGTAAGAAACCTTGTGCTTCCAGTTCCTTGTAGGAAGCTCACCCTGCTCTGCTCTATACCTATATTGAAAGTCAACGTGAGACTTGCTTCGAAGTAAGGCCTTGATTATCCTTGCAAAACGGGAGGCGTGCAGCAGCTCCATGAGGCCTTCATCGTTGTTCTGCTTTAGTTTCACGGTAGTAAGCCTTTCAAGACTGCTAGGGACCTTGCTTCAGCACCCGTTTTCGTACCAGAACACTGCGGAGAGCCAGGAAGCTCTGGTCCTGCGTGTATGCTGCGTATCAACCTAGAAATTAGAGACTGATGGCACAAGGCTTGTTTTCCCATTAGGAAAGCTCCGTTCATGCGGCCTGGAAGCTACCTGAAAAGCATTGTTGTTGCCTGGGTTTTCGTCACTGCTGACATGGTTCTGAGAAGAAAATGAGTTTTCATGCAAGAAACCTTGTGCTTCCAGTTCCTTGTTGGAAGCTCACCCTGCTCTGCTCTATACCAAAAGTGAAAGCCAACGTGAGCCCTAGCCTCGAAGTAAGGCCCTGATTTGCCTTGCCAATGGGGAGGCGTGCAGCAGCTCCATGAGGCCTTCCTCACTGTTCTGCTTGAGTTTCACGGTAGTAAGCCTTTCAAGACTCCTAGGGACCTTGCTTCAGCACCCGTTTCAGTACCAGAATATTGAGTAGACACAGGAAGCTCTAGTCCTGTTAAGCAACTTCCAGCCCCGTAGGCCTTTTGGAACACCCCAGTGTTGGCTAGAGAAAGGCAACACACTGCACTCTTCCTTGGCAGAGCCAGATTACCTCAGCTCCACACAGGATTCACGACCACACTTCTCGACTGTCCTCCATGCAGTGGATGTAACCTCATTCCCCTAGCTGAACTCTATTGAGAAAAACACTCTGCTTCTAATCCCGTTTCACTTTTTACACTTCGAGTCACGCATCCTCAAGGGGGTGGTCGGCTTGCATTCCAAGTACAATTTAAGCACAGTTCTTGGTGTAACACAGCAGGTCTTTTGAAGAGGCACAGGTCTCTAAGTCTCCCTCGCGCATCCTTTGTTTAGGCACTTTGCTGCACGCAGAAAACCGGTCGTAGAAAAAAGTTGATTCAGGGGAAGCCCCAGTGGGGATCGTGAATCTCTTTTGACGTGGTAGCATCAACATGTACTTATGCTGCGTGTCAACCTGGAAATGGGAGACTGAAGGCACAAAGCTTGTTTTCCCGTTTTGAAAGCTCCATTCATGCGGCCTCGAAGCTACCTGAAAAGCACTGTTGTTACCGTGCTTTTCCTTACAGCCGGCATGGCACATAGAAGAAAATGAGTTTTCTCGAAAGAAACCTTGTGCTTCCAGTTCCTACTTGGAACCTCACCCTGCTCTGCTCTATACCAAACGTGAAAGTCAATGTGAGCACTAGCCTCGAAGTAAGGCCCTGATTATGCTGGCAAAACGGGAGGCGTGCAGCAGCTCCATGAGGCCTTCATCGCTGTTCTGCTTTAGTTGAACGGTAGTCAGCTCTCCAAGACTCCTAGGGACTTTGCTTAAGCAACCGTTTCGGTACCAGAACACTGCGTAGAGCCAGGAAGCTTTGGTCCTGCGTGTATGCTGCGTGTCTACCTAGAAATTAGAGACTGATGGCTCAAGGCTTGTTTTCCCATTAGGAAAGCTCCGTTCATGCGGCCTCGAAGCTACCTGAAAAGCATTGTTGTTGCCTGGGTTTTCGTCACTGCCGACATGGTTCTGAGAAGAAAATGAGTTTTTTCGTTAGAAACCTTGTGCTTCCTGTTCCTTGTAGGAAGCTCACCCTGCTCTGCTCTATACCTAAAGTGAAAGTCAACGTGAGACTTGCTTCGAAGTAAGGCCTTGATTATCCTTGCAAAACGGGAGGCGTGCAGCAGCTCCATGAGGCCTTCATCGTTGTTCTGCTTTAGTTTCACGGTAGTAAGCCTTTCAAGACTCCTAGGGACCTTGCTTCAGCCCCCGTTTCTGTACCAGAACACTGCGGAGAGCCAGGAAGCTCTGGTCCTGCGTGTATGCTGCGTGTCAACCTAGAAATTAGAGACTGATGGCACAAGGCTTGTTTTCCCATTAGGAAAGCTCCGTTCATGCGGCCTCGAAGCTACCTGAAAATCATTGTTGTTGCCTGGGTTTTCGTCACTGCCGACATGGTTCTGAGAAGAAAATGAGTTTTCATGGAAGAAACCTTGTGCTTCCAGTTCCTTTTTGGAAGCTCACCCTGCTCTGCTCTATACCAAAAGTGAAAGACAACGTGAGCCCTAGCCTCGAAGTAAGGCCCTGATTTGCCTTGCCAATGGGGAGGCGTGCAGCAGCTCCATGAGGCCTTCCTCACTGTTCTGCTTGAGTTTCACGGTAGTAAGCCTTTCAAGACTCCTAGGGACCTTGCTTCAGCACCCGTTTCAGTACCAGAATATTGAGTAGACACAGGAAGCTCTAGTCCTGTTAAGCAACTTCCAGCCCCGTAGGCCTTTTGGAACACCCCAGTGTTGGCTAGAGAAAGGCAACACACTGCACTCTTCCTTGGCAGAGCCAGATTACCTCAGCTCCACACAGGATTCACGACCACACTTCTCGACTGTCCTCCATGCAGTGGATGTAACCTCATTCCCCTAGCTGAACTCTATTGAGAAAAACACTCTGCTTCTAATCCCGTTTCACTTTTTACACTTCGAGTCACGCATCCTCAAGGGGGTGGTCGGCTTGCATTCCAAGTACAATTTAAGCACAGTTCTTGGTGTAACACAGCAGGTCTTTTGAAGAGGCACAGGTCTCTAAGTCTCCCTCGCGCATCCTTTGTTTAGGCACTTTGCTGCACGCAGAAAACCGGTCGTAGAAAAAAGTTGATTCAGGGGAAGCCCCAGTGGGGATCGTGAATCTCTTTTGACGTGGTAGCATCAACATGTACTTATGCTGCGTGTCAACCTGGAAATGGGAGACTGAAGGCACAAAGCTTGTTTTCCCGTTTTGAAAGCTCCATTCATGCGGCCTCGAAGCTACCTGAAAAGCACTGTTGTTACCGTGCTTTTCCTTACAGCCGGCATGGCACATAGAAGAAAATGAGTTTTCTCGAAAGAAACCTTGTGCTTCCAGTTCCTACTTGGAACCTCACCCTGCTCTGCTCTATACCAAACGTGAAAGTCAATGTGAGCACTAGCCTCGAAGTAAGGCCCTGATTATGCTGGCAAAACGGGAGGCGTGCAGCAGCTCCATGAGGCCTTCATCGCTGTTCTGCTTTAGTTGAACGGTAGTCAGCTCTCCAAGACTCCTAGGGACTTTGCTTAAGCAACCGTTTCGGTACCAGAACACTGCGTAGAGCCAGGAAGCTTTGGTCCTGCGTGTATGCTGCGTGTCTACCTAGAAATTAGAGACTGATGGCACAAGGCTTGTTTTCCCATTAGGAAAGCTCCGTTCATGCGGCCTCGAAGCTACCGGAAAAGCATTGTTGTTGGCGGGGTTTTAGTCACTGCCGGCATGGTTCTGAGAAGAAAATGAGTTTTTTCGTTAGAAACCTTGTGCTTCCAGTTCCTTGTAGGAAGCTCACCCTGCTCTGCTCTATACCTAAAGTGAAAGTCAACGTGAGACTTGCTTCGAAGTAAGGCCTTGATTATCCTTGCAAAACGGGAGGCGTGCAGCAGCTCCATGAGGCCTTCATCGTTGTTCTGCTTTAGTTTCACGGTAGTAAGCCTTTCAAGACTCCTAGGGACCTTGCTTCAGCACCCGTTTCGGTACCAGAACACTGCGGAGAGCCAGGAAGCTCTGGTCCTGCGTGTATGCTGTGTGTCAACCTAGAAATTAGAGACTGATGGCACAAGGCTTGTTTTCCCATTAGGAAAGCTCCGTTCATGAGGCCTCGAAGCTACCTGAAAAGCATTGTTGTTGCCTGGGTTTTCGTCACTGCCGACATGGTTCTGAGAAGAAAATGAGTTTTCATGAAAGAAACCTTGTGCTTCCAGTTCCTTGTTGGAAGCTCACCCTGCTCTGCTCTATACCAAAAGTGAAAGCCAACGTGAGCCCTAGCCTCGAAGTAAGGCCCTGATTTGCCTTGCCAATGGGGAGGCGTGCAGCAGCTCCATGAGGCCTTCCTCACTCTTCTGCTTGAGTTTCACGGTAGTGAGCCTTTCAAGACTCCTAGGGACCTTGCTTCAGCACCCGTTTCCATACCAGAATATTGAATAGACACAGGAAGCTCTAGTCCTGTTAAGCAACTTCCAGCCCCGTAGGCCTTTTGGAACACCCCAGTGTTGGCTAGAGAAAGGCAACACACTGCACTCTTCCTTGGCAGAGCCAGATTACCTCAGCTCCACACAGGATTCACGACCACACTTCTCGACTGTCCTCCATGCAGTGGATGTAACCTCATTCCCCTAGCTGAACTCTATTGAGAAAAACACTCTGCTTCTAATCCCGTTTCACTTTTTACACTTCGAGTCACGCATCCTCAAGGGGGTGGTCGGCTTGCATTCCAAGTACAATTTAAGCACAGTTCTTGGTGTAACACAGCAGGTCTTTTGAAGAGGCACAGGTCTCTAAGTCTCCCTCGCGCATCCTTTGTTTAGGCACTTTGCTGCACGCAGAAAACCGGTCGTAGAAAAAAGTTGATTCAGGGGAAGCCCCAGTGGGGATCGTGAATCTCTTTTGACGTGGTAGCATCAACATGTACTTATGCTGCGTGTCAACCTGGAAATGGGAGACTGAAGGCACAAAGCTTGTTTTCCCGTTTTGAAAGCTCCATTCATGCGGCCTCGAAGCTACCTGAAAAGCACTGTTGTTACCGTGCTTTTCCTTACAGCCGGCATGGCACATAGAAGAAAATGAGTTTTCTCGAAAGAAACCTTGTGCTTCCAGTTCCTACTTGGAAACTCACCCTGCTCTGCTCTATACCAAACGTGAAAGTCAATGTGAGCACTAGCCTCGAAGTAAGGCCCTGATTATGCTGGCAAAACGGGAGGCGTGCAGCAGCTCCATGAGGCCTTCATCGCTGTTCTGCTTTAGTTGAACGGTAGTCAGCTCTCCAAGACTCCTAGGGACTTTGCTTAAGCAACCGTTTCGGTACCAGAACACTGCGTAGAGCCAGGAAGCTTTGGTCCTGCGTGTATGCTGCGTGTCTACCTAGAAATTAGAGACTGATGGCACAAGGCTTGTTTTCCCATTAGGAAAGCTCCGTTCATGCGGCCTCGAAGCTACCGGAAAAGCATTGTTGTTGCCTGGGTTTTAGTCACTGCCGACATGGTTCTGAGAAGAAAATGAGTTTTTTCGTTAGAAACCTTGTGCTTCCAGTTCCTTGTAGGAAGCTCACCATGCTCTGCTCTATACCTAAAGTGAAAGTCAACGTGAGACTTGCTTCGAAGTAAGGCCTTGATTATCCTTGCAAAACGGGAGGCGTGCAGCAGCTCCATGAGGCCTTCATCGTTGTTCTGCTTTAGTTTCACGGTAGTAAGCCTTTCAAGACTCCTAGGGACCTTGCTTCAGCACCCGTTTCGGTACCAGAACACTGCGGAGAGCCAGAAAGCTCTGGTCCTGCGTGTATGCTGCGTGTCAACCTAGAAATTAGAGACTGATGGCACAAGGCTTGTTTTCCCATTAGGAAAGCTCCGTTCATGAGGCCTCGAAGCTACCTGAAAAGCATTGTTGTTGCCTGGGTTTTCGTCACTGCCGACATGGTTCTGAGAAGAAAATGAGTTTTCATGGAAGAAACCTTGTGCTTCCAGTTCCTTTTTGGAAGCTCACCCTGCTCTGCTCTATACCAAAAGTGAAAGCCAAGGTGAGCCCTAGCCTCGAAGTAAGGCCCTGATTTGCCTTGCCAATGGGGAGGCGTGCAGCAGCTCCATGAGGCCTTCCTCACTGTTCTGCTTGAGTTTCACGGTAGTGAGCCTTTCAAGACTCCTAGGGACCTTGCTTCAACACCCGTTTCAGTACCAGAATATTGAGGAGACACAGGAAGCTCTAGTCCTGTTAAGCAACTTCCAGCCCCGTAGGCCTTTTGGAACACCCCAGTGTTGGCTAGAGAAAGGCAACACACTGCACTCTTCCTTGGCAGAGCCAGATTACCTCAGCTCCACACAGGATTCACGACCACACTTCTCGACTGTCCTCCATGCAGTGGATGTAACCTCATTCCCCTAGCTGAACTCTATTGAGAAAAACACTCTGCTTCTAATCCCGTTTCACTTTTTACACTTCGAGTCACGCATCCTCAAGGGGGTGGTCGGCTTGCATTCCAAGTACAATTTAAGCACAGTTCTTGGTGTAACACAGCAGGTCTTTTGAAGAGGCACAGGTCTCTAAGTCTCCCTCGCGCATCCTTTGTTTAGGCACTTTGCTGCACGCAGAAAACCGGTCGTAGAAAAAAGTTGATTCAGGGGAAGCCCCAGTGGGGATCGTGAATCTCTTTTGACGTGGTAGCATCAACATGTACTTCTGCCGAGTGTCAACCTGGAAATGGGAGACTGAAGGCACAAAGCTTGTTTTCCCGTTTTGAAAGCTCCATTCATGCGGCCTCGAAGCTACCTGAAAAGCACTGTTGTTACCGTGCTTTTCCTTACAGCCGGCATGGCACATAGAAGAAAATGAGTTTTCTCGAAAGAAACCTTGTGCTTCCAGTTCCTACTTGGAACCTCACCCTGCTCTGCTCTATACCAAACGTGAAAGTCAATGTGAGCACTAGCCTCGAAGTAAGGCCCTGATTATGCTGGCAAAACGGGAGGCGTGCAGCAGCTCCATGAGTCCTTCATCACTGTTCTGCTTTAGTTGAACGGTAGTCAGCTCTCCAAGACTCCTAGGGACTTTGCTTAAGCAACCGTTTCGGTACCAGAACACTGCGTAGAGCCAGGAAGCTTTGGTCCTGCGTGTATGCTGCGTGTCTATCTAGAAATTAGAGACTGATGGCACAAGGCTTGTTTTCCCATTAGGAAAGCTCCGTTCATGCGGCCTCGAAGCTACCGGAAAAGCATTGTTGTTGGCGGGGTTTTAGTCACTGCCGGCATGGTTCTGAGAAGAAAATCAGTTTTTTCGTTAGAAACCTTGTGCTTCCAGTTCCTTGTAGGAAGCTCACCCTGCTCTGCTCTATACCTAAAGTGAAAGTCAACGTGAGACTTGCTTCGAAGTAAGGCCTTGATTATCCTTGCAAAACGGGAGGCGTGCAGCAGCTCCATGATGCCTTCATCGTTGTTCTGCTTTAGTTTCACGGTAGTAAGCCTTTCAAGACTCCTAGGGACCTTGCTTCAGCACCCGTTTCGGTACCAGAACACTGCGGAGAGCCAGGAAGCTCTGGTCCTGCGTGTATGCTGCGTGTCAACCTAGAAATTAGAGACTGATGGCACAAGGCTTGTTTTCCCATTAGGAAAGCTCCGTTCATGCGGCCTCGAAGCTACCTGAAAAGCATTGTTGTTGCCTGGGTTTTCGTCACTGCCGACATGGTTCTGAGAAGAAAATGAGTTTTCATGGAAGAAACCTTGTGCTTCCAGTTCCTTGTTGGAAGCTCACCCTGCTCTGCTCTATACCAAAAGTGAAAGCCAACGTGAGCCCTAGCCTCGAAGTAAGGCCCTGATTTGCCTTGCCAATGGGGAGGCGTGCAGCAGCTCCATGAGTCCTTCCTCACTGTTCTGCTTGAGTTTCACGGTAGTGAGCCTTTCAAGACTCCTAGGGACCTTGCTTCAACACCCGTTTCAGTACCAGAATATTGAGTAGACACAGGAAGCTCTAGTCCTGTTAAGCAACTTCCAGCCCCGTAGGCCTTTTGGAACACCCCAGTGTTGGCTAGAGAAAGGCAACACACTGCACTCTTCCTTGGCAGAGCCAGATTACCTCAGCTCCACACAGGATTCACGACCACACTTCTCGACTGTCCTCCATGCAGTGGATGTAACCTCATTCCCCTAGCTGAACTCTATTGAGAAAAACACTCTGCTTCTAATCCCGTTTCACTTTTTACACTTCGAGTCACGCATCCTCAAGGGGGTGGTCGGCTTGCATTCCAAGTACAATTTAAGCACAGTTCTTGGTGTAACACAGCAGGTCTTTTGAAGAGGCACAGGTCTCTAAGTCTCCCTCGCGCATCCTTTGTTTAGGCACTTTGCTGCACGCAGAAAACCGGTCGTAGAAAAAAGTTGATTCAGGGGAAGCCCCAGTGGGGATCGTGAATCTCTTTAGACGTGGTAGCATCAACATGTACTTCTGCCGAGTGTCAACCTGGAAATGGGAGACTGAAGGCACAAAGCTTGTTTTCCCGTTTTGAAAGCTCCATTCATGCGGCCTCGAAGCTACCTGAAAAGCACTGTTGTTACCGTGCTTTTCCTTACAGCCGGCATGGCACATAGAAGAAAATGAGTTTTCTCGAAAGAAACCTTGTGCTTCCAGTTCCTACTTGGAACCTCACCCTGCTCTGCTCTATACCAAACGTGAAAGTCAATGTGAGCACTAGCCTCGAAGTAAGGCCCTGATTATGCTGGCAAAACGGGAGGCGTGCAGCAGCTCCATGAGGCCTTCATCACTGTTCTGCTTTAGTTGAACGGTAGTCAGCTCTCCAAGACTCCTAGGGACTTTGCTTAAGCAACCGTTTCGGTACCAGAACACTGCGTAGAGCCAGGAAGCTTTGGTCCTGCGTGTATGCTGCGTGTCTATCTAGAAATTAGAGACTGATGGCACAAGGCTTGTTTTCCCATTAGGAAAGCTCCGTTCATGCGGCCTCGAAGCTACCGGAAAAGCATTGTTGTTGGCGGGGTTTTAGTCACTGCCGGCATGGTTCTGAGAAGAAAATGAGTTTTTTCGTTAGAAACCTTGTGCTTCCAGTTCCTTGTAGGAAGCTCACCCTGCTCTGCTCTATACCTAAAGTGAAAGTCAACGTGAGACTTGCTTCGAAGTAAGGCCTTGATTATCCTTGCAAAACGGGAGGCGTGCAGCAGCTCCATGATGCCTTCATCGTTGTTCTGCTTTAGTTTCACGGTAGTAAGCCTTTCAAGACTCCTAGGGACCTTGCTTCAGCACCCGTTTCGGTACCAGAACACTGCGGAGAGCCAGGAAGCTCTGGTCCTGCGTGTATGCTGCGTGTCAACCTAGAAATTAGAGACTGATGGCACAAGGCTTGTTTTCCCATTAGGAAAGCTCCGTTCATGCGGCCTCGAAGCTACCTGAAAATCATTGTTGTTGCCTGGGTTTTCGTCACTGCCGACATGGTTCTGAGAAGAAAATGAGTTTTCATGGAAGAAACCTTGTGCTTCCAGTTCCTTGTTGGAAGCTCACCCTGCTCTGCTCTATACCAAAAGTGAAAGCCGACGTGAGCCCTAGCCTCGAAGTAAGGCCCTGATTTGCCTTGCCAATGGGGAGGCGTGCAGCAGCTCCATGAGGCCTTCCTCACTGTTCTGCTTGAGTTTCACGGTAGTGAGCCTTTCAAGACTCCTAGGGACCTTGCTTCAGCACCCGTTTCAGTACCAGAATATTGAGTAGACACAGGAAGCTCTAGTCCTGTTAAGCAACTTCCAGCCCCGTAGGCCTTTTGGAACACCCCAGTGTTGGCTAGAGAAAGGCAACACACTGCACTCTTCCTTGGCAGAGCCAGATTACCTCAGCTCCACACAGGATTCACGACCACACTTCTCGACTGTCCTCCATGCAGTGGATGTAACCTCATTCCCCTAGCTGAACTCTATTGAGAAAAACACTCTGCTTCTAATCCCGTTTCATTTTTACACTTCGAGTCACGCATCCTCAAGGGGGTGGTCGGCTTGCATTCCAAGTACAATTTAAGCACAGTTCTTGGTGTAACACAGCAGGTCTTTTGAAGAGGCACAGGTCTCTAAGTCTCCCTCACGCATCCTTTGTTTAGGCACTTTGCTGCACGCAGAAAACCGGTCGTAGAAAAAAGTTGATTCAGGGGAAGCCCCAGTGGGGATCGTGAATCTCTTTTGACGTGGTAGCATCAACATGTACTTATGCTGCGTGTCAACCTGGAAATGGGAGACTGAAGGCACAAAGCTTGTTTTCCCGTTTTGAAAGCTCCATTCATGCGGCCTCGAAGCTACCTGAAAAGCACTGTTGTTACCGTGCTTTTCCTTACAGCCGGCATGGCACATAGAAGAAAATGAGTTTTCTCGAAAGAAACCTTGTGCTTCCAGTTCCTACTTGGAACCTCACCCTGCTCTGCTCTATACCAAACGTGAAAGTCAATGTGAGCACTAGCCTCGAAGTAAGGCCCTGATTATGCTGGCAAAACGGGAGGCGTGCAGCAGCTCCATGAGGCCTTCATCGCTGTTCTGCTTTAGTTGAACGGTAGTCAGCTCTCCAAGACTCCTAGGGACTTTGCTTAAGCAACCGTTTCGGTACCAGAACACTGCGTAGAGCCAGGAAGCTTTGGTCCTGCGTGTATGCTGCGTGTCTACCTAGAAATTAGAGACTGATGGCACAAGGCTTGTTTTCCCATTAGGAAAGCTCCGTTCATGCGGCCTCGAAGCTACCGGAAAAGCATTGTTGTTGGCGGGGTTTTAGTCACTGCCGGCATGGTTCTGAGAAGAAAATGAGTTTTTTCGTAAGAAACCTTTTGCTTCCAGTTCCTTGTAGGAAGCTCACCCTGCTCTGCTCTATACCTAAAGTGAAAGTCAACGTGAGACTTGCTTCGAAGTAAGGCCTTGATTATCCTTGCAAAACGGGAGGCGTGCAGCAGCTCCATGAGGCCTTCATCATTGTTCTGCTTTAGTTTCACGGTAGTAAGCCTTTCAAGACTCCTAGGGACCTTGCTTCAGCACACGTTTCGGTACCAGAACACTGCGGAGAGCCAGGAAGCTCTGGTCCTGCGTGTATGCTGCGTGTCAACCTAGAAATTAGAGACTGATGGCACAAGGCTTGTTTTCCCATTAGGAAAGCTCCGTTCATGCGGCCTCGAAGCTACCTGAAAAGCATTGTTGTTGCCTGGGTTTTCGTCACTGCCGACATGGTTCTGAGAAGAAAATGAGTTTTCATGGAAGAAACCTTGTGCTTCCAGTTCCTTGTTGGAAGCTCACCCTGCTCTGCTCTATACCAAAAGTGAAAGCCAAGGTGAGCCCTAGCCTCGAAGTAAGGCCCTGATTTGCCTTGCCAATGGGGAGGCGTGCAGCAGCTCCATGAGGCCTTCCTCACTCTTCTGCTTGAGTTTCACGGTAGTGAGCCTTTCAAGACTCCTAGGGACCTTGCTTCAGCATCCGTTTCCGTACCAGAATATTGAGGAGACACAGGAAGCTCTAGTCCTGTTAAGCAACTTCCAGCCCCGTAGGCCTTTTGGAACACCCCAGTGTTGGCTAGAGAAAGGCAACACACTGCACTCTTCCTTGGCAGAGCCAGATTACCTCAGCTCCACACAGGATTCACGACCACACTTCTCGACTGTCCTCCATGCAGTGGATGTAACCTCATTCCCCTAGCTGAACTCTATTGAGAAAAACACTCTGCTTCTAATCCCGTTTCACTTTTTACACTTCGAGTCACGCATCCTCAAGGGGGTGGTCGGCTTGCATTCCAAGTACAATTTAAGCACAGTTCTTGGTGTAACACAGCAGGTCTTTTGAAGAGGCACAGGTCTCTAAGTCTCCCTCGCGCATCCTTTGTTTAGGCACTTTGCTGCACGCAGAAAACCGGTCGTAGAAAAAAGTTGATTCAGGGGAAGCCCCAGTGGGGATCGTGAATCTCTTTTGACGTGGTAGCATCAACATGTACTTATGCTGCGTGTCAACCTGGAAATGGGAGACTGAAGGCACAAAGCTTGTTTTCCCGTTTTGAAAGCTCCATTCATGCGGCCTCGAAGCTACCTGAAAAGCACTGTTGTTACCGTGCTTTTCCTTACAGCCGGCATGGCACATAGAAGAAAATGAGTTTTCTCGAAAGAAACCTTGTGCTTCCAGTTCCTACTTGGAACCTCACCCTGCTCTGCTCTATACCAAACGTGAAAGTCAATGTGAGCACTAGCCTCGAAGTAAGGCCCTGATTATGCTGGCAAAACGGGAGGCGTGCAGCAGCTCCATGAGGCCTTCATCGCTGTTCTGCTTTAGTTGAACGGTAGTCAGCTCTCCAAGACTCCTAGGGACTTTGCTTAAGCAACCGTTTCGGTACCAGAACACTGCGTAGAGCCAGGAAGCTCTGGTCCTGCGTGTATGCTGCGTGTGTACCTAGAAATTAGAGACTGATGGCACAAGGCTTGTTTTCCCATTAGGAAAGCTCCGTTCATGCGGCCTCGAAGCTACCGGAAAAGCATTGTTGTTGGCGGGGTTTTAGTCACTGCCGGCATGGTTCTGAGAAGAAAATGAGTTTTTTCGTTAGAAACCTTGTGCTTCCAGTTCCTTGTAGGAAGCTCACCATGCTCTGCTCTATACCTAAAGTGAAAGTCAACGTGAGACTTGCTTCGAAGTAAGGCCTTGATTATCCTTGCAAAACGGGAGGCGTGCAGCAGCTCCATGAGGCCTTCATCGTTGTTCTGCTTTAGTTTCACGGTAGTAAGCCTTTCAAGACTCCTAGGGACCTTGCTTCAGCACCCGTTTCGGTACCAGAACACTGCGGAGAGCCAGAAAGCTCTGGTCCTGCATGTATGCTGCGTGTCAACCTAGAAATTAGAGACTGATGGCACAAGGCTTGTTTTCCCATTAGGAAAGCTCCGTTCATGATGCCTCGAAGCTACCTGAAAAGCATTGTTGTTGCCTGGGTTTTCGTCACTGCCGACATGGTTCTGAGAAGAAAATGAGTTTTCATGGAAGAAACCTTGTGCTTCCAGTTCCTTGTTGGAAGCTCACCCTGCTCTGCTCTATACAAAAAGTGAAAGCCAAGGTGAGCCCTAGCCTCGAAGTAAGGCCCTGATTTGCCTTGCCAATGGGGAGGCGTGCAGCAGCTCCATGAGGCCTTCCTCACTCTTCTGCTTGAGTTTCACGGTAGTAAGCCTTTCAAGACTCCTAGGGACCTTGCTTCAGCACCCGTTTCAGTACCAGAATATTGAGGAGACACAGGAAGCTCTAGTCCTGTTAAGCAACTTCCAGCCCCGTAGGCCTTTTGGAACACCCCAGTGTTGGCTAGAGAAAGGCAACACACTGCACTCTTCCTTGGCAGAGCCAGATTACCTCAGCTCCACACAGGATTCACGACCACACTTCTCGACTGTCCTCCATGCAGTGGATGTAACCTCATTCCCCTAGCTGAACTCTATTGAGAAAAACACTCTGCTTCTAATCCCGTTTCACTTTTTACACTTCGAGTCACGCATCCTCAAGGGGGTGGTCGGCTTGCATTCCAAGTACAATTTAAGCACAGTTCTTGGTGTAACACAGCAGGTCTTTTGAAGAGGCACAGGTCTCTAAGTCTCCCTCGCGCATCCTTTGTTTAGGCACTTTGCTGCACGCAGAAAACCGGTCGTAGAAAAAAGTTGATTCAGGGGAAGCCCCAGTGGGGATCGTGAATCTCTTTTGACGTGGTAGCATCAACATGTACTTATGCTGCGTGTCAACCTGGAAATGGGAGACTGAAGGCACAAAGCTTGTTTTCCCGTTTTGAAAGCTCCATTCATGCGGCCTCGAAGCTACCTGAAAAGCACTGTTGTTACCGTGCTTTTCCTTACAGCCGGCATGGCACATAGAAGAAAATGAGTTTTCTCGAAAGAAACCTTGTGCTTCCAGTTCCTACTTGGAACCTCACCCTGCTCTGCTCTATACCAAACGTGAAAGTCAATGTGAGCACTAGCCTCGAAGTAAGGCCCTGATTATGCTGGCAAAACGGGAGGCGTGCAGCAGCTCCATGAGGCCTTCATCGCTGTTCTGCTTTAGTTGAACGGTAGTCAGCTCTCCAAGACTCCTAGGGACTTTGCTTAAGCAACCGTTTCGGTACCAGAACACTGCGTAGAGCCAGGAAGCTTTGGTCCTGCGTGTATGCTGCGTGTCTACCTAGAAATTAGAGACTGATGGCACAAGGCTTGTTTTCCCATTAGGAAAGCTCCGTTCATGCGGCCTCGAAGCTACCGGAAAAGCATTGTTGTTGGCGGGGTTTTAGTCACTGCCGGCATGGTTCTGAGAAGAAAATGAGTTTTTTCGTTAGAAACCTTGTGCTTCCAGTTCCTTGTAGGAAGCTCACCCTGCTCTGCTCTATACCTAAAGTGAAAGTCAACGTGAGACTTGCTTCGAAGTAAGGTCTTGATTATCCTTGCAAAACGGGAGGCGTGCAGCAGCTCCATGATGCCTTCATCGTTGTTCTGCTTTAGTTTCACGGTAGTAAGCCTTTCAAGACTCCTAGGGACCTTGCTTCAGCACACGTTTCGGTACCAGAACACTGCGGAGAGCCAGGAAGCTCTGGTCCTGCGTGTATGCTGCGTGTCAACCTAGAAATTAGAGACTGATGGCACAAGGCTTGTTTTCCCATTAGGAAAGCTCCGTTCATGCGGCCTCGAAGCTACCTGAAAAGCATTGTTGTTGCCTGGGTTTTCGTCACTGCCGACATGGTTCTGAGAAGAAAATGAGTTTTCATGGAAGAAACCTTGTGCTTCCAGTTCCTTTTTGGAAGCTCACCCTGCTCTGCTCTATACCAAAAGTGAAAGCCAAGGTGAGCCCTAGCCTCGAAGTAAGGCCCTGATTTGCCTTGCCAATGGGGAGGCGTGCAGCAGCTCCATGAGGCCTTCCTCACTGTTCTGCTTGAGTTTCACGGTAGTGAGCCTTTCAAGACTCCTAGGGACCTTGCTTCAACACCCGTTTCAGTACCAGAATATTGAGTAGACACAGGAAGCTCTAGTCCTGTTAAGCAACTTCCAGCCCCGTAGGCCTTTTGGAACACCCCAGTGTTGGCTAGAGAAAGGCAACACACTGCACTCTTCCTTGGCAGAGCCAGATTACCTCAGCTCCACACAGGATTCACGACCACACTTCTCGACTGTCCTCCATGCAGTGGATGTAACCTCATTCCCCTAGCTGAACTCTATTGAGAAAAACACTCTGCTTCTAATCCCGTTTCACTTTTTACACTTCGAGTCACGCATCCTCAAGGGGGTGGTCGGCTTGCATTCCAAGTACAATTTAAGCACAGTTCTTGGTGTAACACAGCAGGTCTTTTGAAGAGGCACAGGTCTCTAAGTCTCCCTCGCGCATCCTTTGTTTAGGCACTTTGCTGCACGCAGAAAACCGGTCGTAGAAAAAAGTTGATTCAGGGGAAGCCCCAGTGGGGATCGTGAATCTCTTTTGACGTGGTAGCATCAACATGTACTTCTGCCGAGTGTCAACCTGGAAATGGGAGACTGAAGGCACAAAGCTTGTTTTCCCGTTTTGAAAGCTCCATTCATGCGGCCTCGAAGCTACCTGAAAAGCACTGTTGTTACCGTGCTTTTCCTTACAGCCGGCATGGCACATAGAAGAAAATGAGTTTTCTCGAAAGAAACCTTGTGCTTCCAGTTCCTACTTGGAACCTCACCCTGCTCTGCTCTATACCAAACGTGAAAGTCAATGTGAGCACTAGCCTCGAAGTAAGGCCCTGATTATGCTGGCAAAACGGGAGGCGTGCAGCAGCTCCATGAGGCCTTCATCACTGTTCTGCTTTAGTTGAACGGTAGTCAGCTCTCCAAGACTCCTAGGGACTTTGCTTAAGCAACCGTTTCGGTACCAGAACACTGCGTAGAGCCAGGAAGCTTTGGTCCTGCGTGTATGCTGCGTGTCTATCTAGAAATTAGAGACTGATGGCACAAGGCTTGTTTTCCCATTAGGAAAGCTCCGTTCATGCGGCCTCGAAGCTACCGGAAAAGCATTGTTGTTGGCGGGGTTTTAGTCACTGCCGGCATGGTTCTGAGAAGAAAATCAGTTTTTTCGTTAGAAACCTTGTGCTTCCAGTTCCTTGTAGGAAGCTCACCCTGCTCTGCTCTATACCTAAAGTGAAAGTCAACGTGAGACTTGCTTCGAAGTAAGGCCTTGATTATCCTTGCAAAACGGGAGGCGTGCAGCAGCTCCATGATGCCTTCATCGTTGTTCTGCTTTAGTTTCACGGTAGTAAGCCTTTCAAGACTCCTAGGGACCTTGCTTCAGCACCCGTTTCGGTACCAGAACACTGCGGAGAGCCAGGAAGCTCTGGTCCTGCGTGTATGCTGCGTGTCAACCTAGAAATTAGAGACTGATGGCACAAGGCTTGTTTTCCCATTAGGAAAGCTCCGTTCATGCGGCCTCGAAGCTACCGGAAAAGCATTGTTGTTGGCGGGGTTTTAGTCACTGCCGGCATGGTTCTGAGAAGAAAATCAGTTTTTTCGTTAGAAACCTTGTGCTTCCAGTTCCTTGTAGGAAGCTCACCCTGCTCTGCTCTATACCTAAAGTGAAAGTCAACGTGAGACTTGCTTCGAAGTAAGGCCTTGATTATCCTTGCAAAACGGGAGGCGTGCAGCAGCTCCATGATGCCTTCATCGTTGTTCTGCTTTAGTTTCACGGTAGTAAGCCTTTCAAGACTCCTAGGGACCTTGCTTCAGCACCCGTTTCGGTACCAGAACACTGCGGAGAGCCAGGAAGCTCTGGTCCTGCGTGTATGCTGCGTGTCAACCTAGAAATTAGAGACTGATGGCACAAGGCTTGTTTTCCCATTAGGAAAGCTCCGTTCATGCGGCCTCGAAGCTACCTGAAAAGCATTGTTGTTGCCTGGGTTTTCGTCACTGCCGACATGGTTCTGAGAAGAAAATGAGTTTTCATGGAAGAAACCTTGTGCTTCCAGTTCCTTTTTGGAAGCTCACCCTGCTCTGCTCTATACCAAAAGTGAAAGCCAAGGTGAGCCCTAGCCTCGAAGTAAGGCCCTGATTTGCCTTGCCAATGGGGAGGCGTGCAGCAGCTCCATGAGGCCTTCCTCACTGTTCTGCTTGAGTTTCACGGTAGTGAGCCTTTCAAGACTCCTAGGGACCTTGCTTCAACACCCGTTTCAGTACCAGAATATTGAGTAGACACAGGAAGCTCTAGTCCTGTTAAGCAACTTCCAGCCCCGTAGGCCTTTTGGAACACCCCAGTGTTGGCTAGAGAAAGGCAACACACTGCACTCTTCCTTGGCAGAGCCAGATTACCTCAGCTCCACACAGGATTCACGACCACACTTCTCGACTGTCCTCCATGCAGTGGATGTAACCTCATTCCCCTAGCTGAACTCTATTGAGAAAAACACTCTGCTTCTAATCCCGTTTCACTTTTTACACTTCGAGTCACGCATCCTCAAGGGGGTGGTCGGCTTGCATTCCAAGTACAATTTAAGCACAGTTCTTGGTGTAACACAGCAGGTCTTTTGAAGAGGCACAGGTCTCTAAGTCTCCCTCGCGCATCCTTTGTTTAGGCACTTTGCTGCACGCAGAAAACCGGTCGTAGAAAAAAGTTGATTCAGGGGAAGCCCCAGTGGGGATCGTGAATCTCTTTTGACGTGGTAGCATCAACATGTACTTCTGCCGAATGTCAACCTGGAAATGGGAGACTGAAGGCACAAAGCTTGTTTTCCCGTTTTGAAAGCTCCATTCATGCGGCCTCGAAGCTACCTGAAAAGCACTGTTGTTACCGTGCTTTTCCTTACAGCCGGCATGGCACATAGAAGAAAATGAGTTTTCTCGAAAGAAACCTTGTGCTTCCAGTTCCTACTTGGAACCTCACCCTGCTCTGCTCTATACCAAACGTGAAAGTCAATGTGAGCACTAGCCTCGAAGTAAGGCCCTGATTATGCTGGCAAAACGGGAGGCGTGCAGCAGCTCCATGAGGCCTTCATCGCTGTTCTGCTTTAGTTGAACGGTAGTCAGCTCTCCAAGACTCCTAGGGACTTTGCTTAAGCAACCGTTTCGGTACCAGAACACTGCGTAGAGCCAGGAAGCTTTGGTCCTGCGTGTATGCTGCGTGTCTACCTAGAAATTAGAGACTGATGGCACAAGGCTTGTTTTCCCATTAGGAAAGCTCCGTTCATGCGGCCTCGAAGCTACCGGAAAAGCATTGTTGTTGGCGGGGTTTTAGTCACTGCCGGCATGGTTCTGAGAAGAAAATGAGTTTTTTCGTAAGAAACCTTTTGCTTCCAGTTCCTTGTAGGAAGCTCACCCTGCTCTGCTCTATACCTAAAGTGAAAGTCAACGTGAGACTTGCTTCGAAGTAAGGCCTTGATTATCCTTGCAAAACGGGAGGCGTGCAGCAGCTCCATGAGGCCTTCATCATTGTTCTGCTTTAGTTTCACGGTAGTAAGCCTTTCAAGACTCCTAGGGACCTTGCTTCAGCACACGTTTCGGTACCAGAACACTGCGGAGAGCCAGGAAGCTCTGGTCCTGCGTGTATGCTGCGTGTCAACCTATAAATTAGAGACTGATGGCACAAGGCTTGTTTTCCCATTAGGAAAGCTCCGTTCATGCGGCCTCGAAGCTACCTGAAAAGCATTGTTGTTGCCTGGGTTTTCGTCACTGCCGACATGGTTCTGAGAAGAAAATGAGTTTTCATGGAAGAAACCTTGTGCTTCCAGTTCCTTGTTGGAAGCTCACCCTGCTCTGCTCTATACCAAAAGTGAAAGCCAAGGTGAGCCCTAGCCTCGAAGTAAGGCCCTGATTTGCCTTGCCAATGGGGAGGCGTGCAGCAGCTCCATGAGGCCTTCCTCACTCTTCTGCTTGAGTTTCACGGTAGTGAGCCTTTCAAGACTCCTAGGGACCTTGCTTCAGCACCCGTTTCCGTACCAGAATATTGAGTAGACACAGGAAGCTCTAGTCCTGTTAAGCAACTTCCAGCCCCGTAGGCCTTTTGGAACACCCCAGTGTTGGCTAGAGAAAGGCAACACACTGCACTCTTCCTTGGCAGAGCCAGATTACCTCAGCTCCACACAGGATTCACGACCACACTTCTCGACTGTCCTCCATGCAGTGGATGTAACCTCATTCCCCTAGCTGAACTCTATTGAGAAAAACACTCTGCTTCTAATCCCGTTTCACTTTTTACACTTCGAGTCACGCATCCTCAAGGGGGTGGTCGGCTTGCATTCCAAGTACAATTTAAGCACAGTTCTTGGTGTAACACAGCAGGTCTTTTGAAGAGGCACAGGTCTCTAAGTCTCCCTCGCGCATCCTTTGTTTAGGCACTTTGCTGCACGCAGAAAACCGGTCGTAGAAAAAAGTTGATTCAGGGGAAGCCCCAGTGGGGATCGTGAATCTCTTTTGACGTGGTAGCATCAACATGTACTTATGCTGCGTGTCAACCTGGAAATGGGAGACTGAAGGCACAAAGCTTGTTTTCCCGTTTTGAAAGCTCCATTCATGCGGCCTCGAAGCTACCTGAAAAGCACTGTTGTTACCGTGCTTTTCCTTACAGCCGGCATGGCACATAGAAGAAAATGAGTTTTCTCGAAAGAAACCTTGTGCTTCCAGTTCCTACTTGGAACCTCACCCTGCTCTGCTCTATACCAAACGTGAAAGTCAATGTGAGCACTAGCCTCGAAGTAAGGCCCTGATTATGCTGGCAAAACGGGAGGCGTGCAGCAGCTCCATGAGGCCTTCATCGCTGTTCTGCTTTAGTTGAACGGTAGTCAGCTCTCCAAGACTCCCAGGGACTTTGCTTAAGCAACCGTTTCGGTACCAGAACACTGCGTAGAGCCAGGAAGCTTTGGTCCTGCGTGTATGCTGCGTGTCAACCTAGAAATTAGAGACTGATGGCACAAGGCTTGTTTTCCCATTAGGAAAGCTCCGTTCATGCGGCCTCGAAGCTACCTGAAAATCATTGTTGTTGCCTGGGTTTTCGTCACTGCCGACATGGTTCTGAGAAGAAAATGAGTTTTCATGGAAGAAACCTTGTGCTTCCAGTTCCTTTTTGGAAGCTCACCCTGCTCTGCTCTATACCAAAAGTGAAAGCCAACGTGAGCCCTAGCCTCGATGTAAGGCCCTGATTTGCCTTGCGAATGGGGAGGCGTGCAGCAGCTCCATGAGGCCTTCCTCACTGTTCTGCTTGAGTTTCACGGTAGTGAGCCTTTCAAGACTCCTAGGGACCTTGCTTCAGCACCCGTTTCAGTACCAGAATATTGAGTAGACACAGGAAGCTCTAGTCCTGTTAAGCAACTTCCAGCCCCGTAGGCCTTTTGGAACACCCCAGTGTTGGCTAGAGAAAGGCAACACACTGCACTCTTCCTTGGCAGAGCCAGATTACCTCAGCTCCACACAGGATTCACGACCACACTTCTCGACTGTCCTCCATGCAGTGGATGTAACCTCATTCCCCTAGCTGAACTCTATTGAGAAAAACACTCTGCTTCTAATCCCGTTTCACTTTTTACACTTCGAGTCACGCATCCTCAAGGGGGTGGTCGGCTTGCATTCCAAGTACAATTTAAGCACAGTTCTTGGTGTAACACAGCAGGTCTTTTGAAGAGGCACAGGTCTCTAAGTCTCCCTCGCGCATCCTTTGTTTAGGCACTTTGCTGCACGCAGAAAACCGGTCGTAGAAAAAATTTGATTCAGGGGAAGCCCCAGTGGGGATCGTGAATCTCTTTTGACGTGGTAGCATCAACATGTACTTATGCTGCGTGTCAACCTGGAAATGGGAGACTGAAGGCACAAAGCTTGTTTTCCCGTTTTGAAAGCTCCATTCATGCGGCCTCGAAGCTACCTGAAAAGCACTGTTGTTACCGTGCTTTTCCTTACAGCCGGCATGGCACATAGAAGAAAATGAGTTTTCTCGAAAGAAACCTTGTGCTTCCAGTTCCTACTTGGAACCTCACCCTGCTCAGCTCTATACCAAACGTGAAAGTCAATGTGAGCACTAGCCTCGAAGTAAGGCCCTGATTATGCTGGCAAAACGGGAGGGGTGCAGCAGCTCCATGAGGCCTTCATCACTGTTCTGCTTTAGTTGAACGGTAGTCAGCTCTCCAAGACTCCTAGGGACATTGCTTAAGCAACCTTTTCGGTACCAGAACACTGCGTAGAGCCAGGAAGCTTTGGTCATGCGTGTATGCTGCGTGTCTACCTAGAAATTAGAGACTGATGGCACAAGGCTTGTTTTCCCATTAGGAAAGCTCCGTTCATGCGGCCTCGAAGCTACCTGAAAAGCATTGTTGTTGCCTGGGTTTTCGTCACTGCCGACATGGTTCTGAGAAGAAAATGAGTTTTCATGGAAGAAACCTTGTGCTTCCAGTTCCTTGTTGGAAGCTCACCCTGCTCTGCTCTATACCAAAAGTGAAAGCCAACATGAGCCCTAGCCTCGAAGTAAGGCCCTGATTTGCCTTGCCAATGGGGAGGCGTGCAGCAGCTCCATGAGGCCTTCCTCACTGTTCTGCTTGAGTTTCACGGTAGTAAGCCTTTCAAGACTCCTAGGGACCTTGCTTCAGCACCCGTTTCCGTACCAGAATATTGAGGAGACACAGGAAGCTCTAGTCCTGTTAAGCAACTTCCAGCCCCGTAGGCCTTTTGGAACACCCCAGTGTTGGCTAGAGAAAGGCAACACACTGCACTCTTCCTTGGCAGAGCCAGATTACCTCAGCTCCACACAGGATTCACGACCACACTTCTCGACTGTCCTCCATGCAGTGGATGTAACCTCATTCCCCTAGCTGAACTCTATTGAGAAAAACACTCTGCTTCTAATCCCGTTTCACTTTTTACACTTCGAGTCACGCATCCTCAAGGGGGTGGTCGGCTTGCATTCCAAGTACAATTTAAGCACAGTTCTTGGTGTAACACAGCAGGTCTTTTGAAGAGGCACAGGTCTCTAAGTCTCCCTCGCGCATCCTTTGTTTAGGCACTTTGCTGCACGCAGAAAACCGGTCGTAGAAAAAAGTTGATTCAGGGGAAGCCCCAGTGGGGATCGTGAATCTCTTTTGACGTGGTAGCATCAACATGTACTTATGCTGCGTGTCAACCTGGAAATGGGAGACTGAAGGCACAAAGCTTGTTTTCCCGTTTTGAAAGCTCCATTCATGCGGCCTCGAAGCTACCTGAAAAGCACTGTTGTTACCGTGCTTTTCCTTACAGCCGGCATGGCACATAGAAGAAAATGAGTTTTCTCGAAAGAAACCTTGTGCTTCCAGTTCCTACTTGGAACCTCACCCTGCTCTGCTCTATACCAAACGTGAAAGTCAATGTGAGCACTAGCCTCGAAGTAAGGCCCTGATTATGCTGGCAAAACGGGAGGCGTGCAGCAGCTCCATGAGGCCTTCATCGCTGTTCTGCTTTAGTTGAACGGTAGTCAGCTCTCCAAGACTCCTAGGGACTTTGCTTAAGCAACCGTTTCGGTACCAGAACACTGCGTAGAGCCAGGAAGCTTTGGTCATGCGTGTATGCTGCGTGTGTACCTAGAAATTAGAGACTGATGGCACAAGGCTTGTTTTCCCATTAGGAAAGCTCCGTTCATGCGGCCTCGAAGCTACCGGAAAAGCATTGTTGTTGGCGGGGTTTTAGTCACTGCCGGCATGGTTCTGAGAAGAAAATGAGTTTTTTCGTTAGAAACCTTGTGCTTCCAGTTCCTTGTAGGAAGCTCACCCTGCTCTGCTCTATACCTAAAGTGAAAGTCAACGTGAGACTTGCTTCGAAGTAAGGCCTTGATTATCCTTGCAAAACGGGAGGCGTGCAGCAGCTCCATGAGGCCTTCATCGTTGTTCTGCTTTAGTTTCACGGTAGTAAGCCTTTCAAGACTCCTAGGGACCTTGCTTCAGCACCCGTTTCGGTACCAGAACACTGCGGAGAGCCAGGAAGCTCTGGTCCTGCGTGTATGCTGCGTGTCAACCTAGAAATTAGAGACTGATGGCACAAGGCTTGTTTTCCCATTAGGAAAGCTCCGTTCATGCGGCCTCGAAGCTACCTGAAAATCATTGTTGTTGCCTGGGTTTTCGTCACTGCCGACATGGTTCTGAGAAGAAAATGAGTTTTCATGGAAGAAACCTTGTGCTTCCAGTTCCTTTTTGGAAGCTCACCCTGCTCTGCTCTATACCAAAAGTGAAAGCCAACGTGAGCCCTAGCCTCGAAGTAAGGCCCTGATTTGCCTTGCCAATGGGGAGGCGTGCAGCAGCTCCATGAGGCCTTCCTCACTGTTCTGCTTGAGTTTCACGGTAGTGAGCCTTTCAAGACTCCTAGGGACCTTGCTTCAGCACCCGTTTCAGTACCAGAATATTGAGGAGACACAGGAAGCTCTAGTCCTGTTAAGCAACTTCCAGCCCCGTAGGCCTTTTGGAACACCCCAGTGTTGGCTAGAGAAAGGCAACACACTGCACTCTTCCTTGGCAGAGCCAGATTACCTCAGCTCCACACAGGATTCACGACCACACTTCTCGACTGTCCTCCATGCAGTGGATGTAACCTCATTCCCCTAGCTGAACTCTATTGAGAAAAACACTCTGCTTCTAATCCCGTTTCACTTTTTACACTTCGAGTCACGCATCCTCAAGGGGGTGGTCGGCTTGCATTCCAAGTACAATTTAAGCACAGTTCTTGGTGTAACACAGCAGGTCTTTTGAAGAGGCACAGGTCTCTAAGTCTCCCTCGCGCATCCTTTGTTTAGGCACTTTGCTGCACGCAGAAAACCGGTCGTAGAAAAAAGTTGATTCAGGGGAAGCCCCAGTGGGGATCGTGAATCTCTTTTGACGTGGTAGCATCAACATGTACTTATGCTGCGTGTCAACCTGGAAATGGGAGACTGAAGGCACAAAGCTTGTTTTCCCGTTTTGAAAGCTCCATTCATGCGGCCTCGAAGCTACCTGAAAAGCACGGTTGTTACCGTGCTTTTCCTTACAGCCGGCATGGCACATAGAAGAAAATGAGTTTTCTCGAAAGAAACCTTGTGCTTCCAGTTCCTACTTGGAACCTCACCCTGCTCTGCTCTATACCAAACGTGAAAGTCAATGTGAGCACTAGCCTCGAAGTAAGGCCCTGATTATGCTGGCAAAACGGGAGGCGTGCAGCAGCTCCATGAGGCCTTCATCGCTGTTCTGCTTTAGTTGAACGGTAGTAAGCTCTCCAAGACTCCTAGGGACTTTGCTTAAGCAACCGTTTCGGTACCAGAACACTGCGTAGAGCCAGGAAGCTTTGGTCCTGCGTGTATGCTGCGTGTGTACCTAGAAATTAGAGACTGATGGCACAAGGCTTGTTTTCCCATTAGGAAAGCTCCGTTCATGCGGCCTCGAAGCTACCGGAAAAGCATTGTTGTTGGCGGGGTTTTAGTCACTGCCGGCATGGTTCTGAGAAGAAAATGAGTTTTTTCGTAAAAAACCTTGTGCTTCCAGTTCCTTGTAGGAAGCTCACCCTGCTCTGCTCTATACCTAAAGTGAAAGTCAACGTGAGACTTGCTTCGAAGTAAGGCCTTGATTATCCTTGCAAAACGGGAGGCGTGCAGCAGCTCCATGAGGCCTTCATCGTTGTTCTGCTTTAGTTTCACGGTAGTAAGCCTTTCAAGACTCCTAGGGACCTTGCTTCAGCACCCGTTTCGGTACCAGAACACTGCGGAGAGCCAGGAAGCTCTGGTCCTGCGTGTATGCTGTGTGTCAACCTAGAAATTAGAGACTGATGGCACAAGGCTTGTTTTCCCATTAGGAAAGCTCCGTTCATGAGGCCTCGAAGCTACCTGAAAAGCATTGTTGTTGCCTGGGTTTTCGTCACTGCCGACATGGTTCTGAGAAGAAAATGAGTTTTCATGGAAGAAACCTTGTGCTTCCAGTTCCTTGTTGGAAGCTCACCCTGCTCTGCTCTATACCAAAAGTGAAAGCCAAGGTGAGCCCTAGCCTCGAAGTAAGGCCCTGATTTGCCTTGCCAATGGGGAGGTGTGCAGCAGCTCCATGAGGCCTTCCTCACTGTTCTGCTTGAGTTTCACGGTAGTGAGCCTTTCAAGACTCCTAGGGACCTTGCTTCAGCACCCGTTTCAGTACCAGAATATTGAGGAGACACAGGAAGCTCTAGTCCTGTTAAGCAACTTCCAGCCCCGTAGGCCTTTTGGAATACCCCAGTGTTGGCTAGAGAAAGGCAACACACTGCACTCTTCCTTGGCAGAGCCAGATTACCTCAGCTCCACACAGGATTCACGACCACACTTCTCGACTGTCCTCCATGCAGTGGATGTAACCTCATTCCCCTAGCTGAACTCTATTGAGAAAAACACTCTGCTTCTAATCCCGTTTCACTTTTTACACTTCGAGTCACGCATCCTCAAGGGGGTGGTCGGCTTGCATTCCAAGTACAATTTAAGCACAGTTCTTGGTGTAACACAGCAGGTCTTTTGAAGAGGCACAGGTCTCTAAGTCTCCCTCGCGCATCCTTTGTTTAGGCACTTTGCTGCACGCAGAAAACCGGTCGTAGAAAAAAGTTGATTCAGGGGAAGCCCCAGTGGGGATCGTGAATCTCTTTTGACGTGGTAGCATCAACATGTACGTATGCTGCGTGTCAACCTGGAAATGGGAGACTGAAGGCACAAAGCTTGTTTTCCCGTTTTGAAAGCTCCATTCATGCGGCCTCGAAGCTACCTGAAAAGCACTGTTGTTACCGTGCTTTTCCTTACAGCCGGCATGGCACATAGAAGAAAATGAGTTTTCTCGAAAGAAACCTTGTGCTTCCAGTTCCTACTTGGAACCTCACCCTGCTCTGCTCTATACCAAACGTGAAAGTCAATGTGAGCACTAGCCTCGAAGTAAGGCCCTGATTATGCTGGCAAAACGGGAGGCGTGCAGCAGCTCCATGAGGCCTTCATCGCTGTTCTGCTTTAGTTGAACGGTAGTCAGCTCTCCAAGACTCCTAGGGACTTTGCTTAAGCAACCGTTTCGGTACCAGAACACTGCGTAGAGCCAGGAAGCTTTGGTCCTGCGTGTATGCTGCGTGTGTACCTAGAAATTAGAGACTGATGGCACAAGGCTTGTTTTCCCATTAGGAAAGCTCCGTTCATGCGGCCTCGAAGCTACCGGAAAAGCATTGTTGTTGGCGGGGTTTTAGTCACTGCCGACATGGTTCTGAGAAGAAAATGAGTTTTTTCGTTAGAAACCTTGTGCTTCCAGTTCCTTGTAGGAAGCTCACCCTGCTCTGCTCTATACCTAAAGTGAAAGTCAACGTGAGACTTGCTTCGAAGTAAGGCCTTGATTATCCTTGCAAAACGGGAGGCGTGCAGCAGCTCCATGAGGCCTTCATCGTTGTTCTGCTTGAGTTTCACGTTAGTAAGCCTTTCAAGACTCCTAGGGACCTTGCTTCAGCCCCCTTTTCGGTACCAGAACACTGCGGAGAGCCAGGAAGCTCTGGTCCTGCGTGTATGCTGCGTGTCAACCTAGAAATTAGAGACTGATGGCACAAGGCTTGTTTTCCCATTAGGAAAGCTCCGTTCATGCGGCCTCGAAGCTACCTGAAAAGCATTGTTTTTGCCTGGGTTTTCGTCACTGCCGACATGGTTCTGAGAAGAAAATGAGTTTTCATGGAAGAAACCTTGTGCTTCCAGTTCCTTTTTGGAAGCTCACCCTGCTCTGCTCTATACCAAAAGTGAAAGCCAACGTGAGCCCTAGCCTCGAAGTAAGGCCCTGATTTGCCTTGCCAATGGGGAGGCGTGCAGCAGCTCCATGAGGCCTTCCTCACTGTTCTGCTTGAGTTTCACGGTAGTGAGCCTTTCAAGACTCCTAGGGACCTTGCTTCAGCACCCATTTCAGTACCAGAATATTGAGGAGACACAGGAAGCTCTAGTCCTGTTAAGCAACTTCCAGCCCCGTAGGCCTTTTGGAACACCCCAGTGTTGGCTAGAGAAAGGCAACACACTGCACTCTTCCTTGGCAGAGCCAGATTACCTCAGCTCCACACAGGATTCACGACCACACTTCTCGACTGTCCTCCTTGCAGTGGATGTAACCTCATTCCCCTAGCTGAACTCTATTGAGAAAAACACTCTGCTTCTAATCCCGTTTCACTTTTTACACTTCGAATCACGCATCCTCAAGGGGGTGGTCGGCTTGCATTCCAAGTACAATTTAAGCACAGTTCTTGGTGTAACACAGCAGGTCTTTTGAAGAGGCACAGGTCTCTAAGTCTCCTTCGCGCATCCTTTGTTTAGGCACTTTGCTGCACACAGAAAACCGGTCGTAGAAAAAAGTTGATTCAGGGGAAGCCCCAGTGGGGATCGTGAATCTCTTTTGACGTGGTAGCATCAACATGTACTTATGCTGCGTGTCAACCTGGAAATGGGAGACTGAAGGCACAAAGCTTGTTTTCCCGTTTTGAAAGCTCCATTCATGCGGCCTCGAAGCTACCTGAAAAGCACGGTTGTTACCGTGCTTTTCCTTACAGCCGGCATGGCACATAGAAGAAAATGAGTTTTCTCGAAAGAAACCTTGTGCTTCCAGTTCCTACTTGGAACCTCACCCTGCTCTGCTCTATACCAAACGTGAAAGTCAATGTGAGCACTAGCCTCGAAGTAAGGCCCTGATTATGCTGGCAAAACGGGAGGCGTGCAGCAGCTCCATGAGGCCTTCATTGCTGTTCTGCTTTAGTTGAACGGTAGTAAGCTCTCCAAGACTCCTAGGGACTTTGCTTAAGCAACCGTTTCGGTACCAGAACACTGCGTAGAGCCAGGAAGCTTTGGTCCTGCGTGTATGCTGCGTGTGTACCTAGAAATTAGAGACTGATGGCACAAGGCTTGTTTTCCCATTAGGAAAGCTCCGTTCATGCGGCCTCGAAGCTACCGGAAAAGCATTGTTGTTGGCGGGGTTTTAGTCACTGCCGGCATGGTTCTGAGAAGAAAATGAGTTTTTTCGTGAGAAACCTTGTGCTTCCAGTTCCTTGTAGGAAGCTCACCCTGCTCTGCTCTATACCTATAGTGAAAGTCAACGTGAGACTTGCTTCGAAGTAAGGCCTTGATTATCCTTGCAAAACGGGAGGCGTGCAGCAGCTCCATGAGGCCTTCATCGTTGTTCTGCTTTAGTTTCACGGTAGTAAGCCTTTCAAGACTCCTAGGGACCTTGCTTCAGCACCCGTTTCGGTACCAGAACACTGCAGAGAGCCAGGAAGCTCTGATCCTGCGTGTATGCTGCGTGTCAACCTAGAAATTAGAGACTGATGGCACAAGGCTTGTTTTCCCATTAGGAAAGCTCCGTTCATGCGGCCTCGAAGCTACCTGAAAAGCATTGTTGTTGCCTGGGTTTTCGTCACTGCCGACATGGTTCTGAGAAGAAAATGAGTTTTCATGGAAGAAACCTTGTGCTTCCAGTTCCTTGTTGGAAGCTCACCCTGCTCTGCTCTATACCAAAAGTGAAAGCCAAGGTGAGCCCTAGCCTCGAAGTAAGGCCCTGATTTGCCTTGCCAATGGGGAGGCGTGCAGCAGCTCCATGAGGCCTTCCTCACTGTTCTGCTTGAGTTTCACGGTAGTGAGCCTTTCAAGACTCCTAGGGACCTTGCTTCAGCACCCGTTTCCGTACCAGAATATTGAGGAGACACAGGAAGCTCTAGTCCTGTTAAGCAACTTCCAGCCCCGTAGGCCTTTTGGAACACCCCAGTGTTGGCTAGAGAAAGGCAACACACTGCACTCTTCCTTGGCAGAGCCAGATTACCTCAGCTCCACACAGGATTCACGACCACACTTCTCGACTGTCCTCCATGCAGTGGATGTAACCTCATTCCCCTAGCTGAACACTATTGAGAAAAACACTCTGCTTCTAATCCCGTTTCACTTTTTACACTTCGAGTCACGCATCCTCAAGGGGGTGGTCGGCTTGCATTCCAAGTACAATTTAAGCACAGTTCTTGGTGTAACACAGCAGGTCTTTTGAAGAGGCACAGGTCTCTAAGTCTCCCTCGCGCATCCTTTGTTTAGGCACTTTGCTGCACGCAGAAAACCGGTCGTAGAAAAAAGTTGATTCAGGGGAAACCCCAGTGGGGATCGTGAATCTCTTTTGACGTGGTAGCATCAACATGTACTTATGCTGCGTGTCAACCTGGAAATGGGAGACTGAAGGCACAAAGCTTGTTTTCCCGTTTTGAAAGCTCCATTCATGCGGCCTCGAAGCTACCTGAAAAGCACTGTTGTTACCGTGCTTTTCCTTACAGCCGGCATGGCACATAGAAGAAAATGAGTTTTCTCGAAAGAAACCTTGTGCTTCCAGTTCCTACTTGGAACCTCACCCTGCTCTGCTCTATACCAAACGTGAAAGTCAATGTGAGCACTAGCCTCGAAGTAAGGCCCTGATTATGCTGGCAAAACGGGAGGGGTACAGCAGCTCCATGAGGCCTTCATCGCTGTTCTGCTTTAGTTGAACGGTAGTCAGCTCTCCAAGACTCCTAGGGACTTTGCTTAAGCAACCGTTTCGGTACCAGAACACTGCGTAGAGCCAGGAAGCTTTGGTCCTGCGTGTATGCTGCGTGTGTACCTAGAAATTAGAGACTGATGGCACAAGGCTTGTTTTCCCATTAGGAAAGCTCCGTTCATGCGGCCTCGAAGCTACCGGAAAAGCATTGTTGTTGGCGGGGTTTTAGTCACTGCCGGCATGGTTCTGAGAAGCAAATGAGTTTTTTCGTTAGAAACATTTTGCTTCCAGTTCCTTGTAGGAAGCTCACCCTGCTCTGCTCTATACCTAAAGTGAAAGTCAACGTGAGACTTGCTTCGAAGTAAGGCCTTGATTATCCTTGCAAAACGGGAGGCGTGCAGCAGCTCCATGAGGCCTTCATCGTTGTTCTGCTTTAGTTTCACGGTAGTAAGCCTTTCAAGACTCCTAGGGACCTTGCTTCAGCACCCGTTTCGGTACCAGAACACTGCGGAGAGCCAGGAAGCTCTGGTCCTGCGTGTATGCTGCGTGTCAACGTAGAAATTAGACACTGATGGCACAAGGCTTGTTTTCCCATTAGGAAAGCTCCGTTCATGCGGCCTCGAAGCTACCTGGAAAGCATTGTTGTTGCCTGGGTTTTCGTCACTGCCGACATGGTTCTGAGAAGAAAATGAGTTTTCATGGAAGAAACCTTGTGCTTCCAGTTCCTTGTTGGAAGCTCACCCTGCTCTGCTCTATACCAAAAGTGAAAGCCAAGGTGAGCCCTAGCCTCGAAGTAAGGCCCTGATTTGCCTTGCGAATGGGGAGGCGTGCAGCAGCTCCATGAGGCCTTCCTCACTGTTCTGCTTGAGTTTCACGGTAGTGAGCCTTTCAAGACTCCTAGGGACCTTGCTTCAGCACCCGTTTCAGTACCAGAATATTGAGTAGACACAGGAAGCTCTAGTCCTGTTAAGCAACTTCCAGCCCCGTAGGCCTTTTGGAACACCCCAGTGTTGGCTAGAGAAAGGCAACACACTGCACTCTTCCTTGGCAGAGCCAGATTACCTCAGCTCCACACAGGATTCACGACCACACTTCTCGACTGTCCTCCATGCAGTGGATGTAACCTCATTCCCCTAGCTGAACTCTATTGAGAAAAACACTCTGCTTCTAATCCCGTTTCACTTTTCACACTTCGAGTCATGCATCCTCAAGGGGGTGGTCGGCTTGCATTCCAAGTACAATTTAAGCACAGTTCTTGGTGTAACACAGCAGGTCTTTTGAAGAGGCACAGGTCTCTAAGTCTCCCTCGCGCATCCTTTGTTTAGGCACTTTGCTGCACGCAGAAAACCGGTCGTAGAAAAAAGTTGATTCAGGGGAAGCCCCAGTGGGGATCGTGAATGTCTTTTGACGTGGTAGCATCAACATGTACTTATGCTGCGTGTCAACCTGGAAATGGGAGACTGAAGGCACAAAGCTTGTTTTCCCGTTTTGAAAGCTCCATTCATGCGGCCTCGAAGCTACCTGAAAAGCACTGTTGTTACCGTGCTTTTCCTTACAGCCGGCATGGCACATAGAAGAAAATGAGTTTTTTCGTAAGAAACCTTTTGCTTCCAGTTCCTTGTAGGAAGCTCACCCTGCTCTGCTCTATACCTAAAGTGAAAGTCAACGTGAGACTTGCTTCGAAGTAAGGCCTTGATTATCCTTGCAAAACGGGAGGCGTGCAGCAGCTCCATGAGGCCTTCATCGTTGTTCTGCTTTAGTTTCACGGTAGTAAGCCTTTCAAGACTCCTAGGGACCTTGCTTCAGCACCCGTTTCGGTACCAGAACGCTGCGGAGAGCCAGGAAGCTCTGGTCCTGCGTGTATGCTGCGTGTCAACCTAGAAATTAGACACTGATGGCACAAGGCTTGTTTTCCCATTAGGAAAGCTCCGTTCATGCGGCCTCGAAGCTACCTGGAAAGCATTGTTGTTGCCTGGGTTTTCGTCACTGCCGACATGGTTCTGAGAAGAAAATGAGTTTTCATGGAAGAAACCTTGTGCTTCCAGTTCCTTGTTGGAAGCTCACCCTGCTCTGCTCTATACCAAAAGTGAAAGCCAACGTGAGCCCTAGCCTCGAAGTAACGCCCTGATTTGCCTTGCCAATGGGGAGGCGTGCAGCAGCTCCATGAGGCCTTCCTCACTGTTCTGCTTGAGTTTCACGGTAGTGAGCCTTTCAAGACTCCTAGGGACCTTGCTTCAGCACCCGTTTCAGTACCAGAATATTGAGGAGACACAGGAAGCTCTAGTCCTGTTAAGCAACTTCCAGCCCCGTAGGCCTTTTGGAACACCCCAGTGTTGGCTAGAGAAAGGCAACACACTGCACTCTTCCTTGGCAGAGCCAGATTACCTCAGCTCCACACAGGATTCACGACCACACTTCTCGACTGTCCTCCATGCAGTGGATGTAACCTCATTCCCCTAGCTGAACTCTATTGAGAAAAACACTCTGCTTCTAATCCCGTTTCACTTTTTACACTTCGAGTCACGCATCCTCAAGGGGGTGGTCGGCTTGCATTCCAAGTACAATTTAAGCACAGTTCTTGGTGTAACACAGCAGGTCTTTTGAAGAGGCACAGGTCTCTAAGTCTCCCTCGCGCATCCTTTGTTTAGGCACTTTGCTGCACGCAGAAAACCGGTCGTAGAAAAAAGTTGATTCAGGGGAAGCCCCAGTGGGGATCGTGAATCTCTTTTGACGTGGTAGCATCAACATGTACTTATGCTGCGTGTCAACCTGGAAATGGGAGACTGAAGGCACAAAGCTTGTTTTCCCGTTTTGAAAGCTCCATTCATGCGGCCTCGAAGCTACCTGAAAAGCACTGTTGTTACCGTGCTTTTCCTTACAGCCGGCATGGCACATAGAAGAAAATGAGTTTTCTCGAAAGAAACCTTGTGCTTCCAGTTCCTACTTGGAACCTCACCCTGCTCTGCTCTATACCAAACGTGAAAGTCAATGTGAGCACTAGCCTCGAAGTAAGGCCCTGATTATGCTGGCAAAACGGGAGGCGTACAGCAGCTCCATGAGGCCTTCATCGCTGTTCTGCTTTAGTTGAACGGTAGTAAGCTCTCCAAGACTCCTAGGGACTTTGCTTAAGCAACCGTTTCGGTACCAGAACACTGCGTAGAGCCAGGAAGCTTTGGTCCTGCGTGTATGCTGCGTGTCTACCTAGAAATTAGAGACTGATGGCACAAGGCTTGTTTTCCCATTAGGAAAGCTCCGTTCATGCGGCCTCGAAGCTACCGGAAAAGCATTGTTGTTGGCGGGGTTTTAGTCACTGCCGGCATGGTTCTGAGAAGAAAATGAGTTTTTTCGTAAAAAACCTTTTGCTTCCAGTTCCTTGTAGGAAGCTCACCCTGCTCTGCTCTATACCTAAAGTGAAAGTCAACGTGAGACTTGCTTCGAAGTAAGGCCTTGATTATCCTTGCAAAACGGGAGGCGTGCAGCAGCTCCATGAGGCCTTCATCGTTGTTCTGCTTTAGTTTCACGGTAGTAAGCCTTTCAAGACTCCTAGGGACCTTGCTTCAGCACCCGTTTCGGTACCAGAACACTGCGGAGAGCCAGGAAGCTCTGGTCCTGCGTGTATGCTGCGTGTCAACCTAGAAATTAGACACTGATGGCACAAGGCTTGTTTTCCCATTATGAAAGCTCCGTTCATGCGGCCTCGAAGCTACCTGGAAAGCATTGTTGTTGCCTGGGTTTTCGTCACTGCCGACATGGTTCTGAGAAGAAAATGAGTTTTTTCGTAAAAAACCTTTTGCTTCCAGTTCCTTGTAGGAAGCTCACCCTGCTCTGCTCTATACCTAAAGTGAAAGTCAACGTGAGACTTGCTTCGAAGTAAGGCCTTGATTATCCTTGCAAAACGGGAGGCGTGCAGCAGCTCCATGAGGCCTTCATCGTTGTTCTGCTTTAGTTTCACGGTAGTAAGCCTTTCAAGACTCCTAGGGACCTTGCTTCAGCACCCGTTTCGGTACCAGAACACTGCGGAGAGCCAGGAAGCTCTGGTCCTGCGTGTATGCTGCGTGTCAACCTAGAAATTAGACACTGATGGCACAAGGCTTGTTTTCCCATTAGGAAAGCTCCGTTCATGCGGCCTCGAAGCTACCTGGAAAGCATTGTTGTTGCCTGGGTTTTCGTCACTGCCGACATGGTTCTGAGAAGAAAATGAGTTTTCATGGAAGAAACCTTGTGCTTCCAGTTCCTTGTTGGAAGCTCACCCTGCTCTGCTCTATACCAAAAGTGAAAGCCAAGGTGAGCCCTAGCCTCGAAGTAAGGCCCTGATTTGCCTTGCCAATGGGGAGGCGTGCAGCAGCTCCATGAGGCCTTCCTCACTGTTCTGCTTGAGTTTCACGGTAGTAAGCCTTTCAAGACCCCTAGGGACCTTGCTTCAGCACCCGTTTCAGTACCAGAATATTGAGGAGACACAGGAAGCTCTAGTCCTGTTAAGCAACTTCCAGCCCCGTAGGCCTTTTGGAACACCCCAGTGTTGGCTAGAGAAAGGCAACACACTGCACTCTTCCTTGGCAGAGCCAGATTACCTCAGCTCCACACAGGATTCACGACCACACTTCTCGACTGTCCTCCATGCAGTGGATGTAACCTCATTCCCCTAGCTGAACTCTATTGAGAAAAACACTCTGCTTCTAATCCCGTTTCACTTTTCACACTTCGAGTCATGCATCCTCAAGGGGGTGGTCGGCTTGCATTCCAAGTACAATTTAAGCACAGTTCTTGGTGTAACACAGCAGGTCTTTTGAAGAGGCACAGGTCTCTAAGTCTCCCTCGCGCATCCTTTGTTTAGGCACTTTGCTGCACGCAGAAAACCGGTCGTAGAAAAAAGTTGATTCAGGGGAAGCCCCAGTGGGGATCGTGAATCTCTTTTGACGTGGTAGCATCAACATGTACTTATGCTGCGTGTCAACCTGGAAATGGGAGACTGAAGGCACAAAGCTTGTTTTCCCGTTTTGAAAGCTCCATTCATGCGGCCTCGAAGCTACCTGAAAAGCACTGTTGTTACCGTGCTTTTCCTTACAGCCGGCATGGCACATAGAAGAAAATGAGTTTTTTCGTAAGAAACCTTTTGCTTCCAGTTCCTTGTAGGAAGCTCACCCTGCTCTGCTCTATACCTAAAGTGAAAGTCAACGTGAGACTTGCTTCGAAGTAAGGAGTTGATTATCCTTGCAAAACGGGAGGCGTGCAGCAGCTCCATGAGGCCTTCATCGTTGTTCTGCTTTAGTTTCACGGTAGTAAGCCTTTCAAGACTCCTAGGGACCTTGCTTCAGCACCCGTTTCGGTACCAGAACGCTGCGGAGAGCCAGGAAGCTCTGGTCCTGCGTGTATGCTGCGTGTCAACCTAGAAATTAGACACTGATGGCACAAGGCTTGTTTTCCCATTAGGAAAGCTCCGTTCATGCGGCCTCGAAGCTACCTGGAAAGCATTGTTGTTGCCTGGGTTTTCGTCACTGCCGACATGGTTCTGAGAAGAAAATGAGTTTTCATGGAAGAAACCTTGTGCTTCCAGTTCCTTGTTGGAAGCTCACCCTGCTCTGCTCTATACCAAAAGTGAAAGCCAACGTGAGCCCTAGCCTCGAAGTAACGCCCTGATTTGCCTTGCCAATGGGGAGGCGTGCAGCAGCTCCATGAGGCCTTCCTCACTGTTCTGCTTGAGTTTCACGGTAGTGAGCCTTTCAAGACTCCTAGGGACCTTGCTTCAGCACCCGTTTCAGTACCAGAATATTGAGGAGACACAGGAAGCTCTAGTCCTGTTAAGCAACTTCCAGCCCCGTAGGCCTTTTGGAACACCCCAGTGTTGGCTAGAGAAAGGCAACACACTGCACTCTTCCTTGGCAGAGCCAGATTACCTCAGCTCCACACAGGATTCACGACCACACTTCTCGACTGTCCTCCATGCAGTGGATGTAACCTCATTCCCCTAGCTGAACTCTATTGAGAAAAACACTCTGCTTCTAATCCCGTTTCACTTTTTACACTTCGAGTCACGCATCCTCAAGGGGGTGGTCGGCTTGCATTCCAAGTACAATTTAAGCACAGTTCTTGGTGTAACACAGCAGGTCTTTTGAAGAGGCACAGGTCTCTAAGTCTCCCTCGCGCATCCTTTGTTTAGGCACTTTGCTGCACGCAGAAAACCGGTCGTAGAAAAAAGTTGATTCAGGGGAAGCCCCAGTGGGGATCGTGAATCTCTTTTGACGTGGTAGCATCAACATGTACTTATGCTGCGTGTCAACCTGGAAATGGGAGACTGAAGGCACAAAGCTTGTTTTCCCGTTTTGAAAGCTCCATTCATGCGGCCTCGAAGCTACCTGAAAAGCACTGTTGTTACCGTGCTTTTCCTTACAGCCGGCATGGCACATAGAAGAAAATGAGTTTTCTCGAAAGAAACCTTGTGCTTCCAGTTCCTACTTGGAACCTCACCCTGCTCTGCTCTATACCAAACGTGAAAGTCAATGTGAGCACTAGCCTCGAAGTAAGGCCCTGATTATGCTGGCAAAACGGGAGGCGTACAGCAGCTCCATGAGGCCTTCATCGCTGTTCTGCTTTAGTTGAACGGTAGTAAGCTCTCCAAGACTCCTAGGGACTTTGCTTAAGCAACCGTTTCGGTACCAGAACACTGCGTAGAGCCAGGAAGCTTTGGTCCTGCGTGTATGCTGCGTGTCTACCTAGAAATTAGAGACTGATGGCACAAGGCTTGTTTTCCCATTAGGAAAGCTCCGTTCATGCGGCCTCGAAGCTACCGGAAAAGCATTGTTGTTGGCGGGGTTTTAGTCACTGCCGGCATGGTTCTGAGAAGAAAATGAGTTTTTTCGTAAAAAACCTTTTGCTTCCAGTTCCTTGTAGGAAGCTCACCCTGCTCTGCTCTATACCTAAAGTGAAAGTCAACGTGAGACTTGCTTCGAAGTAAGGCCTTGATTATCCTTGCAAAACGGGAGGCGTGCAGCAGCTCCATGAGGCCTTCATCGTTGTTCTGCTTTAGTTTCACGGTAGTAAGCCTTTCAAGACTCCTAGGGACCTTGCTTCAGCACCCGTTTCGGTACCAGAACACTGCGGAGAGCCAGGAAGCTCTGGTCCTGCGTGTATGCTGCGTGTCAACCTAGAAATTAGACACTGATGGCACAAGGCTTGTTTTCCCATTATGAAAGCTCCGTTCATGCGGCCTCGAAGCTACCTGGAAAGCATTGTTGTTGCCTGGGTTTTCGTCACTGCCGACATGGTTCTGAGAAGAAAATGAGTTTTTTCGTAAAAAACCTTTTGCTTCCAGTTCCTTGTAGGAAGCTCACCCTGCTCTGCTCTATACCTAAAGTGAAAGTCAACGTGAGACTTGCTTCGAAGTAAGGCCTTGATTATCCTTGCAAAACGGGAGGCGTGCAGCAGCTCCATGAGGCCTTCATCGTTGTTCTGCTTTAGTTTCACGGTAGTAAGCCTTTCAAGACTCCTAGGGACCTTGCTTCAGCACCCGTTTCGGTACCAGAACACTGCGGAGAGCCAGGAAGCTCTGGTCCTGCGTGTATGCTGCGTGTCAACCTAGAAATTAGACACTGATGGCACAAGGCTTGTTTTCCCATTAGGAAAGCTCCGTTCATGCGGCCTCGAAGCTACCTGGAAAGCATTGTTGTTGCCTGGGTTTTCGTCACTGCCGACATGGTTCTGAGAAGAAAATGAGTTTTCATGGAAGAAACCTTGTGCTTCCAGTTCCTTGTTGGAAGCTCACCCTGCTCTGCTCTATACCAAAAGTGAAAGCCAAGGTGAGCCCTAGCCTCGAAGTAAGGCCCTGATTTGCCTTGCCAATGGGGAGGCGTGCAGCAGCTCCATGAGGCCTTCCTCACTGTTCTGCTTGAGTTTCACGGTAGTAAGCCTTTCAAGACTCCTAGGGACCTTGCTTCAGCACCCGTTTCAGTACCAGAATATTGAGGAGACACAGGAAGCTCTAGTCCTGTTAAGCAACTTCCAGCCCCGTAGGCCTTTTGGAACACCCCAGTGTTGGCTAGAGAAAGGCAACACACTGCACTCTTCCTTGGCAGAGCCAGATTACCTCAGCTCCACACAGGATTCACGACCACACTTCTCGACTGTCCTCCATGCAGTGGATGTAACCTCATTCCCCTAGCTGAACTCTATTGAGAAAAACACTCTGCTTCTAATCCCGTTTCACTTTTTACACTTCGAGTCACGCATCCTCAAGGGGGTGGTCGGCTTGCATTCCAAGTACAATTTAAGCACAGTTCTTGGTGTAACACAGCAGGTCTTTTGAAGAGGCACAGGTCTCTAAGTCTCCCTCGCGCATCCTTTGTTTAGGCACTTTGCTGCACGCAGAAAACCGGTCGTAGAAAAAAGTTGATTCAGGGGAAGCCCCAGTGGGGATCGTGAATCTCTTTTGACGTGGTAGCATCAACATGTACTTATGCTGCGTGTCAACCTGGAAATGGGAGACTGAAGGCACAAAGCTTGTTTTCCCGTTTTGAAAGCTCCATTCATGCGGCCTCGAAGCTACCTGAAAAGCACTGTTGTTACCGTGCTTTTCCTTACAGCCGGCATGGCACATAGAAGAAAATGAGTTTTCTCGAAAGAAACCTTGTGCTTCCAGTTCCTACTTGGAACCTCACCCTGCTCTGCTCTATACCAAACGTGAAAGTCAATGTGAGCACTAGCCTCGAAGTAAGGCCCTGATTATGCTGGCAAAACGGGAGGCGTGCAGCAGCTCCATGAGGCCTTCATCGCTGTTCTGCTTTAGTTGAACGGTAGTCAGCGCTCCAAGACTCCTAGGGACTTTGCTTAAGCAACCGTTTCGGTACCAGAACACTGCGTAGAGCCAGGAAGCTTTGGTCCTGCGTGTATGCTGTGTGTCAACCTAGAAATTAGAGACTGATGGCACAAGGCTTGTTTTCCCATTAGGAAAGCTCCGTTCATGCGGCCTCGAAGCTACCGGAAAAGCATTGTTGTTGGCGGGGTTTTAGTCACTGCCGGCATGGTTCTGAGAAGAAAATGAGTTTTTTCGTAAGAAACCTTTTGCTTCCAGTTCCTTGTAGGAAGCTCACCCTGCTCTGCTCTATACCTAAAGTGAAAGTCAACGTGAGACTTGCTTCGAAGTAAGGCCTTGATTATCCTTGCAAAACGGGAGGCGTGCAGCAGCTCCATGAGGCCTTCATCGTTGTTCTGCTTTAGTTTCACGGTAGTAAGCCTTTCAAGACTCCTAGGGACCTTGCTTCAGCACCCGTTTCGGTACCAGAACACTGCGGAGAGCCAGGAAGCTCTGGTCCTGCGTGTATGCTGCGTGTCTACCTAGAAATTAGAGACTGATGGCACAAGGCTTGTTTTCCCATTAGGAAAGCTCCGTTCATGCGGCCTCGAAGCTACCTGGAAAGCATTGTTGTTGCCTGGGTTTTCGTCACTGCCGACATGGTTCTGAGAAGAAAATGAGTTTTCATGGAAGAAACCTTGTGCTTCCAGTTCCTTGTTGGAAGCTCACCCTGCTCTGCTCTATACCAAAAGTGAAAGCCAAGGTGAGCCCTAGCCTCGAAGTAAGGCCCTGATTTGCCTTGCGAATGGGGAGGCGTGCAGCAGCTCCATGAGGCCTTCCTCACTGTTCTGCTTGAGTTTCACGGTAGTGAGCCTTTCAAGACTCCTAGGGACCTTGCTTCAGCACCCGTTTCAGTACCAGAATATTGAGTAGACACAGGAAGCTCTAGTCCTGTTAAGCAACTTCCAGCCCCGTAGGCCTTTTGGAATACCCCAGTGTTGGCTAGAGAAAGGCAACACACTGCACTCTTCCTTGGCAGAGCCAGATTACCTCAGCTCCACACAGGATTCACGACCACACTTCTCGACTGTCCTCCATGCAGTGGATGTAACCTCATTCCCCTAGCTGAACTCTATTGAGAAAAACACTCTGCTTCTAATCCCGTTTCACTTTTTACACTTCGAGTCACGCATCCTCAAGGGGGTGGTCGGCTTGCATTCCAAGTACAATTTAAGCACAGTTCTTGGTGTAACACAGCAGGTCTTTTGAAGAGGCACAGGTCTCTAAGTCTCCCTCGCGCATCCTTTGTTTAGGCACTTTGCTGCACGCAGAAAACCGGTCGTAGAAAAAAGTTGATTCAGGGGAAGCCCCAGTGGGGATCGTGAATCTCTTTTGACGTGGTAGCATCAACATGTACTTATGCTGCGTGTCAACCTGGAAATGGGAGACTGAAGGCACAAAGCTTGTTTTCCCGTTTTGAAAGCTCCATTCATGCGGCCTCGAAGCTACCTGAAAAGCACTGTTGTTACCGTGCTTTTCCTTACAGCCGGCATGGCACATAGAAGAAAATGAGTTTTCTCGAAAGAAACCTTGTGCTTCCAGTTCCTACTTGGAACCTCACCCTGCTCTGCTCTATACCAAACGTGAAAGTCAATGTGAGCACTAGCCTCGAAGTAAGGCCCTGATTATGCTGGCAAAACGGGAGGCGTACAGCAGCTCCATGAGGCCTTCATAGCTGTTCTGCTTTAGTTGAACGGTAGTCAGCTCTCCAAGACTCCTAGGGACTTTGCTTAAGCAACCGTTTCGGTACCAGAACACTGCGTAGAGCCAGGAAGCTTTGGTCCTGCGTGTATGCTGCGTGTCAACCTAGAAATTAGAGACTGATGGCACAAGGCTTGTTTTCCCATTAGGAAAGCTCCGTTCATGCGGCCTCGAAGCTACCGGAAAAGCATTGTTGTTGGCGGGGTTTTAGTCACTGCCGGCATGGTTCTGAGAAGAAAATGAGTTTTTTCGTAAGAAACCTTTTGCTTCCAGTTCCTTGTAGGAAGCTCACCCTGCTCTGCTCTATACCTAAAGTGAAAGTCAACGTGAGACTTGCTTCGAAGTAAGGCCTTGATTATCCTTGCAAAACGGGAGGCGTGCAGCAGCTCCATGAGGCCTTCATCGTTGTTCTGCTTTAGTTTCACGGTAGTAAGCCTTTCAAGACTCCTAGGGACCTTGCTTCAGCCCCCGTTTCGGTACCAGAACACTGCGGAGAGCCAGGAAGCTCTGGTCCTGCGTGTATGCTGCGTGTCAACCTAGAAATTAGACACTGATGGCACAAGGCTTGTTTTCCCATTAGGAAATCTCCGTTCATGCGGCCTCGAAGCTACCTGGAAAGCATTGTTGTTGCCTGGGTTTTCGTCACTGCCGACATGGTTCTGAGAAGAAAATGAGTTTTCATGGAAGAAACCTTGTGCTTCCAGTTCCTTTTTGGAAGCTCACCCTGCTCTGCTCTATACCAAAAGTGAAAGCCAAGGTGAGCCCTAGCCTCGAAGTAAGGCCCTGATTTGCCTTGCCAATGGGGAGGCGTGCAGCAGCTCCATGAGGCCTTCCTCACTGTTCTGCTTGAGTTTCACGGTAGTGAGCCTTTCAAGACTCCTAGGGACCTTGCTTCAGCACCCGTTTCAGTACCAGAATATTGAGTAGACACAGGAAGCTCTAGTCCTGTTAAGCAACTTCCAGCCCCGTAGGCCTTTTGGAACACCCCAGTGTTGGCTAGAGAAAGGCAACACACTGCACTCTTCCTTGGCAGAGCCAGATTACCTCAGCTCCACACAGGATTCACGACCACACTTCTCGACTGTCCTCCATGCAGTGGATGTAACCTCATTCCCCTAGCTGAACTCTATTGAGAAAAACACTCTGCTTCTAATCCCGTTTCACTTTTTACACTTCGAGTCACGCATCCTCAAGGGGGTGGTCGGCTTGCATTCCAAGTACAATTTAAGCACAGTTCTTGGTGTAACACAGCAGGTCTTTTGAAGAGGCACAGGTCTCTAAGTCTCCCTCGCGCATCCTTTGTTTAGGCACTTTGCTGCACGCAGAAAACCGGTCGTAGAAAAAAGTTGATTCAGGGGAAGCCCCAGTGGGGATCGTGAATCTCTTTTGACGTGGTAGCATCAACATGTACTTATGCTGCGTGTCAACCTGGAAATGGGAGACTGAAGGCACAAAGCTTGTTTTCCTGTTTTGAAAGCTCCATTCATGCGGCCTCGAAGCTACCTGAAAAGCACTGTTGTTACCGTGCTTTTCCTTACAGCCGGCATGGCACATAGAAGAAAATGAGTTTTCTCGAAAGAAACCTTGTGCTTCCAGTTCCTACTTGGAACCTCACCCTGCTCTGCTCTATACCAAACGTGAAAGTCAATGTGAGCACTAGCCTCGAAGTAAGGCCCTGATTATGCTGGCAAAACGGGAGGCGTACAGCAGCTCCATGAGGCCTTCATCGCTGTTCTGCTTTAGTTGAACGGTAGTCAGCTCTCCAAGACTCCTAGGGACTTTGCTTAAGCAACCGTTTCGGTACCAGAACACTGCGTAGAGCCAGGAAGCTTTGGTCCTGCGTGTATGCTGCGTGTCAACCTAGAAATTAGAGACTGATGGCACAAGGCTTGTTTTCCCATTAGGAAAGCTCCGTTCATGCGGCCTCGAAGCTACCGGAAAAGCATTGTTGTTGGCGGGGTTTTAGTCACTGCCGGCATGGTTCTGAGAAGAAAATGAGTTTTTTCGTAAGAAACCTTTTGCTTCCAGTTCCTTGTAGGAAGCTCACCCTGCTCTGCTCTATACCTAAAGTGAAAGTCAACGTGAGACTTGCTTCGAAGTAAGGCCTTGATTATCCTTGCAAAACGGGAGGCGTGCAGCAGCTCCATGAGGCCTTCATCGTTGTTCTGCTTTAGTTTCACGGTAGTAAGCCTTTCAAGACTCCTAGGGACCTTGCTTCAGCCCCCGTTTCGGTACCAGAACACTGCGGAGAGCCAGGAAGCTCTGGTCCTGCGTGTATGCTGCGTGTCAACCTAGAAATTAGACACTGATGGCACAAGGCTTGTTTTCCCATTAGGAAAGCTCCGTTCATGCGGCCTCGAAGCTACCTGGAAAGCATTGTTGTTGCCTGGGTTTTCGTCACTGCCGACATGGTTCTGAGAAGAAAATGAGTTTTCATGGAAGAAACCTTGTGCTTCCAGTTCCTTTTTGGAAGCTCACCCTGCTCTGCTCTATACCAAAAGTGAAAGCCAAGGTGAGCCCTAGCCTCGAAGTAAGGCCCTGATTTGCCTTGCCAATGGGGAGGCGTGCAGCAGCTCCATGAGGCCTTCCTCACTGTTCTGCTTGAGTTTCACGGTAGTGAGCCTTTCAAGACTCCTAGGGACCTTGCTTCAGCACCCGTTTCAGTACCAGAATATTGAGTAGACACAGGAAGCTCTAGTCCTGTTAAGCAACTTCCAGCCCCGTAGGCCTTTTGGAACACCCCAGTGTTGGCTAGAGAAAGGCAACACACTGCACTCTTCCTTGGCAGAGCCAGATTACCTCAGCTCCACACAGGATTCACGACCACACTTCTCGACTGTCCTCCATGCAGTGGATGTAACCTCATTCCCCTAGCTGAACTCTATTGAGAAAAACACTCTGCTTCTAATCCCGTTTCACTTTTTACACTTCGAGTCACGCATCCTCAAGGGGGTGGTCGGCTTGCATTCCAAGTACAATTTAAGCACAGTTCTTGGTGTAACACAGCAGGTCTTTTGAAGAGGCACAGGTCTCTAAGTCTCCCTCGCGCATCCTTTGTTTAGGCACTTTGCTGCACGCAGAAAACCGGTCGTAGAAAAAAGTTGATTCAGGGGAAGCCCCAGTGGGGATCGTGAATCTCTTTTGACGTGATAGCATCAACATGTACTTATGCTGCGTGTCAACCTGGAAATGGGAGACTGAAGGCACAAAGCTTGTTTTCCCGTTTTGAAAGCTCCATTCATGCGGCCTCGAAGCTACCTGAAAAGCACTGTTGTTACCGTGCTTTTCCTTACAGCCGGCATGGCACATAGAAGAAAATGAGTTTTCTCGAAAGAAACCTTGTGCTTCCAGTTCCTACTTGGAACCTCACCCTGCTCTGCTCTATACCAAACGTGAAAGTCAATGTGAGCACTAGCCTCGAAGTAAGGCCCTGATTATGCTGGCAAAACGGGAGGCGTGCAGCAGCTCCATGAGGCCTTCATCGCTGTTCTGCTTTAGTTGAACGGTAGTCAGCTCTCCAAGACTCCTAGGGACTTTGCTTAAGCAACCGTTTCGGTACCAGAACACTGCGTAGAGCCAGGAAGCTTTGGTCCTGCGTGTATGCTGCGTGTCTACCTAGAAATTAGAGACTGATGGCACAAGGCTTGTTTTCCCATTAGGAAAGCTCCGTTCATGCGGCCTCGAAGCTACCGGAAAAGCATTGTTGTTGGCGGGGTTTTAGTCACTGCCGGCATGGTTCTGAGAAGAAAATGAGTTTTTTCGTAAAAAACCTTTTGCTTCCAGTTCCTTGTAGGAAGCTCACCCTGCTCTGCTCTATACCTAAAGTGAAAGTCAACGTGAGACTTGCTTCGAAGTAAGGCCTTGATTATCCTTGCAAAACGGGAGGCGTGCAGCAGCTCCATGAGGCCTTCATCGTTGTTCTGCTTTAGTTTCACGGTAGTAAGCCTTTCAAGACTCCTAGGGACCTTGCTTCAGCACCCGTTTCGGTACCAGAACACTGCGGAGAGCCAGGAAGCTCTGGTCCTGCGTGTATGCTGTGTGTCAACCTAGAAATTAGACACTGATGGCACAAGGCTTGTTTTCCCATTAGGAAAGCTCCGTTCATGCGGCCTCGAAGCTACCTGGAAAGCATTGTTGTTGCCTGGGTTTTCGTCACTGCCGACATGGTTCTGAGAAGAAAATGAGTTTTCATGGAAGAAACCTTGTGCTTCCAGTTCCTTGTTGGAAGCTCACCCTGCTCTGCTCTATACCAAAAGTGAAAGCCAACGTGAGCCCTAGCCTCGAAGTAAGGCCCTGATTTGCCTTGCGAATGGGGAGGCGTGCAGCAGCTCCATGAGGCCTTCCTCACTGTTCTGCTTGAGTTTCACGGTAGTGAGCCTTTCAAGACTCCTAGGGACCTTGCTTCAGCACCCGTTTCAGTACCAGAATATTGAGTAGACACAGGAAGCTCTAGTCCTGTTAAGCAACTTCCAGCCCCGAAGGCCTTTTGGAACACCCCAGTGTTGGCTAGAGAAAGGCAACACACTGCACTCTTCCTTGGCAGAGCCAGATTACCTCAGCTCCACACAGGATTCACGACCACACTTCTCGACTGTCCTCCATGCAGTGGATGTAACCTCATTCCCCTAGCTGAACTCTATTGAGAAAAACACTCTGCTTCTAATCCCGTTTCACTTTTTACACTTCGAGTCACGCATCCTCAAGGGGGTGGTCGGCTTGCATTCCAAGTACAATTTAAGCACAGTTCTTGGTGTAACACAGCAGGTCTTTTGAAGAGGCACAGGTCTCTAAGTCTCCCTCGCGCATCCTTTGTTTAGGCACTTTGCTGCACGCAGAAAACCGGTCGTAGAAAAAAGTTGATTCAGGGGAAGCCCCAGTGGGGATCGTGAATCTCTTTTGACGTGGTAGCATCAACATGTACTTATGCTGCGTGTCAACCTGGAAATGGGAGACTGAAGGCACAAAGCTTGTTTTCCCGTTTTGAAAGCTCCATTCATGCGGCCTCGAAGCTACCTGAAAAGCACTGTTGTTACCGTGCTTTTCCTTACAGCCGGCATGGCACATAGAAGAAAATGAGTTTTCTCGAAAGAAACCTTGTGCTTCCACTTCCTACTTGGAACCTCACCCTGCTCTGCTCTATACCAAACGTGAAAGTCAATGTGAGCACTAGCCTCGAAGTAAGGCCCTGATTATGCTGGCAAAACGGGAGGCGTACAGCAGCTCCATGAGGCCTTCATCGCTGTTCTGCTTTAGTTGAACGGTAGTCAGCTCTCCAAGACTCCTAGGGACTTTGCTTAAGCAACCGTTTCGGTACCAGAACACTGCGTAGAGCCAGGAAGCTTTGGTCCTGCGTGTATGCTGCGTGTCTACCTAGAAATTAGAGACTGATGGCACAAGGCTTGTTTTCCCATTAGGAAAGCTCCGTTCATGCGGCCTCGAAGCTACCGGAAAAGCATTGTTGTTGGCGGGGTTTTAGTCACTGCCGGCATGGTTCTGAGAAGAAAATGAGTTTTTTCGTAAAAAACCTTTTGCTTCCAGTTCCTTGTAGGAAGCTCACCCTGCTCTGCTCTATACCTAAAGTGAAAGTCAACGTGAGACTTGCTTCGAAGTAAGGCCTTGATTATCCTTGCAAAACGGGAGGCGTGCAGCAGCTCCATGAGGCCTTCATCGTTGTTCTGCTTTAGTTTCACGGTAGTAAGCCTTTCAAGACTCCTAGGGACCTTGCTTCAGCACCCGTTTTGGTACCAGAACACTGCGGAGAGCCAGGAAGCTCTGGTCCTGCGTGTATGCTGCGTGTCAACCTAGAAATTAGACACTGATGGCACAAGGCTTGTTTTCCCATTAGGAAAGCTCCGTTCATGCGGCCTCGAAGCTACCTGGAAAGCATTGTTGTTGCCTGGGTTTTCGTCACTGCCGACATGGTTCTGAGAAGAAAATGAGTTTTCATGGAAGAAACCTTGTGCTTCCAGTTCCTTGTTGGAAGCTCACCCTGCTCTGCTCTATACCAAAAGTGAAAGCCAAGGTGAGCCCTAGCCTCGAAGTAAGGCCCTGATTTGCCTTGCGAATGGGGAGGCGTGCAGCAGCTCCATGAGGCCTTCCTCACTGTTCTGCTTGAGTTTCACGGTAGTGAGCCTTTCAAGACTCCTAGGGACCTTGCTTCAGCACCCGTTTCAGTACCAGAATATTGAGTAGACACAGGAAGCTCTAGTCCTGTTAAGCAACTTCCAGCCCCGTAGGCCTTTTGGAACACCCCAGTGTTGGCTAGAGAAAGGCAACACACTGCACTCTTCCTTGGCAGAGCCAGATTACCTCAGCTCCACACAGGATTCACGACCACACTTCTCGACTGTCCTCCATGCAGTGGATGTAACCTCATTCCCCTAGCTGAACTCTATTGAGAAAAACACTCTGCTTCTAATCCCGTTTCACTTTTTACACTTCGAGTCACGCATCCTCAAGGGGGTGGTCGGCTTGCATTCCAAGTACAATTTAAGCACAGTTCTTGGTGTAACACAGCAGGTCTTTTGAAGAGGCACAGGTCTCTAAGTCTCCCTCGCGCATCCTTTGTTTAGGCACTTTGCTGCACGCAGAAAACCGGTCGTAGAAAAAAGTTGATTCAGGGGAAGCCCCAGTGGGGATCGTGAATCTCTTTTGACGTGGTAGCATCAACATGTACTTATGCTGCGTGTCAACCTGGAAATGGGAGACTGAAGGCACAAAGCTTGTTTTCCCGTTTTGAAAGCTCCATTCATGCGGCCTCGAAGCTACCTGAAAAGCACTGTTGTTACCGTGCTTTTCCTTACAGCCGGCATGGCACATAGAAGAAAATGAGTTTTCTCGAAAGAAACCTTGTGCTTCCACTTCCTACTTGGAACCTCACCCTGCTCTGCTCTATACCAAACGTGAAAGTCAATGTGAGCACTAGCCTCGAAGTAAGGCCCTGATTATGCTGGCAAAACGGGAGGCGTACAGCAGCTCCATGAGGCCTTCATCGCTGTTCTGCTTTAGTTGAACGGTAGTCAGCTCTCCAAGACTCCTAGGGACTTTGCTTAAGCAACCGTTTCGGTACCAGAACACTGCGTAGAGCCAGGAAGCTTTGGTCCTGCGTGTATGCTGCGTGTCTACCTAGAAATTAGAGACTGATGGCACAAGGCTTGTTTTCCCATTAGGAAAGCTCCGTTCATGCGGCCTCGAAGCTACCGGAAAAGCATTGTTGTTGGCGGGGTTTTAGTCACTGCCGGCATGGTTCTGAGAAGAAAATGAGTTTTTTCGTAAAAAACCTTTTGCTTCCAGTTCCTTGTAGGAAGCTCACCCTGCTCTGCTCTATACCTAAAGTGAAAGTCAACGTGAGACTTGCTTCGAAGTAAGGCCTTGATTATCCTTGCAAAACGGGAGGCGTGCAGCAGCTCCATGAGGCCTTCATCGTTGTTCTGCTTTAGTTTCACGGTAGTAAGCCTTTCAAGACTCCTAGGGACCTTGCTTCAGCACCCGTTTTGGTACCAGAACACTGCGGAGAGCCAGGAAGCTCTGGTCCTGCGTGTATGCTGCGTGTCAACCTAGAAATTAGAGACTGATGGCACAAGGCTTGTTTTCCCATTAGGAAAGCTCCGTTCATGCGGCCTCGAAGCTACCTGGAAAGCATTGTTGTTGCCTGGGTTTTCGTCACTGCCGACATGGTTCTGAGAAGAAAATGAGTTTTCATGGAAGAAACCTTGTGCTTCCAGTTCCTTGTTGGAAGCTCACCCTGCTCTGCTCTATACCAAAAGTGAAAGCCAAGGTGAGCCCTAGCCTCGAAGTAAGGCCCTGATTTGCCTTGCGAATGGGGAGGCGTGCAGCAGCTCCATGAGGCCTTCCTCACTGTTCTGCTTGAGTTTCACGGTAGTGAGCTTTTCAAGACTCCTAGGGACCTTGCTTCAGCACCCGTTTCAGTACCAGAATATTGAGTAGACACAGGAAGCTCTAGTCCTGTTAAGCAACTTCCAGCCCCGTAGGCCTTTTGGAACACCCCAGTGTTGGCTAGAGAAAGGCAACACACTGCACTCTTCCTTGGCAGAGCCAGATTACCTCAGCTCCACACAGGATTCACGACCACACTTCTCGACTGTCCTCCATGCAGTGGATGTAACCTCATTCCCCTAGCTGAACTCTATTGAGAAAAACACTCTGCTTCTAATCCCGTTTCACTTTTTACACTTCGAGTCACGCATCCTCAAGGGGGTGGTCGGCTTGCATTCCAAGTACAATTTAAGCACAGTTCTTGGTGTAACACAGCAGGTCTTTTGAAGAGGCACAGGTCTCTAAGTCTCCCTCGCGCATCCTTTGTTTAGGCACTTTGCTGCACGCAGAAAACCGGTCGTAGAAAAAAGTTGATTCAGGGGAAGCCCCAGTGGGGATCGTGAATCTCTTTTGACGTGGTAGCATCAACATGTACTTATGCTGCGTGTCAACCTGGAAATGGGAGACTGAAGGCACAAAGCTTGTTTTCCCGTTTTGAAAGCTCCATTCATGCGGCCTCGAAGCTACCTGAAAAGCACTGTTGTTACCGTGCTTTTCCTTACAGCCGGCATGGCACATAGAAGAAAATGAGTTTTCTCGAAAGAAACCTTGTGCTTCCAGTTCCTACTTGGAACCTCACCCTGCTCTGCTCTATACCAAACGTGAAAGTCAATGTGAGCACTAGCCTCGAAGTAAGGCCCTGATTATGCTGGCAAAACGGGAGGCGTACAGCAGCTCCATGAGGCCTTCATCGCTGTTCTGCTTTAGTTGAACGGTAGTCAGCTCTCCAAGACTCCTAGGGACTTTGCTTAAGCAACCGTTTCGGTACCAGAACACTGCGTAGAGCCAGGAAGCTTTGGTCCTGCGTGTATGCTGCGTGTCTACCTAGAAATTAGAGACTGATGGCACAAGGCTTGTTTTCCCATTAGGAAAGCTCCGTTCATGCGGCCTCGAAACTACCGGAAAAGCATTGTTGTTGGCGGGGTTTTAGTCACTGCCGGCATGGTTCTGAGAAGAAAATGAGTTTTTTCGTAAAAAACCTTTTGCTTCCAGTTCCTTGTAGGAAGCTCACCCTGCTCTGCTCTATACCTAAAGTGAAAGTCAACGTGAGACTTGCTTCGAAGTAAGGCCTTGATTATCCTTGCAAAACGGGAGGCGTGCAGCAGCTCCATGAGGCCTTCATCGTTGTTCTGCTTTAGTTTCACGGTAGTAAGCCTTTCAAGACTCCTAGGGACCTTGCTTCAGCACCCGTTTCGGTACCAGAACACTGCGGAGAGCCAGGAAGCTCTGGTCCTGCGTGTATGCTGCGTGTCAACCTAGAAATTAGAGACTGATGGCACAAGGCTTGTTTTCCCATTAGGAAAGCTCCGTTCATGCGGCCTCGAAGCTACCTGGAAAGCATTGTTGTTGCCTGGGTTTTCGTCACTGCCGACATGGTTCTGAGAAGAAAATGAGTTTTCATGGAAGAAACCTTGTGCTTCCAGTTCCTTGTTGGAAGCTCACCCTGCTCTGCTCTATACCAAAAGTGAAAGCCAACGTGAGCCCTAGCCTCGAAGTAAGGCCCTGATTTGCCTTGCCAATGGGGAGGCGTGCAGCAGCTCCATGAGGCCTTCCTCACTGTTCTGCTTGAGTTTCACGGTAGTGAGCCTTTCAAGACTCCTAGGGACCTTGCTTCAGCACCCGTTTCAGTACCAGAATATTGAGTAGACACAGGAAGCTCTAGTCCTGTTAAGCAACTTCCAGCCCCGTAGGCCTTTTGGAACACCCCAGTGTTGGCTAGAGAAAGGCAACACACTGCACTCTTCCTTGGCAGAGCCAGATTACCTCAGCTCCACACAGGATTCACGACCACACTTCTCGACTGTCCTCCATGCAGTGGATGTAACCTCATTCCCCTAGCTGAACTCTATTGAGAAAAACACTCTGCTTCTAATCCCGTTTCACTTTTTACACTTCGAGTCACGCATCCTCAAGGGGGTGGTCGGCTTGCATTCCAAGTACAATTTAAGCACAGTTCTTGGTGTAACACAGCAGGTCTTTTGAAGAGGCACAGGTCTCTAAGTCTCCCTCGCGCATCCTTTGTTTAGGCACTTTGCTGCACGCAGAAAACCGGTCGTAGAAAAAAGTTGATTCAGGGGAAGCCCCAGTGGGGATCGTGAATCTCTTTTGACGTGGTAGCATCAACATGTACTTATGCTGCGTGTCAACCTGGAAATGGGAGACTGAAGGCACAAAGCTTGTTTTCCCGTTTTGAAAGCTCCATTCATGCGGCCTCGAAGCTACCTGAAAAGCACTGTTGTTACCGTGCTTTTCCTTACAGCCGGCATGGCACATAGAAGAAAATGAGTTTTCTCGAAAGAAACCTTGTGCTTCCAGTTCCTACTTGGAACCTCACCCTGCTCTGCTCTATACCAAACGTGAAAGTCAATGTGAGCACTAGCCTCGAAGTAAGGCCCTGATTATGCTGGCAAAACGGGAGGCGTACAGCACCTCCATGAGGCCTTCATCGCTGTTCTGCTTTAGTTGAACGGTAGTCAGCTCTCCAAGACTCCTAGGGACTTTGCTTAAGCAACCGTTTCGGTACCAGAACACTGCGTAGAGCCAGGAAGCTTTGGTCCTGCGTGTATGCTGCGTGTCAACCTAGAAATTAGAGACTGATGGCACAAGGCTTGTTTTCCCATTAGGAAAGCTCCGTTCATGCGGCCTCGAAGCTACCGGAAAAGCATTGTTGTTGGCGGGGTTTTAGTCACTGCCGGCATGGTTCTGAGAAGAAAATGAGTTTTTTCGTAAAAAACCTTTTGCTTCCAGTTCCTTGTAGGAAGCTCACCCTGCTCTGCTCTATACCTAAAGTGAAAGTCAACGTGAGACTTGCTTCGAAGTAAGGCCTTGATTATCCTTGCAAAACGGGAGGCGTGCAGCAGCTCCATGAGGCCTTCATCGTTGTTCTGCTTTAGTTTCACGGTAGTAAGCCTTTCAAGATTCCTAGGGACCTTGCTTCAGCACCCGTTTCGGTACCAGAACACTGCGGAGAGCCAGGAAGCTCTGGTCCTGCGTGTATGCTGCGTGTCAACCTAGAAATTAGAGACTGATGGCACAAGGCTTGTTTTCCCATTAGGAAAGCTCCGTTCATGCGGCCTCGAAGCTACCTGGAAAGCATTGTTGTTGCCTGGGTTTTCGTCACTGCCGACATGGTTCTGAGAAGAAAATGAGTTTTCATGGAAGAAACCTTGTGCTTCCAGTTCCTTGTTGGAAGCTCACCCTGCTCTGCTCTATACCAAAAGTGAAAGACAACGTGAGCCCTAGCCTCGAAGTAAGGCCCTGATTTGCCTTGCGAATGGGGAGGCGTGCAGCAGCTCCATGAGGCCTTCCTCACTGTTCTGCTTGAGTTTCACGGTAGTGAGCCTTTCAAGACTCCTAGGGACCTTGCTTCAGCACCCGTTTCAGTACCAGAATATTGAGTAGACACAGGAAGCTCTAGTCCTGTTAAGCAACTTCTAGCCCCGTAGGCCTTTTGGAACACCCCAGTGTTGGCTAGAGAAAGGCAACACACTGCACTCTTCCTTGGCAGAGCCAGATTACCTCAGCTCCACACAGGATTCACGACCACACTTCTCGACTGTCCTCCATGCAGTGGATGTAACCTCATTCCCCTAGCTGAACTCTATTGAGAAAAACACTCTGCTTCTAATCCCGTTTCACTTTTTACACTTCGAGTCACGCATCCTCAAGGGGGTGGTCGGCTTGCATTCCAAGTACAATTTAAGCACAGTTCTTGGTGTAACACAGCAGGTCTTTTGAAGAGGCACAGGTCTCTAAGTCTCCCTCGCGCATCCTTTGTTTAGGCACTTTGCTGCACGCAGAAAACCGGTCGTAGAAAAAAGTTGATTCAGGGGAAGCCCCAGTGGGGATCGTGAATCTCTTTTGACGTGGTAGCATCAACATGTACTTATGCTGCGTGTCAACCTGGAAATGGGAGACTGAAGGCACAAAGCTTGTTTTCCCGTTTTGAAAGCTCCATTCATGCGGCCTCGAAGCTACCTGAAAAGCACTGTTGTTACCGTGCTTTTCCTTACAGCCGGCATGGCACATAGAAGAAAATGAGTTTTCTCGAAAGAAACCTTGTGCTTCCAGTTCCTACTTGGAACCTCACCCTGCTCTGCTCTATACCAAACGTGAAAGTCAATGTGAGCACTAGCCTCGAAGTAAGGCCCTGATTATGCTGGCAAAACGGGAGGCGTGCAGCAGCTCCATGAGGCCTTCATCGCTGTTCTGCTTTAGTTGAACGGTAGTCAGCGCTCCAAGACTCCTAGGGACTTTGCTTAAGCAACCGTTTCGGTACCAGAACACTGCGTAGAGCCAGGAAGCTTTGGTCCTGCGTGTATGCTGCGTGTCTACCTAGAAATTAGAGACTGATGGCACAAGGCTTGTTTTCCCATTAGGAAAGCTCCGTTCATGCGGCCTCGAAGCTACCGGAAAAGCATTGTTGTTGGCGGGGTTTGAGTCACTGCCGGCATGGTTCTGAGAAGAAAATGAGTTTTTTCGTAAAAAACCTTTTGCTTCCAGTTCCTTGTAGGAAGCTCACCCTGCTCTGCTCTATACCTAAAGTGAAAGTCAACGTGAGACTTGCTTCGAAGTAAGGCCTTGATTATCCTTGCAAAACGGGAGGCGTGCAGCAGCTCCATGAGGCCTTCATCGTTGTTCTGCTTTAGTTTCACGGTAGTAAGCCTTTCAAGATTCCTAGGGACCTTGCTTCAGCACCCGTTTCGGTACCAGAACACTGCGGAGAGCCAGGAAGCTCTGGTCCTGCGTGTATGCTGCGTGTCAACCTAGAAATTAGAGACTGATGGCACAAGGCTTGTTTTCCCATTAGGAAAGCTCCGTTCATGCGGCCTCGAAGCTACCTGGAAAGCATTGTTGTTGCCTGGGTTTTCGTCACTGCCGACATGGTTCTGAGAAGAAAATGAGTTTTCATGGAAGAAACCTTGTGCTTCCAGTTCCTTGTTGGAAGCTCACCCTGCTCTGCTCTATACCAAAAGTGAAAGCCAAGGTGAGCCCTAGCCTCGAAGTAAGGCCCTGATTTGCCTTGCCAATGGGGAGGCGTGCAGCAGCTCCATGAGGCCTTCCTCACTGTTCTGCTTGAGTTTCACGGTAGTGAGCCTTTCAAGACTCCTAGGGACCTTGCTTCAGCACCCGTTTCAGTACCAGAATATTGAGGAGACACAGGAAGCTCTAGTCCTGTTAAGCAACTTCCAGCCCCGTAGGCCTTTTGGAACACCCCAGTGTTGGCTAGAGAAAGGCAACACACTGCACTCTTCCTTGGCAGAGCCAGATTACCTCAGCTCCACACAGGATTCACGACCACACTTCTCGACTGTCCTCCATGCAGTGGATGTAACCTCATTCCCCTAGCTGAACTCTATTGAGAAAAACACTCTGCTTCTAATCCCGTTTCACTTTTTACACTTCGAGTCACGCATCCTCAAGGGGGTGGTCGGCTTGCATTCCAAGTACAATTTAAGCACAGTTCTTGGTGTAACACAGCAGGTCTTTTGAAGAGGCACAGGTCTCTAAGTCTCCCTCGCGCATCCTTTGTTTAGGCACTTTGCTGCACGCAGAAAACCGGTCGTAGAAAAAAGTTGATTCAGGGGAAGCCCCAGTGGGGATCGTGAATCTCTTTTGACGTGGTAGCATCAACATGTACTTATGCTGCGTGTCAACCTGGAAATGGGAGACTGAAGGCACAAAGCTTGTTTTCCCGTTTTGAAAGCTCCATTCATGCGGCCTCGAAGCTACCTGAAAAGCACTGTTGTTACCGTGCTTTTCCTTACAGCCGGCATGGCACATAGAAGAAAATGAGTTTTCTCGAAAGAAACCTTGTGCTTCCAGTTCCTACTTGGAACCTCACCCTGCTCTGCTCTATACCAAACGTGAAAGTCAATGTGAGCACTAGCCTCGAAGTAAGGCCCTGATTATGCTGGCAAAACGGGAGGCGTACAGCAGCTCCATGAGGCCTTCATCGCTGTTCTGCTTTAGTTGAACGGTAGTCAGCGCTCCAAGACTCCTAGGGACTTTGCTTAAGCAACCGTTTCGGTACCAGAACACTGCGTAGAGCCAGGAAGCTTTGGTCCTGCGTGTATGCTGCGTGTCTACCTAGAAATTAGAGACTGATGGCACAAGGCTTGTTTTCCCATTAGGAAAGCTCCGTTCATGCGGCCTCGAAGCTACCGGAAAAGCATTGTTGTTGGCGGGGTTTTAGTCACTGCCGGCATGGTTCTGAGAAGAAAATGAGTTTTTTCGTAAGAAACCTTGTGCTTCCAGTTCCTTGTAGGAAGCTCACCCTGCTCTGCTCTATACCTAAAGTGAAAGTCAACGTGAGACTTGCTTCGAAGTAAGGCCTTGATTATCCTTGCAAAACGGGAGGCGTGCAGCAGCTCCATGAGGCCTTCATCGTTGTTCTGCTTTAGTTTCACGGTAGTAAGCCTTTCAAGACTCCTAGGGACCTTGCTTCAGCACCCGTTTCGGTACCAGAACACTGCGGAGAGCCAGGAAGCTCTGGTCCTGCGTGTATGCTGCGTGTCAACCTAGAAATTAGACACTGATGGCACAAGGCTTGTTTTCCCATTAGGAAAGCTCCGTTCATGCGGCCTCGAAGCTACCTGGAAAGCATTGTTGTTGCCTGGGTTTTCGTCACTGCCGACATGGTTCTGAGAAGAAAATGAGTTTTCATGGAAGAAACCTTGTGCTTCCAGTTCCTTGTTGGAAGCTCACCCTGCTCTGCTCTATACCAAAAGTGAAAGCCAAGGTGAGCCCTAGCCTCGAAGTAAGGCCCTGATTTGCCTTGCGAATGGGGAGGCGTGCAGAAGCTCCATGAGGCCTTCCTCACTGTTCTGCTTGAGTTTCACGGTAGTGAGCCTTTCAAGACTCCTAGGGACCTTGCTTCAGCACCCGTTTCAGTACCAGAATATTGAGTAGACACAGGAAGCTCTAGTCCTGTTAAGCAACTTCCAGCCCCGTAGGCCTTTTGGAACACCCCAGTGTTGGCTAGAGAAAGGCAACACACTGCACTCTTCCTTGGCAGAGCCAGATTACCTCAGCTCCACACAGGATTCACGACCACACTTCTCGACTGTCCTCCATGCAGTGGATGTAACCTCATTCCCCTAGCTGAACTCTATTGAGAAAAACACTCTGCTTCTAATCCCGTTTCACTTTTTACACTTCGAGTCACGCATCCTCAAGGGGGTGGTCGGCTTGCATTCCAAGTACAATTTAAGCACAGTTCTTGGTGTAACACAGCAGGTCTTTTGAAGAGGCACAGGTCTCTAAGTCTCCCTCGCGCATCCTTTGTTTAGGCACTTTGCTGCACGCAGAAAACCGGTCGTAGAAAAAAGTTGATTCAGGGGAAGCCCCAGTGGGGATCGTGAATCTCTTTTGACGTGGTAGCATCAACATGTACTTATGCTGCGTGTCAACCTGGAAATGGGAGACTGAAGGCACAAAGCTTGTTTTCCCGTTTTGAAAGCTCCATTCATGCGGCCTCGAAGCTACCTGAAAAGCACTGTTGTTACCGTGCTTTTCCTTACAGCCGGCATGGCACATAGAAGAAAATGAGTTTTCTCGAAAGAAACCTTGTGCTTCCAGTTCCTACTTGGAACCTCACCCTGCTCTGCTCTATACCAAACGTGAAAGTCAATGTGAGCACTAGCCTCGAAGTAAGGTCCTGATTATGCTGGCAAAACGGGAGGCGTACAGCAGCTCCATGAGGCCTTCATCGCTGTTCTGCTTTAGTTGAACGGTAGTCAGCGCTCCAAGACTCCTAGGGACTTTGCTTAAGCAACCGTTTCGGTACCAGAACACTGCGTAGAGCCAGGAAGCTTTGGTCCTGCGTGTATGCTGCGTGTCTACCTAGAAATTAGAGACTGATGGCACAAGGCTTGTTTTCCCATTAGGAAAGCTCCGTTCATGCGGCCTCGAAGCTACCGGAAAAGCATTGTTGTTGGCGGGGTTTTAGTCACTGCCGGCATGGTTCTGAGAAGAAAATGAGTTTTTTCGTAAGAAACCTTGTGCTTCCAGTTCCTTGTAGGAAGCTCACCCTGCTCTGCTCTATACCTAAAGTGAAAGTCAACGTGAGACTTGCTTCGAAGTAAGGCCTTGATTATCCTTGCAAAACGGGAGGCGTGCAGCAGCTCCATGAGGCCTTCATCGTTGTTCTGCTTTAGTTTCACGGTAGTAAGCCTTTCAAGACTCCTAGGGACCTTGCTTCAGCACCCGTTTCGGTACCAGAACACTGCGGAGAGCCAGGAAGCTCTGGTCCTGCGTGTATGCTGCGTGTCAACCTAGAAATTAGACACTGATGGCACAAGGCTTGTTTTCCCATTAGGAAAGCTCCGTTCATGCGGCCTCGAAGCTACCTGGAAAGCATTGTTGTTGCCTGGGTTTTCGTCACTGCCGACATGGTTCTGAGAAGAAAATGAGTTTTCATGGAAGAAACCTTGTGCTTCCAGTTCCTTGTTGGAAGCTCACCCTGCTCTGCTCTATACCAAAAGTGAAAGCCAAGGTGAGCCCTAGCCTCGAAGTAAGGCCCTGATTTGCCTTGCGAATGGGGAGGCGTGCAGAAGCTCCATGAGGCCTTCCTCACTGTTCTGCTTGAGTTTCACGGTAGTGAGCCTTTCAAGACTCCTAGGGACCTTGCTTCAGCACCCGTTTCAGTACCAGAATATTGAGTAGACACAGGAAGCTCTAGTCCTGTTAAGCAACTTCCAGCCCCGTAGGCCTTTTGGAACACCCCAGTGTTGGCTAGAGAAAGGCAACACACTGCACTCTTCCTTGGCAGAGCCAGATTACCTCAGCTCCACACAGGATTCACGACCACACTTCTCGACTGTCCTCCATGCAGTGGATGTAACCTCATTCCCCTAGCTGAACTCTATTGAGAAAAACACTCTGCTTCTAATCCCGTTTCACTTTTTACACTTCGAGTCACGCATCCTCAAGGGGGTGGTCGGCTTGCATTCCAAGTACAATTTAAGCACAGTTCTTGGTGTAACACAGCAGGTCTTTTGAAGAGGCACAGGTCTCTAAGTCTCCCTCGCGCATCCTTTGTTTAGGCACTTTGCTGCACGCAGAAAACCGGTCGTAGAAAAAAGTTGATTCAGGGGAAGCCCCAGTGGGGATCGTGAATCTCTTTTGACGTGGTAGCATCAACATGTACTTATGCTGCGTGTCAACCTGGAAATGGGAGACTGAAGGCACAAAGCTTGTTTTCCCGTTTTGAAAGCTCCATTCATGCGGCCTCGAAGCTACCTGAAAAGCACTGTTGTTACCGTGCTTTTCCTTACAGCCGGCATGGCACATAGAAGAAAATGAGTTTTCTCGAAAGAAACCTTGTGCTTCCAGTTCCTACTTGGAACCTCACCCTGCTCTGCTCTATACCAAACGTGAAAGTCAATGTGAGCACTAGCCTCGAAGTAAGGTCCTGATTATGCTGGCAAAACGGGAGGCGTACAGCAGCTCCATGAGGCCTTCATCGCTGTTCTGCTTTAGTTGAACGGTAGTCAGCTCTCCAAGACTCCTAGGGACTTTGCTTAAGCAACCGTTTCGGTACCAGAACACTGCGTAGAGCCAGGAAGCTTTGGTCCTGCGTGTATGCTGCGTGTCTACCTAGAAATTAGAGACTGATGGCACAAGGCTTGTTTTCCCATTAGGAAAGCTCCGTTCATGCGGCCACGAAGCTACCGGAAAAGCATTGTTGTTGGCGGGGTTTTAGTCACTGCCGGCATGGTTCTGAGAAGAAAATGAGTTTTTTCGTAAAAAACCTTTTGCTTCCAGTTCCTTGTAGGAAGCTCACCCTGCTCTGCTCTATACCTAAAGTGAAAGTCAACGTGAGACTTGCTTCGAAGTAAGGCCTTGATTATCCTTGCAAAACGGGAGGCGTGCAGCAGCTCCATGAGGCCTTCATCGTTGTTCTGCTTTAGTTTCACGGTAGTAAGCCTTTCAAGACTCCTAGAGACCTTGCTTCAGCACCCGTTTCGGTACCAGAACACTGCGGAGAGCCAGGAAGCTCTGGTCCTGCGTGTATGCTGCGTGTCAACCTAGAAATTAGAGACTGATGGCACAAGGCTTGTTTTCCCATTAGGAAAGCTCCGTTCATGCGGCCTCGAAGCTACCTGAAAAGCATTGTTGTTGCCTGGGTTTTCGTCACTGCCGACATGGTTCTGAGAAGAAAATGAGTTTTCATGGAAGAAACCTTGTGCTTCCAGTTCCTTTTTGGAAGCTCACCCTGCTCTGCTCTATACCAAAAGTGAAAGCCAAGGTGAGCCCTAGCCTCGAAGTAAGGCCCTGATTTGCCTTGCCAATGGGGAGGCGTGCAGCAGCTCCATGAGGCCTTCCTCACTGTTCTGCTTGAGTTTCACGGTAGTAAGCCTTTCAAGACTCCTAGGGACCTTGCTTCAGCACCCGTTTCAGTACCAGAATATTGAGTAGACACAGGAAGCTCTAGTCCTGTTAAGCAACTTCCAGCCCCGTAGGCCTTTTGGAACACCCCAGTGTTGGCTAGAGAAAGGCAACACACTGCACTCTTCCTTGGCAGAGCCAGATTACCTCAGCTCCACACAGGATTCACGACCACACTTCTCGACTGTCCTCCATGCAGTGGATGTAACCTCATTCCCCTAGCTGAACTCTATTGAGAAAATCACTCTGCTTCTAATCCCGTTTCACTTTTTACACTTCGAGTCACGCATCCTCAAGGGGGTGGTCGGCTTGCATTCCAAGTACAATTTAAGCACAGTTCTTGGTGTAACACAGCAGGTCTTTTGAAGAGGCACAGGTCTCTAAGTCTCCCTCGCGCATCCTTTGTTTAGGCACTTTGCTGCACGCAGAAAACCGGTCGTAGAAAAAAGTTGATTCAGGGGAAGCCCCAGTGGGGATCGTGAATCTCTTTTGACGTGGTAGCATCAACATGTACTTATGCTGCGTGTCAACCTGGAAATGGGAGACTGAAGGCACAAAGCTTGTTTTCCCGTCTTGAAAGCTCCATTCATGCGGCCTCGAAGCTACCTGAAAAGCACTGTTGTTACCGTGCTTTTCCTTACAGCCGGCATGGCACATAGAAGAAAATGAGTTTTCTCGAAAGAAACCTTGTGCTTCCAGTTCCTACTTGGAACCTCACCCTGCTCTGCTCTATACCAAACGTGAAAGTCAATGTGAGCACTAGCCTCGAAGTAAGGCCCTGATTATGCTGGCAAAACGGGAGGCGTGCAGCAGCTCCATGAGGCCTTCATCGCTGTTCTGCTTTAGTTGAACGGTAGTCAGCTCTCCAAGACTCCTAGGGACTTTGCTTAAGCAACCGTTTCGGTACCAGAACACTGCGTAGAGCCAGGAAGCTTTGGTCCTGCGTGTATGCTGCGTGTCTACCTAGAAATTAGAGACTGATGGCACAAGGCTTGTTTTCCCATTAGGAAAGCTCCGTTCATGCGGCCTCGAAGCTACCGGAAAAGCATTGTTGTTGGCGGGGTTTTAGTCACTGCCGGCATGGTTCTGAGAAGAAAATGAGTTTTTTCGTAAGAAACCTTGTGCTTCCAGTTCCTTGTAGGAAGCTCACCCTGCTCTGCTCTATACCTAAAGTGAAAGGCAACGTGAGACTTGCTTCGAAGTAAGGCCTTGATTATCCTTGCAAAACGGGAGGCGTGCAGCAGCTCCATGAGGCCTTCATCATTGTTCTGCTTTAGTTTCACGGTAGTAAGCCTTTCAAGACTCCTAGGGACCTTGCTTCAGCCCCCGTTTCGGTACCAGAACACTGCGGAGAGCCAGGAAGCTCTGGTCCTGCGTGTATGCTGCGTGTCAACCTAGAAATTAGAGACTGATGGCACAAGGCTTGTTTTCCCATTAGGAAAGCTCCGTTCATGCGGCCTCGAAGCTACCTGAAAAGCATTGTTGTTGCCTGGGTTTTCGTCACTGCCGACATGGTTCTGAGAAGAAAATGAGTTTTCATGGAAGAAACCTTGTGCTTCCAGTTCCTTGTTGGAAGCTCACCCTGCTCTGCTCTATACCAAAAGTGAAAGCCAACGTGAGCCCTAGCCTCGAAGTAAGGCCCTGATTTGCCTTGCCAATGGGGAGGCGTGCAGCAGCTCCATGAGGCCTTCCTCACTGTTCTGCTTGAGTTTCACGGTAGTGAGCCTTTCAAGACTCCTAGGGACCTTGCTTCAGCACCCGTTTCAGTACCAGAATATTGAGTAGACACAGGAAGCTCTAGTCCTGTTAAGCAACTTCCAGCCCCGTAGGCCTTTTGGAACACCCCAGTGTTGGCTAGAGAAAGGCAACACACTGCACTCTTCCTTGGCAGAGCCAGATTACCTCAGCTCCACACAGGATTCACGACCACACTTCTCGACTGTCCTCCATGCAGTGGATGTAACCTCATTCCCCTAGCTGAACTCTATTGAGAAAAACACTCTGCTTCTAATCCCGTTTCACTTTTTACACTTCGAGTCACGCATCCTCAAGGGGGTGGTCGGCTTGCATTCCAAGTACAATTTAAGCACAGTTCTTGGTGTAACACAGCAGGTCTTTTGAAGAGGCACAGGTCTCTAAGTCTCCCTCGCGCATCCTTTGTTTAGGCACTTTGCTGCACGCAGAAAACCGGTCGTAGAAAAAAGTTGATTCAGGGGAAGCCCCAGTGGGGATCGTGAATCTCTTTTGACGTGGTAGCATCAACATGTACTTATGCTGCGTGTCAACCTGGAAATGGGAGACTGAAGGCACAAAGCTTGTTTTCCCGTTTTGAAAGCTCCATTCATGCGGCCTCGAAGCTACCTGAAAAGCACTGTTGTTACCGTGCTTTTCCTTACAGCCGGCATGGCACATAGAAGAAAATGAGTTTTCTCGAAAGAAACCTTGTGCTTCCAGTTCCTACTTGGAACCTCACCCTGCTCTGCTCTATACCAAACGTGAAAGTCAATGTGAGCACTAGCCTCGAAGTAAGGCCCTGATTATGCTGGCAAAACGGGAGGCGTGCAGCAGCTCCATGAGGCCTTCATCGCTGTTCTGCTTTAGTTGAACGGTAGTCAGCGCTCCAAGACTCCTAGGGACTTTGCTTAAGCAACCGTTTCGGTACCAGAACACTGCGTAGAGCCAGGAAGCTTTGGTCCTGCGTGTATGCTGCGTGTCTACCTAGAAATTAGAGACTGATGGCACAAGGCTTGTTTTCCCATTAGGAAAGCTCCGTTCATGCGGCCTCGAAGCTACCGGAAAAGCATTGTTGTTGGCGGGGTTTTAGTCACTGCCGGCATGGTTCTGAGAAGAAAATGAGTTTTTTCGTAAAAAACCTTTTGCTTCCAGTTCCTTGTAGGAAGCTCACCCTGCTCTGCTCTATACCTAAAGTGAAAGTCAACGTGAGACTTGCTTCGAAGTAAGGCCTTGATTATCCTTGCAAAACGGGAGGCGTGCAGCAGCTCCATGAGGCCTTCATCGTTGTTCTGCTTTAGTTTCACGGTAGTAAGCCTTTCAAGATTCCTAGGGACCTTGCTTCAGCACCCGTTTCGGTACCAGAACACTGCGGAGAGCCAGGAAGCTCTGGTCCTGCGTGTATGCTGCGTGTCAACCTAGAAATTAGAGACTGATGGCACAAGGCTTGTTTTCCCATTAGGAAAGCTCCGTTCATGCGGCCTCGAAGCTACCTGGAAAGCATTGTTGTTGCCTGGGTTTTCGTCACTGCCGACATGGTTCTGAGAAGAAAATGAGTTTTCATGGAAGAAACCTTGTGCTTCCAGTTCCTTGTTGGAAGCTCACCCTGCTCTGCTCTATACCAAAAGTGAAAGCCAAGGTGAGCCCTAGCCTCGAAGTAAGGCCCTGATTTGCCTTGCCAATGGGGAGGCGTGCAGCAGCTCCATGAGGCCTTCCTCACTGTTCTGCTTGAGTTTCACGGTAGTGAGCCTTTCAAGACTCCTAGGGACCTTGCTTCAGCACCCGTTTCAGTACCAGAATATTGAGTAGACACAGGAAGCTCTAGTCCTGTTAAGCAACTTCCAGCCCCGTAGGCCTTTTGGAACACCCCAGTGTTGGCTAGAGAAAGGCAACACACTGCACTCTTCCTTGGCAGAGCCAGATTACCTCAGCTCCACACAGGATTCACGACCACACTTCTCGACTGTCCTCCATGCAGTGGATGTAACCTCATTCCCCTAGCTGAACTCTATTGAGAAAAACACTCTGCTTCTAATCCCGTTTCACTTTTTACACTTCGAGTCACGCATCCTCAAGGGGGTGGTCGGCTTGCATTCCAAGTACAATTTAAGCACAGTTCTTGGTGTAACACAGCAGGTCTTTTGAAGAGGCACAGGTCTCTAAGTCTCCCTCGCGCATCCTTTGTTTAGGCACTTTGCTGCACGCAGAAAACCGGTCGTAGAAAAAAGTTGATTCAGGGGAAGCCCCAGTGGGGATCGTGAATCTCTTTTGACGTGGTAGCATCAACATGTACTTATGCTGCGTGTCAACCTGGAAATGGGAGACTGAAGGCACAAAGCTTGTTTTCCCGTTTTGAAAGCTCCATTCATGCGGCCTCGAAGCTACCTGAAAAGCACTGTTGTTACCGTGCTTTTCCTTACAGCCGGCATGGCACATAGAAGAAAATGAGTTTTCTCGAAAGAAACCTTGTGCTTCCAGTTCCTACTTGGAACCTCACCCTGCTCTGCTCTATACCAAACGTGAAAGTCAATGTGAGCACTAGCCTCGAAGTAAGGCCCTGATTATGCTGGCAAAACGGGAGGCGTACAGCAGCTCCATGAGGCCTTCATCGCTGTTCTGCTTTAGTTGAACGGTAGTCAGCGCTCCAAGACTCCTAGGGACTTTGCTTAAGCAACCGTTTCGGTACCAGAACACTGCGTAGAGCCAGGAAGCTTTGGTCCTGCGTGTATGCTGCGTGTCTACCTAGAAATTAGAGACTGATGGCACAAGGCTTGTTTTCCCATTAGGAAAGCTCCGTTCATGCGGCCTCGAAGCTACCGGAAAAGCATTGTTGTTGGCGGGGTTTTAGTCACTGCCGGCATGGTTCTGAGAAGAAAATGAGTTTTTTCGTAAAAAACCTTTTGCTTCCAGTTCCTTGTAGGAAGCTCACCCTGCTCTGCTCTATACCTAAAGTGAAAGTCAACGTGAGACTTGCTTCGAAGTAAGGCCTTGATTATCCTTGCAAAACGGGAGGCGTGCAGCAGCTCCATGAGGCCTTCATCGTTGTTCTGCTTTAGTTTCACGGTAGTAAGCCTTTCAAGACTCCTAGGGACCTTGCTTCAGCACCCGTTTCGGTACCAGAACACTGCGGAGAGCCAGGAAGCTCTGGTCCTGCGTGTATGCTGCGTGTCAACCTAGAAATTAGACACTGATGGCACAAGGCTTGTTTTCCCATTAGGAAAGCTCCGTTCATGCGGCCTCGAAGCTACCTGGAAAGCATTGTTGTTGCCTGGGTTTTCGTCACTGCCGACATGGTTCTGAGAAGAAAATGAGTTTTCATGGAAGAAACCTTGTGCTTCCAGTTCCTTGTTGGAAGCTCACCCTGCTCTGCTCTATACCAAAAGTGAAAGCCAAGGTGAGCCCTAGCCTCGAAGTAAGGCCCTGATTTGCCTTGCGAATGGGGAGGCGTGCAGAAGCTCCATGAGGCCTTCCTCACTGTTCTGCTTGAGTTTCACGGTAGTGAGCCTTTCAAGACTCCTAGGGACCTTGCTTCAGCACCCGTTTCAGTACCAGAATATTGAGTAGACACAGGAAGCTCTAGTCCTGTTAAGCAACTTCCAGCCCCGTAGGCCTTTTGGAACACCCCAGTGTTGGCTAGAGAAAGGCAACACACTGCACTCTTCCTTGGCAGAGCCAGATTACCTCAGCTCCACACAGGATTCACGACCACACTTCTCGACTGTCCTCCATGCAGTGGATGTAACCTCATTCCCCTAGCTGAACTCTATTGAGAAAAACACTCTGCTTCTAATCCCGTTTCACTTTTTACACTTCGAGTCACGCATCCTCAAGGGGGTGGTCGGCTTGCATTCCAAGTACAATTTAAGCACAGTTCTTGGTGTAACACAGCAGGTCTTTTGAAGAGGCACAGGTCTCTAAGTCTCCCTCGCGCATCCTTTGTTTAGGCACTTTGCTGCACGCAGAAAACCGGTCGTAGAAAAAAGTTGATTCAGGGGAAGCCCCAGTGGGGATCGTGAATCTCTTTTGACGTGGTAGCATCAACATGTACTTATGCTGCGTGTCAACCTGGAAATGGGAGACTGAAGGCACAAAGCTTGTTTTCCCGTTTTGAAAGCTCCATTCATGCGGCCTCGAAGCTACCTGAAAAGCACTGTTGTTACCGTGCTTTTCCTTACAGCCGGCATGGCACATAGAAGAAAATGAGTTTTCTCGAAAGAAACCTTGTGCTTCCAGTTCCTACTTGGAACCTCACCCTGCTCTGCTCTATACCAAACGTGAAAGTCAATGTGAGCACTAGCCTCGAAGTAAGGTCCTGATTATGCTGGCAAAACGGGAGGCGTACAGCAGCTCCATGAGGCCTTCATCGCTGTTCTGCTTTAGTTGAACGGTAGTCAGCTCTCCAAGACTCCTAGGGACTTTGCTTAAGCAACCGTTTCGGTACCAGAACACTGCGTAGAGCCAGGAAGCTTTGGTCCTGCGTGTATGCTGCGTGTCTACCTAGAAATTAGAGACTGATGGCACAAGGCTTGTTTTCCCATTAGGAAAGCTCCGTTCATGCGGCCACGAAGCTACCGGAAAAGCATTGTTGTTGGCGGGGTTTTAGTCACTGCCGGCATGGTTCTGAGAAGAAAATGAGTTTTTTCGTAAAAAACCTTTTGCTTCCAGTTCCTTGTAGGAAGCTCACCCTGCTCTGCTCTATACCTAAAGTGAAAGTCAACGTGAGACTTGCTTCGAAGTAAGGCCTTGATTATCCTTGCAAAACGGGAGGCGTGCAGCAGCTCCATGAGGCCTTCATCGTTGTTCTGCTTTAGTTTCACGGTAGTAAGCCTTTCAAGACTCCTAGAGACCTTGCTTCAGCACCCGTTTCGGTACCAGAACACTGCGGAGAGCCAGGAAGCTCTGGTCCTGCGTGTATGCTGCGTGTCAACCTAGAAATTAGAGACTGATGGCACAAGGCTTGTTTTCCCATTAGGAAAGCTCCGTTCATGCGGCCTCGAAGCTACCTGAAAAGCATTGTTGTTGCCTGGGTTTTCGTCACTGCCGACATGGTTCTGAGAAGAAAATGAGTTTTCATGGAAGAAACCTTGTGCTTCCAGTTCCTTTTTGGAAGCTCACCCTGCTCTGCTCTATACCAAAAGTGAAAGCCAAGGTGAGCCCTAGCCTCGAAGTAAGGCCCTGATTTGCCTTGCCAATGGGGAGGCGTGCAGCAGCTCCATGAGGCCTTCCTCACTGTTCTGCTTGAGTTTCACGGTAGTAAGCCTTTCAAGACTCCTAGGGACCTTGCTTCAGCACCCGTTTCAGTACCAGAATATTGAGTAGACACAGGAAGCTCTAGTCCTGTTAAGCAACTTCCAGCCCCGTAGGCCTTTTGGAACACCCCAGTGTTGGCTAGAGAAAGGCAACACACTGCACTCTTCCTTGGCAGAGCCAGATTACCTCAGCTCCACACAGGATTCACGACCACACTTCTCGACTGTCCTCCATGCAGTGGATGTAACCTCATTCCCCTAGCTGAACTCTATTGAGAAAATCACTCTGCTTCTAATCCCGTTTCACTTTTTACACTTCGAGTCACGCATCCTCAAGGGGGTGGTCGGCTTGCATTCCAAGTACAATTTAAGCACAGTTCTTGGTGTAACACAGCAGGTCTTTTGAAGAGGCACAGGTCTCTAAGTCTCCCTCGCGCATCCTTTGTTTAGGCACTTTGCTGCACGCAGAAAACCGGTCGTAGAAAAAAGTTGATTCAGGGGAAGCCCCAGTGGGGATCGTGAATCTCTTTTGACGTGGTAGCATCAACATGTACTTATGCTGCGTGTCAACCTGGAAATGGGAGACTGAAGGCACAAAGCTTGTTTTCCCGTCTTGAAAGCTCCATTCATGCGGCCTCGAAGCTACCTGAAAAGCACTGTTGTTACCGTGCTTTTCCTTACAGCCGGCATGGCACATAGAAGAAAATGAGTTTTCTCGAAAGAAACCTTGTGCTTCCAGTTCCTACTTGGAACCTCACCCTGCTCTGCTCTATACCAAACGTGAAAGTCAATGTGAGCACTAGCCTCGAAGTAAGGCCCTGATTATGCTGGCAAAACGGGAGGCGTGCAGCAGCTCCATGAGGCCTTCATCGCTGTTCTGCTTTAGTTGAACGGTAGTCAGCTCTCCAAGACTCCTAGGGACTTTGCTTAAGCAACCGTTTCGGTACCAGAACACTGCGTAGAGCCAGGAAGCTTTGGTCCTGCGTGTATGCTGCGTGTCTACCTAGAAATTAGAGACTGATGGCACAAGGCTTGTTTTCCCATTAGGAAAGCTCCGTTCATGCGGCCTCGAAGCTACCGGAAAAGCATTGTTGTTGGCGGGGTTTTAGTCACTGCCGGCATGGTTCTGAGAAGAAAATGAGTTTTTTCGTAAGAAACCTTGTGCTTCCAGTTCCTTGTAGGAAGCTCACCCTGCTCTGCTCTATACCTAAAGTGAAAGGCAACGTGAGACTTGCTTCGAAGTAAGGCCTTGATTATCCTTGCAAAACGGGAGGCGTGCAGCAGCTCCATGAGGCCTTCATCATTGTTCTGCTTTAGTTTCACGGTAGTAAGCCTTTCAAGACTCCTAGGGACCTTGCTTCAGCCCCCGTTTCGGTACCAGAACACTGCGGAGAGCCAGGAAGCTCTGGTCCTGCGTGTATGCTGCGTGTCAACCTAGAAATTAGAGACTGATGGCACAAGGCTTGTTTTCCCATTAGGAAAGCTCCGTTCATGCGGCCTCGAAGCTACCTGAAAAGCATTGTTGTTGCCTGGGTTTTCGTCACTGCCGACATGGTTCTGAGAAGAAAATGAGTTTTCATGGAAGAAACCTTGTGCTTCCAGTTCCTTGTTGGAAGCTCACCCTGCTCTGCTCTATACCAAAAGTGAAAGCCAACGTGAGCCCTAGCCTCGAAGTAAGGCCCTGATTTGCCTTGCCAATGGGGAGGCGTGCAGCAGCTCCATGAGGCCTTCCTCACTGTTCTGCTTGAGTTTCACGGTAGTAAGCCTTTCAAGACTCCTAGGGACCTTGCTTCAGCACCCGTTTCAGTACCAGAATATTGAGGAGACACAGGAAGCTCTAGTCCTGTTAAGCAACTTCCAGCCCCGTAGGCCTTTTGGAACACCCCAGTGTTGGCTAGAGAAAGGCAACACACTGCACTCTTCCTTGGCAGAGCCAGATTACCTCAGCTCCACACAGGATTCACGACCACACTTCTCGACTGTCCTCCATGCAGTGGATGTAACCTCATTCCCCTAGCTGAACTCTATTGAGAAAAACACTCTGCTTCTAATCCCGTTTCACTTTTTACACTTCGAGTCACGCATCCTCAAGGGGGTGGTCGGCTTTCATTCCAAGTACAATTTAAGCACAGTTCTTGGTGTAACACAGCAGGTCTTTTGAAGAGGCACAGGTCTCTAAGTCTCCCTCGCGCATCCTTTGTTTAGGCACTTTGCTGCACGCAGAAAACCGGTCGTAGAAAAAAGTTGATTCAGGGGAAGCCCCAGTGGGGATCGTGAATCTCTTTTGACGTGGTAGCATCAACATGTACTTATGCTGCGTGTCAACCTGGAAATGGGAGACTGAAGGCACAAAGCTTGTTTTCCCGTTTTGAAAGCTCCATTCATGCGGCCTCGAAGCTACCTGAAAAGCACTGTTGTTACCGTGCTTTTCCTTACAGCCGGCATGGCACATAGAAGAAAATGAGTTTTCTCGAAAGAAACCTTGTGCTTCCAGTTCCTACTTGGAACCTCACCCTGCTCTGCTCTATACCAAACGTGAAAGTCAATGTGAGCACTAGCCTCGAAGTAAGGCCCTGATTATGCTGGCAAAACGGGAGGCGTGCAGCAGCTCCATGAGGCCTTCATCGCTGTTCTGCTTTAGTTGAACGGTAGTCAGCTCTCCAAGACTCCTAGGGACTTTGCTTAAGCAACCGTTTCGGTACCAGAACACTGCGTAGAGCCAGGAAGCTTTGGTCCTGCGTGTATGCTGCGTGTCTACCTAGAAATTAGAGACTGATGGCACAAGGCTTGTTTTCCCATTAGGAAAGCTCCGTTCATGCGGCCTCGAAGCTACCGGAAAAGCATTGTTGTTGGCGGGGTTTTAGTCACTGCCGGCATGGTTCTGAGAAGAAAATGAGTTTTTTCGTAAGAAACCTTGTGCTTCCAGTTCCTTGTAGGAAGCTCACCCTGCTCTGCTCTATACCTAAAGTGAAAGTCAACGTGAGACTTGCTTCGAAGTAAGGCCTTGATCATCCTTGCAAAACGGGAGGCGTGCAGCAGCTCCATGAGGCCTTCATCGTTGTTCTGCTTTAGTTTCACGGTAGTAAGCCTTTCAAGACTGCTCGGGACCTTGCTTCAGCACCCGTTTTCGTACCAGAACACTGCGGAGAGCCAGGAAGCTCTGGTCCTGCGTGTATGCTGCGTGTCAACCTAGAAATTAGAGCCTGATGGCACAAGGCTTGTTTTCCCATTAGGAAAGCTCCGTTCATGCGGCCTCGAAGCTACCTGAAAAGCACTGTTGTTGCCTGGGTTTTCGTCACTGCCGACATGGTTCTGAGAAGAAAATGAGTTTTCATGGAAGAAACCTTGTGCTTCTAGTTCCTTTTTGGAAGCTCACCCTGCTCTGCTCTATACCAAAAGTGAAAGCCAAGGTGAGCCCTAGCCTCGAAGTAAGGCCCTGATTTGCCTTGCCAATGGGGAGGCGTGCAGCAGCTCCATGAGGCCTTCCTCACTGTTCTGCTTGAGTTTCACGGTAGTAAGCCTTTCAAGACTCCTAGGGACCTTGCTTCAGCACCCGTTTCCGTACCAGAATATTGAGGAGACACAGGAAGCTCTAGTCCTGTTAAGCAACTTCCAGCCCCGTAGGCCTTTTGGAACACCCCAGTGTTGGCTAGAGAAAGGCAACACACTGCACTCTTCCTTGGCAGAGCCAGATTACCTCAGCTCCACACAGGATTCACGACCACACTTCTCGACTGTCCTCCATGCAGTGGATGTAACCTCATTCCCCTAGCTGAACTCTATTGAGAAAAACACTCTGCTTCTAATCCCGTTTCACTTTTTACACTTCGAGTCACGCATCCTCAAGGGGGTGGTCGGCTTGCATTCCAAGTACAATTTAAGCACCGTTCTTGGTGTAACACAGCAGGTCTTTTGAAGAGGCACAGGTCTCTAAGTCTCCCTCGCGCATCCTTTGTTTACGCACTTTGCTGCACGCAGAAAACCGGTCGTAGAAAAAAGTTGATTCAGGGGAAGCCCCAGTGGGGATCGTGAATCTCCTTTGACGTGGTAGCATCAACATGTACTTATGCTGCATGTCAACCTGGAAATGGGAGACTGAAGGCACAAAGCTTGTTTTCCCGTTTTGAAAGCTCCATTCATGCGGCCTCGAAGCTACCTGAAAAGCACTGTTGTTACCGTGCTTTTCCTTACAGCCGGCATGGCACATAGAAGAAAATGAGTTTTCTCGAAAGAAACCTTGTGCTTCCAGTTCCTACTTGGAACCTCACCCTGCTCTGCTCTATACGAAACGTGAAAGTCAATGTGAACACTAGCCTCGAAGTAAGGCCCTGATTATGCTGGCAAAACGGGAGGCGTGCAGCAGCTCCATGAGGCCTTCATCGCTGTTCTGCTTTAGTTGAACGGTAGTAAGCTCTCCAAGACTCCTAGGGACTTTGCTTAAGCAACCGTTTCGGTACCAGAACACTGCGTAGAGCCAGGAAGCTTTGGTCCTGCGTGTATGCTGCGTGTGTACCTAGAAATTAGAGACTGATGGCACAAGGCTTGTTTTCCCATTAGGAAAGCTCCGTTCATGCGGCCTCGAAGCTACCGGAAAAGCATTGTTGTTGGCGGGGTTTTAGTCACTGCCGGCATGGTTCTGAGAAGAAAATGAGTTTTTTCGTAAGAAACCTTGTGCTTCCAGTTCCTTGTAGGAGGCTCACCCTGCTCTGCTCTATACCTAAAGTGAAAGTCAACGTGAGACTTGCTTCGAAGTAAGGCCTTGATTATCCTTGCAAAACGGGAGGCGTGCAGCAGCTCCATGAGGCCTTCATCGTTGTTCTGCTTTAGTTTCACGGTAGTAAGCCTTTCAAGACTCCTAGGGACCTTGCTTCAGCCCCTGTTTCGGTACCAGAACACTGCGGAGAGCCAGGAAGCTCTGGTCCTGCGTGTATGCTGCGTGTCAACCTAGAAATGAGAGACTGATGGCACAAGGCTTGTTTTCCCATTAGGAAAGCTCCGTTCATGCGGCCTCGAAGCTACCTGAAAAGCATTGTTGTTGCCTGGGTTTTCGTCACTGCCGACATGGTTCTGAGAAGAAAATGAATTTTCATGGAAGAAACCTTGTGCTTCTAGTTCCTTTTTGGAAGCTCACCCTGCTCTGCTCTATACCAAAAGTGAAAGCCAAGGTGAGCCCTAGCCTCGAAGTAAGGCCCTGATTTGCCTTGCCAATGGGGAGGCGTGCAGCAGCTCCATGAGGCCTTCCTCACTGTTCTGCTTGAGTTTCACGGTAGTGAGCCTTTCAAGAGTCCTAGGGACCTTGCTTCAGCACCCATTTCAGTACCAGAATATTGAATAGACACAGGAAGCTCTAGTCCTGTTAAGCAACTTCCAGCCCCGTAGGCCTTTTGGAACACCCCAGTGTGGGCTAGAGAAAGGCAACACACTGCACTCTTCCTTGGCAGAGCCAGATTACCTCAGCTCCACACAGGATTCACGACCACACTTCTCGACTGTCCTCCATGCAGTGGATGTAACCTCATTCCCCTAGCTGAACTCTATTGAGAAAAACACTCTGCTTCTAATCCCGTTTCACTTTTTACACTTCGAGTCACGCATCCTCAAGGGGGTGGTCGGCTTGCATTCCAAGTACAATTTAAGCACCGTTCTTGGTGTAACACAGCAGGTCTTTTGAAGAGGCACAGGTCTCTAAGTCTCCCTCGCGCATCCTTTGTTTACGCACTTTGCTGCACGCAGAAAACCGGTCGTAGAAAAAAGTTGATTCAGGGGAAGCCCCAGTGGGGATCGTGAATCTCCTTTGACGTGGTAGCATCAACATGTACTTATGCTGCATGTCAACCTGGAAATGGGAGACTGAAGGCACAAAGCTTGTTTTCCCGTTTTGAAAGCTCCATTCATGCGGCCTCGAAGCTACCTGAAAAGCACTGTTGTTACCGTGCTTTTCCTTACAGCCGGCATGGCACATAGAAGAAAATGAGTTTTCTCGAAAGAAACCTTGTGCTTCCAGTTCCTACTTGGAACCTCACCCTGCTCTGCTCTATACGAAACGTGAAAGTCAATGTGAACACTAGCCTCGAAGTAAGGCCCTGATTATGCTGGCAAAACGGGAGGCGTGCAGCAGCTCCATGAGGCCTTCATCGCTGTTCTGCTTTAGTTGAACGGTAGTAAGCTCTCCAAGACTCCTAGGGACTTTGCTTAAGCAACCGTTTCGGTACCAGAACACTGCGTAGAGCCAGGAAGCTTTGGTCCTGCGTGTATGCTGCGTGTGTACCTAGAAATTAGAGACTGATGGCACAAGGCTTGTTTTCCCATTAGGAAAGCTCCGTTCATGCGGCCTCGAAGCTACCGGAAAAGCATTGTTGTTGGCGGGGTTTTAGTCACTGCCGGCATGGTTCTGAGAAGAAAATGAGTTTTTTCGTAAGAAACCTTGTGCTTCCAGTTCCTTGTAGGAGGCTCACCCTGCTCTGCTCTATACCTAAAGTGAAAGTCAACGTGAGACTTGCTTCGAAGTAAGGCCTTGATTATCCTTGCAAAACGGGAGGCGTGCAGCAGCTCCATGAGGCCTTCATCGTTGTTCTGCTTTAGTTTCACGGTAGTAAGCCTTTCAAGACTCCTAGGGACCTTGCTTCAGCCCCTGTTTCGGTACCAGAACACTGCGGAGAGCCAGGAAGCTCTGGTCCTGCGTGTATGCTGCGTGTCAACCTAGAAATGAGAGACTGATGGCACAAGGCTTGTTTTCCCATTAGGAAAGCTCCGTTCATGCGGCCTCGAAGCTACCTGAAAAGCATTGTTGTTGCCTGGGTTTTCGTCACTGCCGACATGGTTCTGAGAAGAAAATGAGTTTTCATGGAAGAAACCTTGTGCTTCTAGTTCCTTTTTGGAAGCTCACCCTGCTCTGCTCTATACCAAAAGTGAAAGCCAAGGTGAGCCCTAGCCTCGAAGTAAGGCCCTGATTTGCCTTGCCAATGGGGAGGCGTGCAGCAGCTCCATGAGGCCTTCCTCACTGTTCTGCTTGAGTTTCACGGTAGTGAGCCTTTCAAGAGTCCTAGGGACCTTGCTTCAGCACCCATTTCAGTACCAGAATATTGAATAGACACAGGAAGCTCTAGTCCTGTTAAGCAACTTCCAGCCCCGTAGGCCTTTTGGAACACCCCAGTGTGGGCTAGAGAAAGGCAACACACTGCACTCTTCCTTGGCAGAGCCAGATTACCTCAGCTCCACACAGGATTCACGACCACACTTCTCGACTGTCCTCCATGCAGTGGATGTAACCTCATTCCCCTAGCTGAACTCTATTGAGAAAAACACTCTGCTTCTAATCCCGTTTCACTTTTTACACTTCGAGTCACGCATCCTCAAGGGGGTGGTCGGCTTGCATTCCAAGTACAATTTAAGCACAGTTCTTGGTGTAACACAGCAGGTCTTTTGAAGAGGCACAGGTCTCTAAGTCTCCCTCGCGCATCCTTGGTTTAGGCACTTTGCTGCACGCAGAAAACCGGTCGTAGAAAAAAGTTGATTCAGGGGAAGCCCCAGTGGGGATCGTGAATCTCTTTTGACGTGGTAGCATCAACATGTACTTATGCTGCGTGTCAACCTGGAAATGGGAGACTGAAGGCACAAAGCTTGTTTTCCCGTTTTGAAAGCTCCATTCATGCGGCCTCGAAGCTACCTGAAAAGCACTGTTGTTACCGTGCTTTTCCTTACAGCCGGCATGGCACATAGAAGAAAATGAGTTTTCTCGAAAGAAACCTTGTGCTTCCAGTTCCTACTTGGAACCTCACCCTGCTCTGCTCTATACCAAACGTGAAAGTCAATGTGAGCACTAGCCTCGAAGTAAGGCCCTGATTATGCTGGCAAAACGGGAGGCGTGCAGCAGCTCCATGAGGCCTTCATCGCTGTTCTGCTTTAGTTGAACGGTAGTAAGCTCTCCAAGACTCCTAGGGACTTTGCTTAAGCAACCGTTTCGGTACCAGAACACTGCGTACAGCCAGGAAGCTTTGGTCCTGCGTGTATGCTGCGTGTCTACCTAGAAATTAGAGACTGATGGCACAAGGCTTGTTTTCCCATTAGGAAAGCTCCGTTCATGCGGCCTCGAAGCTACCGGAAAAGCATTGTTGTTGGCGGGGTTTTAGTCACTGCCGGCATGGTTCTGAGAAGAAAATGAGTTTTTTCGTAAGAAACCTTGTGCTTCCAGTTCCTTGTAGGAAGCTCACCCTGCTCTGCTCTATACCTAAAGTGAAAGTCAACGTGAGACTTGCTTCGAAGTAAGGCCTTGATCATCCTTGCAAAACGGGAGGCGTGCAGCAGCTCCATGAGGCCTTCATCGTTGTTCTGCTTTAGTTTCACGGTAGTAAGCCTTTCAAGACTCCTAGGGACCTTGCTTCAGCACCCGTTTCGGTACCAGAACACTGCGGAGAGCCAGGAAGCTCTGGTCCTGCGTGTATGCTGCGTGTCAACCTAGAAATGAGAGACTGATGGCACAAGGCTTGTTTTCCCATTAGGAAAGCTCCGTTCATGCGGCCTCGAAGCTACCTGAAAAGCATTGTTGTTGCCTGGGTTTTCGTCACTGCCGACATGGTTCTGAGAAGAAAATGAGTTTTCATGGAAGAAACCTTGTGCTTCTAGTTCCTTTTTGGAAGCTCACCCTGCTCTGCTCTATACCAAAAGTGAAAGCCAAGGTGAGCCCTAGCCTCGAAGTAAGGCCCTGATTTGCCTTGCCAATGGGGAGGCGTGCAGCAGCTCCATGAGGCCTTCCTCACTGTTCTGCTTGAGTTTCACGGTAGTGAGCCTTTCAAGAGTCCTACGAGCCTTGCTTCAGCACCCATTTCAGTACCAGAATATTGAATAGACACAGGAAGCTCTAGTCCTGTTAAGCAACTTCCAGCCCCGTAGGCCTTTTGGAACACCCCAGTGTGGGCTAGAGAAAGGCAACACACTGCACTCTTCCTTGGCAGAGCCAGATTACCTCAGCTCCACACAGGATTCACGACCACACTTCTCGACTGTCCTCCATGCAGTGGATGTAACCTCATTCCCCTAGCTGAACTCTATTGAGAAAAACACTCTGCTTCTAATCCCATTTCACTTTTTACACTTCGAGTCACGCATCCTCAAGGGGGTGGTCGGCTTGCATTCCAAGTACAATTTAAGCACAGTTCTTGGTGTAACACAGCAGGTCTTTTGAAGAGGCACAGGTCTCTAAGTCTCCCTCGCGCATCCTTGGTTTAGGCACTTTGCTGCACGCAGAAAACCGGTCGTAGAAAAAAGTTGATTCAGGGGAAGCCCCAGTGGGGATCGTGAATCTCTTTTGACGTGGTAGCATCAACATGTACTTATGCTGCGTGTCAACCTGGAAATGGGAGACTGAAGGCACAAAGCTTGTTTTCCCGTTTTGAAAGCTCCATTCATGCGGCCTCGAAGCTACCTGAAAAGCACTGTTGTTACCGTGCTTTTCCTTACAGCCGGCATGGCACATAGAAGAAAATGAGTTTTCTCGAAAGAAACCTTGTGCTTCCAGTTCCTACTTGGAACCTCACCCTGCTCTGCTCTATACCAAACGTGAAAGTCAATGTGAGCACTAGCCTCGAAGTAAGGCCCTGATTATGCTGGCAAAACGGGAGGCGTGCAGCAGCTCCATGAGGCCTTCATCGCTGTTCTGCTTTAGTTGAACGGTAGTAAGCTCTCCAAGACTCCTAGGGACTTTGCTTAAGCAACCGTTTCGGTACCAGAACACTGCGTACAGCCAGGAAGCTTTGGTCCTGCGTGTATGCTGCGTGTCTACCTAGAAATTAGAGACTGATGGCACAAGGCTTGTTTTCCCATTAGGAAAGCTCCGTTCATGCGGCCTCGAAGCTACCGGAAAAGCATTGTTGTTGGCGGGGTTTTAGTCACTGCCGGCATGGTTCTGAGAAGAAAATGAGTTTTTTCGTAAGAAACCTTGTGCTTCCAGTTCCTTGTAGGAAGCTCACCCTGCTCTGCTCTATACCTAAAGTGAAAGTCAACGTGAGACTTGCTTCGAAGTAAGGCCTTGATCATCCTTGCAAAACGGGAGGCGTGCAGCAGCTCCATGAGGCCTTCATCGTTGTTCTGCTTTAGTTTCACGGTAGTAAGCCTTTCAAGACTCCTAGGGACCCTGCTTCAGCACCCGTTTCGGTACCAGAACACTGCGGAGAGCCAGGAAGCTCTGGTCCTGCGTGTATGCTGCGTGTCAACCTAGAAATTAGAGACTGATGGCACAAGGCTTGTTTTCCCATTAGGAAAGCTCCGTTCATGCGGCCTCGAAGCTACCTGAAAAGCATTGTTGTTGCCTGGGTTTTCGTCACTGCCGACATGGTTCTGAGAAGAAAATGAGTTTTCATGGAAGAAACCTTGTGCTTCCAGTTCCTTGTTGGAAGCTCACCCTGCTCTGCTCTATACCAAAAGTGAAAGCCAAGGTGAGCCCTAGCCTCGAAGTAAGGCCCTGATTTGCCTTGCCAATGGGGAGGCGTGCAGCAGCTCCATGAGGCCTTCCTCACTGTTCTGCTTGAGTTTCACGGTAGTAAGCCTTTCAAGACTCCTAGGGACCTTGCTTCAGCACCCGTTTCCGTACCAGAATATTGAGGAGACACAGGAAGCTCTAGTCCTGTTAAGCAACTTCCAGCCCCGTAGGCCTTTTGGAATACCCCAGTGTTGGCTAGAGAAAGGCAACACACTGCACTCTTCCTTGGCAGAGCCAGATTACCTCAGCTCCACACAGGATTCACGACCACACTTCTCGACTGTCCTCCATGCAGTGGATGTAACCTCATTCCCCTAGCTGAACTCTATTGAGAAAAACACTCTGCTTCTAATCCCGTTTCACTTTTTACACTTCGAGTCACGCATCCTCAAGGGGGTGGTCGGCTTGCATTCCAAGTACAATTTAAGCACAGTTCTTGGTGTAACACAGCAGGTCTTTTGAAGAGGCACAGGTCTCTAAGTCTCCCTCGCGCATCCTTTGTTTAGGCACTTTGCTGCACGCAGAAAACCGGTCGTAGAAAAAAGTTGATTCAGGGGAAGCCCCAGTGGGGATCGTGAATCTCTTTTGACGTGGTAGCATCAACATGTACTTATGCTGCGTGTCAACCTGGAAATGGGAGACTGAAGGCACAAAGCTTGTTTTCCCGTTTTGAAAGCTCCATTCATGCGGCCTCGAAGCTACCTGAAAAGCACTGTTGTTACCGTGCTTTTCCTTACAGCCGGCATGGCACATAGAAGAAAATGAGTTTTCTCGAAAGAAACCTTGTGCTTCCAGTTCCTACTTGGAACCTCACCCTGCTCTGCTCTATACCAAACGTGAAAGTCAATGTGAGCACTAGCCTCGAAGTAAGGCCCTGATTATGCTGGCAAAACGGGAGGCGTGCAGCAGCTCCATGAGGCCTTCATCGCTGTTCTGCTTTAGTTGAACGGTAGTCAGCTCTCCAAGACTCCTAGGGACTTTGCTTAAGCAACCGTTTCGGTACCAGAACACTGCGTACAGCCAGGAAGCTTTGGTCCTGCGTGTATGCTGCGTGTCTACCTAGAAATTAGAGACTGATGGCACAAGGCTTGTTTTCCCATTAGGAAAGCTCCGTTCATGTGGCCTCGAAGCTACCGGAAAAGCATTGTTGTTGGCGGGGTTTTAGTCACTGCCGGCATGGTTCTGAGAAGAAAATGAGTTTTTTCGTAAGAAACCTTGTGCTTCCAGTTCCTTGTAGGAAGCTCACCCTGCTCTGCTCTATACCTAAAGTGAAAGTCAACGTGAGACTTGCTTCGAAGTAAGGCCTTGATCATCCTTGCAAAACGGGAGGCGTGCAGCAGCTCCATGAGGCCTTCATCGTTGTTCTGCTTTAGTTTCACGGTAGTAAGCCTTTCAAGACTCCTAGGGACCTTGCTTCAGCCCCCGTTTCGGTACCAGAACACTGCGGAGAGCCAGGAAGCTCTGGTCCTGCGTGTATGCTGCGTGTCAACCTAGAAATTAGAGACTGATGGCACAAGGCTTGTTTTCCCATTAGGAAAGCTCCGTTCATGCGGCCTCGAAGCTACCTGAAAAGCATTGTTGTTGCCTGGGTTTTCGTCACTGCCGACATGGTTCTGAGAAGAAAATGAGTTTTCATGGAAGAAACCTTGTGCTTCCAGTTCCTTGTTGGAAGCTCACCCTGCTCTGCTCTATACCAAAAGTGAAAGCCAAGGTGAGCCCTAGCCTCGAAGTAAGGCCCTGATTTGCCTTGCCAATGGGGAGGCGTGCAGCAGCTCCATGAGGCCTTCCTCACTGTTCTGCTTGAGTTTCACGGTAGTAAGCCTTTCAAGACTCCTAGGGACCTTGCTTCAGCACCCGTTTCCGTACCAGAATATTGAGGAGACACAGGAAGCTCTAGTCCTGTTAAGCAACTTCCAGCCCCGTAGGCCTTTTGGAATACCCCAGTGTTGGCTAGAGAAAGGCAACACACTGCACTCTTCCTTGGCAGAGCCAGATTACCTCAGCTCCACACAGGATTCACGACCACACTTCTCGACTGTCCTCCATGCAGTGGATGTAACCTCATTCCCCTAGCTGAACTCTATTGAGAAAAACACTCTGCTTCTAATCCCGTTTCACTTTTTACACTTCGAGTCACGCATCCTCAAGGGGGTGGTCGGCTTGCATTCCAAGTACAATTTAAGCACAGTTCTTGGTGTAACACAGCAGGTCTTTTGAAGAGGCACAGGTCTCTAAGTCTCCCTCGCGCATCCTTTGTTTAGGCACTTTGCTGCACGCAGAAAACCGGTCGTAGAAAAAAGTTGATTCAGGGGAAGCCCCAGTGGGGATCGTGAATCTCTTTTGACGTGGTAGCATCAACATGTACTTATGCTGCGTGTCAACCTGGAAATGGGAGACTGAAGGCACAAAGCTTGTTTTCCCGTTTTGAAAGCTCCATTCATGCGGCCTCGAAGCTACCTGAAAAGCACTGTTGTTACCGTGCTTTTCCTTACAGCCGGCATGGCACATAGAAGAAAATGAGTTTTCTCGAAAGAAACCTTGTGCTTCCAGTTCCTACTTGGAACCTCACCCTGCTCTGCTCTATACCAAACGTGAAAGTCAATGTGAGCACTAGCCTCGAAGTAAGGCCCTGATTATGCTGGCAAAACGGGAGGCGTGCAGCAGCTCCATGAGGCCTTCATCGCTGTTCTGCTTTAGTTGAACGGTAGTCAGCTCTCCAAGACTCCTAGGGACTTTGCTTAAGCAACCGTTTCGGTACCAGAACACTGCGTACAGCCAGGAAGCTTTGGTCCTGCGTGTATGCTGCGTGTCTACCTAGAAATTAGAGACTGATGGCACAAGGCTTGTTTTCCCATTAGGAAAGCTCCGTTCATGTGGCCTCGAAGCTACCGGAAAAGCATTGTTGTTGGCGGGGTTTTAGTCACTGCCGGCATGGTTCTGAGAAGAAAATGAGTTTTTTCGTAAGAAACCTTGTGCTTCCAGTTCCTTGTAGGAAGCTCACCCTGCTCTGCTCTATACCTAAAGTGAAAGTCAACGTGAGACTTGCTTCGAAGTAAGGCCTTGATCATCCTTGCAAAACGGGAGGCGTGCAGCAGCTCCATGAGGCCTTCATCGTTGTTCTGCTTTAGTTTCACGGTAGTAAGCCTTTCAAGACTCCTAGGGACCTTGCTTCAGCCCCCGTTTCGGTACCAGAACACTGCGGAGAGCCAGGAAGCTCTGGTCCTGCGTGTATGCTGCGTGTCAACCTAGAAATTAGAGACTGATGGCACAAGGCTTGTTTTCCCATTAGGAAAGCTCCGTTCATGCGGCCTCGAAGCTACCTGAAAAGCATTGTTGTTGCCTGGGTTTTCGTCACTGCCGACATGGTTCTGAGAAGAAAATGAGTTTTCATGGAAGAAACCTTGTGCTTCCAGTTCCTTGTTGGAAGCTCACCCTGCTCTGCTCTATACCAAAAGTGAAAGCCAAGGTGAGCCCTAGCCTCGAAGTAAGGCCCTGATTTGCCTTGCCAATGGGGAGGCGTGCAGCAGCTCCATGAGGCCTTCCTCACTGTTCTGCTTGAGTTTCACGGTAGTAAGCCTTTCAAGACTCCTAGGGACCTTGCTTCAGCACCCGTTTCCGTACCAGAATATTGAGGAGACACAGGAAGCTCTAGTCCTGTTAAGCAACTTCCAGCCCCGTAGGCCTTTTGGAATACCCCAGTGTTGGCTAGAGAAAGGCAACACACTGCACTCTTCCTTGGCAGAGCCAGATTACCTCAGCTCCACACAGGATTCACGACCACACTTCTCGACTGTCCTCCATGCAGTGGATGTAACCTCATTCCCCTAGCTGAACTCTATTGAGAAAAACACTCTGCTTCTAATCCCGTTTCACTTTTTACACTTCGAGTCACGCATCCTCAAGGGGGTGGTCGGCTTGCATTCCAAGTACAATTTAAGCACAGTTCTTGGTGTAACACAGCAGGTCTTTTGAAGAGGCACAGGTCTCTAAGTCTCCCTCGCGCATCCTTTGTTTAGGCACTTTGCTGCACGCAGAAAACCGGTCGTAGAAAAAAGTTGATTCAGGGGAAGCCCCAGTGGGGATCGTGAATCTCTTTTGACGTGGTAGCATCAACATGTACTTATGCTGCGTGTCAACCTGGAAATGGGAGACTGAAGGCACAAAGCTTGTTTTGCCGTTTTGAAAGCTCCATTCATGCGGCCTCGAAGCTACCTGAAAAGCACTGTTGTTACCGTGCTTTTCCTTACAGCCGGCATGGCACATAGAAGAAAATGAGTTTTCTCGAAAGAAACCTTGTGCTTCCAGTTCCTACTTGGAACCTCACCCTGCTCTGCTCTATACCAAACGTGAAAGTCAATGTGAGCACTAGCCTCGAAGTAAGGCCCTGATTATGCTGGCAAAACGGGAGGCGTGCAGCAGCTCCATGAGGCCTTCATCGCTGTTCTGCTTTAGTTGAACGGTAGTCAGCTCTCCAAGACTCCTAGGGACTTTGCTTAAGCAACCGTTTCGGTACCAGAACACTGCGTACAGCCAGGAAGCTTTGGTCCTGCGTGTATGCTGCGTGTCTACCTAGAAATTAGAGACTGATGGCACAAGGCTTGTTTTCCCATTAGGAAAGCTCCGTTCATGTGGCCTCGAAGCTACCGGAAAAGCATTGTTGTTGGCGGGGTTTTAGTCACTGCCGCCATGGTTCTGAGAAGAAAATGAGTTTTTTCGTAAGAAACCTTGTGCTTCCAGTTCCTTGTAGGAAGCTCACCCTGCTCTGCTCTATACCTAAAGTGAAAGTCAACGTGAGACTTGCTTCGAAGTAAGGCCTTGATCATCCTTGCAAAACGGGAGGCGTGCAGCAGCTCCATGAGGCCTTCATCGTTGTTCTGCTTTAGTTTCACGGTAGTAAGCCTTTCAAGACTCCTAGGGACCTTGCTTCAGCCCCCGTTTCGGTACCAGAACACTGCGGAGAGCCAGGAAGCTCTGGTCCTGCGTGTATGCTGCGTGTCAACCTAGAAATTAGAGACTGATGGCACAAGGCTTGTTTTCCCATTAGGAAAGCTCCGTTCATGCGGCCTCGAAGCTACCTGAAAAGCATTGTTGTTGCCTGGGTTTTCGTCACTGCCGACATGGTTCTGAGAAGAAAATGAGTTTTCATGGAAGAAACCTTGTGCTTCCAGTTCCTTGTTGGAAGCTCACCCTGCTCTGCTCTATACCAAAAGTGAAAGCCAAGGTGAGCCCTAGCCTCGAAGTAAGGCCCTGATTTGCCTTGCCAATGGGGAGGCGTGCAGCAGCTCCATGAGGCCTTCCTCACTGTTCTGCTTGAGTTTCACGGTAGTAAGCCTTTCAAGACTCCTAGGGACCTTGCTTCAGCACCCGTTTCCGTACCAGAATATTGAGGAGACACAGGAAGCTCTAGTCCTGTTAAGCAACTTCCAGCCCCGTAGGCCTTTTGGAACACCCCAGTGTTGGCTAGAGAAAGGCAACACACTGCACTCTTCCTTGGCAGAGCCAGATTACCTCAGCTCCACACAGGATTCACGACCACACTTCTCGACTGTCCTCCATGCAGTGGATGTAACCTCATTCCCCTAGCTGAACTCTATTGAGAAAAACACTCTGCTTCTAATCCCGTTTCACTTTTTACACTTCGAGTCACGCATCCTCAAGGGGGTGGTCGGCTTGCATTCCAAGTACAATTTAAGCACAGTTCTTGGTGTAACACAGCAGGTCTTTTGAAGAGGCACAGGTCTCTAAGTCTCCCTCGCGCATCCTTTGTTTAGGCACTTTGCTGCATGCAGAAAACCGGTCGTAGAAAAAAGTTGATTCAGGGGAAGCCCCAGTGGGGATCGTGAATCTCTTTTGACGTGGTAGCATCAACATGTACTTATGCTGCGTGTCAACCTGGAAATGGGAGACTGAAGGCACAAAGCTTGTTTTCCCGTTTTGAAAGCTCCATTCATGCGGCCTCGAAGCTACCTGAAAAGCACTGTTGTTACCGTGCTTTTCCTTACAGCCGGCATGGCACATAGAAGAAAATGAGTTTTCTCGAAAGAAACCTTGTGCTTCCAGTTCCTACTTGGAACCTCACCCTGCTCTGCTCTATACCAAACGTGAAAGTCAATGTGAGCACTAGCCTCGAAGTAAGGCCCTGATTATGCTGGCAAAACGGGAGGCGTGCAGCAGCTCCATGAGGCCTTCATCGCTGTTCTGCTTTAGTTGAACGGTAGTCAGCTCTCCAAGACTCCTAGGGACTTTGCTTAAGCAACCGTTTCGGTACCAGAACACTGCGTAGAGCCAGGAAGCTTTGGTCCTGCGTGTATGCTGCGTGTGTACCTAGAAATTAGAGACTGATGGCACAAGGCTTGTTTTCCCATTAGGAAAGCTCCGTTCATGCGGCCTCGAAGCTACCGGAAAAGCATTGTTGTTGGCGGGGTTTTAGTCACTGCCGGCATGGTTCTGAGAAGAAAATGAGTTTTTTCGTAAGAAACCTTGTGCTTCCAGTTCCTTGTAGGAAGCTCACCCTGCTCTGCTCTATACCTAAAGTGAAAGTCAACGTGAGACTTGCTTCGAAGTAAGGCCTTGATCATCCTTGCAAAACGGGAGGCGTGCAGCAGCTCCATGAGGCCTTCATCGTTGTTCTGCTTTAGTTTCACGGTAGTAAGCCTTTCAAGACTCCTAGGGACCTTGCTTCAGCCCCTGTTTCGGAACCAGAACACTGCGGAGAGCCAGGAAGCTCTGGTCCTGCGTGTATGCTGCGTGTCAACCTAGAAATTAGAGACTGATGGCACAAGGCTTGTTTTCCCATTAGGAAAGCTCCGTTCATGCGGCCTCGAAGCTACCTGAAAAGCATTGTTGTTGCCTGGGTTTTCGTCACTGCCGACATGGTTCTGAGAAGAAAATGAGTTTTCATGGAAGAAACCTTGTGCTTCCAGTTCCTTGTTGGAAGCTCACCCTGCTCTGCTCTATACCAAAAGTGAAAGCCAAGGTGAGCCCTAGCCTCGAAGTAAGGCCCTGATTTGCCTTGCCAATGGGGAGGCGTGCAGCAGCTCCATGAGGCCTTCCTCACTGTTCTGCTTGAGTTTCACGGTAGTAAGCCTTTCAAGACTCCTAGGGACCTTGCTTCAGCACCCGTTTCCGTACCAGAATATTGAGGAGACACAGGAAGCTCTAGTCCTGTTAAGCAACTTCCAGCCCCGTAGGCCTTTTGGAACACCCCAGTGTTGGCTAGAGAAAGGCAACACACTGCACTCTTCCTTGGCAGAGCCAGATTACCTCAGCTCCACACAGGATTCACGACCACACTTCTCGACTGTCCTCCATGCAGTGGATGTAACCTCATTCCCCTAGCTGAACTCTATTGAGAAAAACACTCTGCTTCTAATCCCGTTTCACTTTTTACACTTCGAGTCACGCATCCTCAAGGGGGTGGTCGGCTTGCATTCCAAGTACAATTTAAGCACAGTTCTTGGTGTAACACAGCAGGTCTTTTGAAGAGGCACAGGTCTCTAAGTCTCCCTCGCGCATCCTTTGTTTAGGCACTTTGCTGCATGCAGAAAACCGGTCGTAGAAAAAAGTTGATTCAGGGGAAGCCCCAGTGGGGATCGTGAATCTCTTTTGACGTGGTAGCATCAACATGTACTTATGCTGCGTGTCAACCTGGAAATGGGAGACTGAAGGCACAAAGCTTGTTTTCCCGTTTTGAAAGCTCCATTCATGCGGCCTCGAAGCTACCTGAAAAGCACTGTTGTTACCGTGCTTTTCCTTACAGCCGGCATGGCACATAGAAGAAAATGAGTTTTCTCGAAAGAAACCTTGTGCTTCCAGTTCCTACTTGGAACCTCACCCTGCTCTGCTCTATACCAAACGTGAAAGTCAATGTGAGCACTAGCCTCGAAGTAAGGCCCTGATTATGCTGGCAAAACGGGAGGCGTGCAGCAGCTCCATGAGGCCTTCATCGCTGTTCTGCTTTAGTTGAACGGTAGTAAGCTCTCCAAGACTCCTAGGGACTTTGCTTAAGCAACCGTTTCGGTACCAGAACACTGCGTAGAGCCAGGAAGCTTTGGTCCTGCGTGTATGCTGCGTGTGTACCTAGAAATTAGAGACTGATGGCACAAGGCTTGTTTTCCCATTAGGAAAGCTCCGTTCATGCGGCCTCGAAGCTACCGGAAAAGCATTGTTGTTGGCGGGGTTTTAGTCACTGCCGGCATGGTTCTGAAGAGAAAATGAGTTTTTTCATAAGAAACCTTGTGCTTCCAGTTCCTTGTAGGAAGCTCACCCTGCTCTGCTCTATACCTAAAGTGAAAGTCAACGTGAGACTTGCTTCGAAATAAGGCCTTGATTATCCTTGCAAAACGGGAGGCGTTCAGCAGCTCCATGATGCCTTCATCGTTGTTCTGCTTTAGTTTCACGGTAGTAAGCCTTTCAAGACTCCTAGGGACCTTGCTTCAGCACCCGTTTCGGTACCAGAACACTGCGGAGAGCCAGGAAGCCCTGGTCCTGCGTGTATGCTGCGTGTCAACCTAGAAATTAGAGACTGATGGCACAAGGCTTGTTTTCCCATTAGGAAAGCTCCGTTCATGCGGCCTCGAAGCTACCTGAAAAGCATTGTTGTTGCCTGGGTTTTCGTCACTGCCGACATGGTTCTGAGAAGAAAATGAGTTTTCATGGAAGAAACCTTGTGCTTCCAGTTCCTTGTTGGAAGCTCACCCTGCTCTGCTCTATACCAAAAGTGAAAGCCAAGGTGAGCCCTAGCCTCGAAGTAAGGCCCTGATTTGCCTTGCCAATGGGGAGGCGTGCAGCAGCTCCATGAGGCCTTCCTCACTGTTCTGCTTGAGTTTCACGGTAGTAAGCCTTTCAAGACTCCTAGGGACCTTGCTTCAGCACCCGTTTCCGTACCAGAATATTGAGGAGACACAGGAAGCTCTAGTCCTGTTAAGCAACTTCCAGCCCCGTAGGCCTTTTGGAACACCCCAGTGTTGGCTAGAGAAAGGCAACACACTGCACTCTTCCTTGGCAGAGCCAGATTACCTCAGCTCCACACAGGATTCACGACCACACTTCTCGACTGTCCTCCATGCAGTGGATGTAACCTCATTCCCCTAGCTGAACTCTATTGAGAAAAACACTCTGCTTCTAATCCCGTTTCACTTTTTACACTTCGAGTCACGCATCCTCAAGGGGGTGGTCGGCTTGCATTCCAAGTACAATTTAAGCACAGTTCTTGGTGTAACACAGCAGGTCTTTTGAAGAGGCACAGGTCTCTAAGTCTCCCTCGCGCATCCTTTGTTTAGGCACTTTGCTGCATGCAGAAAACCGGTCGTAGAAAAAAGTTGATTCAGGGGAAGCCCCAGTGGGGATCGTGAATCTCTTTTGACGTGGTAGCATCAACATGTACTTATGCTGCGTGTCAACCTGGAAATGGGAGACTGAAGGCACAAAGCTTGTTTTCCCGTTTTGAAAGCTCCATTCATGCGGCCTCGAAGCTACCTGAAAAGCACTGTTGTTACCGTGCTTTTCCTTACAGCCGGCATGGCACATAGAAGAAAATGAGTTTTCTCGAAAGAAACCTTGTGCTTCCAGTTCCTACTTGGAACCTCACCCTGCTCTGCTCTATACCAAACGTGAAAGTCAATGTGAGCACTAGCCTCGAAGTAAGGCCCTGATTATGCTGGCAAAACGGGAGGCGTGCAGCAGCTCCATGAGGCCTTCATCGCTGTTCTGCTTTAGTTGAACGGTAGTAAGCTCTCCAAGACTCCTAGGGACTTTGCTTAAGCAACCGTTTCGGTACCAGAACACTGCGTACAGCCAGGAAGCTTTGGTCCTGCGTGTATGCTGCGTGTGTACCTAGAAATTAGAGACTGATGGCACAAGGCTTGTTTTCCCATTAGGAAAGCTCCGTTCATGCGGCCTCGAAGCTACCTGAAAAGCATTGTTGTTGGCGGGGTTTTAGTCACTGCCGGCATGGTTCTGAAGAGAAAATGAGTTTTTTCATAAGAAACCTTGTGCTTCCAGTTCCTTGTAGGAAGCTCACCCTGCTCTGCTCTATACCTAAAGTGAAAGTCAACGTGAGACTTGCTTCGAAGTAAGGCCTTGATTATCCTTGCAAAACGGGAGGCGTGCAGCAGCTCCATGATGCCTTCATCGTTGTTCTGCTTTAGTTTCACGGTAGTAAGCCTTTCAAGACTCCTAGGGACCTTGCTTCAGCACCCGTTTCGGTACCAGAACACTGCGGAGAGCCAGAAAGCTCTGGTCCTGCGTGTATGCTGCGTGTCAACCTAGAAATTAGAGACTGATGGCACAAGGCTTGTTTTCCCATTAGGAAAGCTCCGTTCATGAGGCCTCGAAGCTACCTGAAAAGCATTGTTGTTGCCTGGGTTATCGTCACTGCCGACATGGTTCTGAGAAGAAAATGAGTTTTCATGGAAGAAACCTTGTGCTTCCAGTTCCTTGTTGGAAGCTCACCCTGCTCTGCTCTATACCAAAAGTGAAAGCCAACGTGAGCCCTAGCCTCGAAGTAAGGCCCTGATTTGCCTTGCCAATGGGGAGGCGTGCAGCAGCTCCATGAGGCCTTCCTCACTGTTCTGCTTGAGTTTCACGGTAGTAAGCCTTTCAAGACTCCTAGGGACCTTGCTTCAGCACCCGTTTCCGTACCAGAATATTGAGGAGACACAGGAAGCTCTAGTCCTGTTAAGCAACTTCCAGCCCCGTAGGCCTTTTGGAACACCCCAGTGTTGGCTAGAGAAAGGCAACACACTGCACTCTTCCTTGGCAGAGCCAGATTACCTCAGCTCCACACAGGATTCACGACCACACTTCTCGACTGTCCTCCATGCAGTGGATGTAACCTCATTCCCCTAGCTGAACTCTATTGAGAAAAACACTCTGCTTCTAATCCCGTTTCACTTTTTACACTTCGAGTCACGCATCCTCAAGGGGGTGGTCGGCTTGCATTCCAAGTACAATTTAAGCACCGTTCTTGGTGTAACACAGCAGGTCTTTTGAAGAGGCACAGGTCTCTAAGTCTCCCTCGCGCATCCTTGGTTTAGGCACTTTGCTGCACGCAGAAAACCGGTCGTAGAAAAAAGTTGATTCAGGGGAAGCCCCAGTGGGGATCGTGAATCTCTTTTGACGTGGTAGCATCAACATGTACTTATGCTGCGTGTCAACCTGGAAATGGGAGACTGAAGGCACAAAGCTTGTTTTCCCGTTTTGAAAGCTCCATTCATGCGGCCTCGAAGCTACCTGAAAAGCACTGTTGTTACCGTGCTTTTCCTTACAGCCGGCATGGCACATAGAAGAAAATGAGTTTTCTCGAAAGAAACCTTGTGCTTCCAGTTCCTACTTGGAACCTCACCCTGCTCTGCTCTATACCAAACGTGAAAGTCAATGTGAGCACTAGCCTCGAAGTAAGGCCCTGATTATGCTGGCAAAACGGGAGGCGTGCAGCAGCTCCATGAGGCCTTCATCGCTGTTCTGCTTTAGTTGAACGGTAGTCAGCTCTCCAAGACTCCTAGGGACTTTGCTTAAGCAACCGTTTCGGTACCAGAACACTGCGTAGAGCCAGGAAGCTTTGGTCCTGCGTGTATGCTGCGTGTGTACCTAGAAATTAGAGACTGATGGCACAAGGCTTGTTTTCCCATTAGGAAAGCTCCGTTCATGCGGCCTCGAAGCTACCGGAAAAGCATTGTTGTTGGCGGGGTTTTAGTCACTGCCGGCATGGTTCTGAAGAGAAAATGAGTTTTTTCATAAGAAACCTTGTGCTTCCAGTTCCTTGTAGGAAGCTCACCCTGCTCTGCTCTATACCTAAAGTGAAAGTCAACGTGAGACTTGCTTCGAAGTAAGGCCTTGATTATCCTTGCAAAACGGGAGGCGTGCAGCAGCTCCATGATGCCTTCATCGTTGTTCTGCTTTAGTTTCACGGTAGTAAGCCTTTCAAGACTCCTAGGGACCTTGCTTCAGCACCCGTTTCGGTACCAGAACACTGCGGAGAGCCAGAAAGCTCTGGTCCTGCGTGTATGCTGCGTGTCAACCTAGAAATTAGACACTGATGGCACAAGGCTTGTTTTCCCATTAGGAAAGCTCCGTTCATGAGGCCTCGAAGCTACCTGAAAAGCATTGTTGTTAACTGGGTTATCGTCACTGCCGACATGGTTCTGAGAAGAAAATGAGTTTTCATGGAAGAAACCTTGTGCTTCCAGTTCCTTGTTGGAAGCTCACCCTGCTCTGCTCTATACCAAAAGTGAAAGCCAACGTGAGCCCTAGCCTCGAAGTAAGGCCCTGATTTGCCTTACCAATGGGGAGGCGTGCAGCAGCTCCATGAGGCCTTCCTCACTGTTCTGCTTGAGTTTCACGGTAGTAAGCCTTTCAAGACTCCTAGGGACCTTGCTTCAGCACCCGTTTCAGTACCAGAATATTGAGTAGACACAGGAAGCTCTAGTCCTGTTAAGCAACTTCCAGCCCCGTAGGCCTTTTGGAACACCCCAGTGTTGGCTAGAGAAAGGCAACACACTGCACTCTTCCTTGGCAGAGCCAGATTACCTCAGCTCCACACAGGATTCACGACCACACTTCTCGACTGTCCTCCATGCAGTGGATGTAACCTCATTCCCCTAGCTGAACTCTATTGAGAAAAACACTCTGCTTCTAATCCCGTTTCACTTTTTACACTTCGAGTCACGCATCCTCAAGGGGGTGGTCGGCTTGCATTCCAAGTACAATTTAAGCACCGTTCTTGGTGTAACACAGCAGGTCTTTTGAAGAGGCACAGGTCTCTAAGTCTCCCTCGCGCATCCTTGGTTTAGGCACTTTGCTGCACGCAGAAAACCGGTCGTAGAAAAAAGTTGATTCAGGGGAAGCCCCAGTGGGGATGGTGAATCTCTTTTGACGTGGTAGCATCAACATGTACTTATGCTGCGTGTCAACCTGGAAATGGGAGACTGAAGGCACAAAGCTTGTTTTCCCGTTTTGAAAGCTCCATTCATGCGGCCTCGAAGCTACCTGAAAAGCAGTGTTGTTACCGAGCTTTTCCTTACAGCCGGCATGGCACATAGAAGAAAATGAGTTTTCTCGAAAGAAACCTTGTGCTTCCAGTTCCTACTTGGAACCTCACCCTGCTCTGCTCTATACCAAACGTGAAAGTCAATGTGAGCACTAGCCTCGAAGTAAGGCCCTGATTATGCTGGCAAAACGGGAGGCGTGCAGCAGCTCCATGAGGCCTTCATCGCTGTTCTGCTTTAGTTGAACGGTAGTAAGCTCTCCAAGACTCCTAGGGACTTTGCTTAAGCAACCGTTTCGGTACCAGAACACTGCGTACAGCCAGGAAGCTTTGGTCCTGCGTGTATGCTGCGTGTCTACCTAGAAATTAGAGACTGATGGCACAAGGCTTGTTTTCCCATTAGGAAAGCTCCGTTCATGCGGCCTCGAAGCTACCGGAAAAGCATTGTTGTTGGCGGGGTTTTAGTCACTGCCGGCATGGTTCTGAGAAGAAAATGAGTTTTTTCGTAAGAAACCTTGTGCTTCCAGTTCCTTGTAGGAAGCTCACCCTGCTCTGCTCTATACCTAAAGTGAAAGTCAACGTGAGACTTGCTTCGAAGTAAGGCCTTGATCATCCTTGCAAAACGGGAGGCGTGCAGCAGCTCCATGAGGCCTTCATCGTTGTTCTGCTTTAGTTTCACGGTAGTAAGCCTTTCAAGACTCCTAGGGACCTTGCTTCAGCACCCGTTTCGGTACCAGAACACTGCGGAGAGCCAGGAAGCTCTGGTCCTGCGTGTATGCTGCGTGTCAACCTAGAAATTAGAGACTGATGGCACAAGGCTTGTTTTCCCATTAGGAAAGCTCCGTTCATGCGGCCTCGAAGCTACCTGAAAAGCATTGTTGTTGCCTGGGTTTTCGTCACTGCCGACATGGTTCTGAGAAGAAAATGAGTTTTCATGGAAGAAACCTTGTGCTTCCAGTTCCTTGTTGGAAGCTCACCCTGCTCTGCTCTATACCAAAAGTGAAAGCCAACGTGAGCCCTAGCCTCGAAGTAAGGCCCTGATTTGCCTTGCCAATGGGGAGGCGTGCAGCAGCTCCATGAGGCCTTCCTCACTCTTCTGCTTGAGTTTCACGGTAGTAAGCCTTTCAAGACTCCTAGGGACCTTGCTTCAGCACCCGTTTCCGTACCAGAATATTGAGGAGACACAGGAAGCTCTAGTCCTGTTAAGCAACTTCCAGCCCCGTAGGCCTTTTGGAACACCCCAGTGTTGGCTAGAGAAAGGCAACACACTGCACTCTTCCTTGGCAGAGCCAGATTACCTCAGCTCCACACAGGATTCACGACCACACTTCTCGACTGTCCTCCATGCAGTGGATGTAACCTCATTCCCCTAGCTGAACTCTATTGAGAAAAACACTCTGCTTCTAATCCCGTTTCACTTTTTACACTTCGAGTCACGCATCCTCAAGGGGGTGGTCGGCTTGCATTCCAAGTACAATTTAAGCACAGTTCTTGGTGTAACACAGCAGGTCTTTTGAAGAGGCACAGGTCTCTAAGTCTCCCTCGCGCATCCTTTGTTTAGGCACTTTGCTGCATGCAGAAAACCGGTCGTAGAAAAAAGTTGATTCAGGGGAAGCCCCAGTGGGGATCGTGAATCTCTTTTGACGTGGTAGCATCAACATGTACTTATGCTGCGTGTCAACCTGGAAATGGGAGACTGAAGGCACAAAGCTTGTTTTCCCGTTTTGAAAGCTCCATTCATGCGGCCTCGAAGCTACCTGAAAAGCACTGTTGTTACCGTGCTTTTCCTTACAGCCGGCATGGCACATAGAAGAAAATGAGTTTTCTCGAAAGAAACCTTGTGCTTCCAGTTCCTACTTGGAACCTCACCCTGCTCTGCTCTATACCAAACGTGAAAGTCAATGTGAGCACTAGCCTCGAAGTAAGGCCCTGATTATGCTGGCAAAACGGGAGGCGTGCAGCAGCTCCATGAGGCCTTCATCGCTGTTCTGCTTTAGTTGAACGGTAGTAAGCTCTCCAAGACTCCTAGGGACTTTGCTTAAGCAACCGTTTCGGTACCAGAACACTGCGTAGAGCCAGGAAGCTTTGGTCCTGCGTGTATGCTGCGTGTGTACCTAGAAATTAGAGACTGATGGCACAAGGCTTGTTTTCCCATTAGGAAAGCTCCGTTCATGCGGCCTCGAAGCTACCGGAAAAGCATTGTTGTTGGCGGGGTTTTAGTCACTGCCGGCATGGTTCTGAAGAGAAAATGAGTTTTTTCATAAGAAACCTTGTGCTTCCAGTTCCTTGTAGGAAGCTCACCCTGCTCTGCTCTATACCTAAAGTGAAAGTCAACGTGAGACTTGCTTCGAAGTAAGGCCTTGATTATCCTTGCAAAACGGGAGGCGTGCAGCAGCTCCATGATGCCTTCATCGTTGTTCTGCTTTAGTTTCACGGTAGTAAGCCTTTCAAGACTCCTAGGGACCTTGCTTCAGCACCCGTTTCGGTACCAGAACACTGCGGAGAGCCAGAAAGCTCTGGTCCTGCGTGTATGCTGCGTGTCAACCTAGAAATTAGAGACTGATGGCACAAGGCTTGTTTTCCCATTAGGAAAGCTCCGTTCATGAGGCCTCGAAGCTACCTGAAAAGCATTGTTGTTGCCTGGGTTATCGTCACTGCCGACATGGTTCTGAGAAGAAAATGAGTTTTCATGGAAGAAACCTTGTGCTTCCAGTTCCTTGTTGGAAGCTCACCCTGCTCTGCTCTATACCAAAAGTGAAAGCCAACGTGAGCCCTAGCCTCGAAGTAAGGCCCTGATTTGCCTTACCAATGGGGAGGCGTGCAGCAGCTCCATGAGGCCTTCCTCACTGTTCTGCTTGAGTTTCACGGTAGTAAGCCTTTCAAGACTCCTAGGGACCTTGCTTCAGCACCCGTTTCAGTACCAGAATATTGAGTAGACACAGGAAGCTCTAGTCCTGTTAAGCAACTTCCAGCCCCGTAGGCCTTTTGGAACACCCCAGTGTTGGCTAGAGAAAGGCAACACACTGCACTCTTCCTTGGCAGAGCCAGATTACCTCAGCTCCACACAGGATTCACGACCACACTTCTCGACTGTCCTCCATGCAGTGGATGTAACCTCATTCCCCTAGCTGAACTCTATTGAGAAAAACACTCTGCTTCTAATCCCGTTTCACTTTTTACACTTCGAGTCACGCATCCTCAAGGGGGTGGTCGGCTTGCATTCCAAGTACAATTTAAGCACCGTTCTTGGTGTAACACAGCAGGTCTTTTGAAGAGGCACAGGTCTCTAAGTCTCCCTCGCGCATCCTTGGTTTAGGCACTTTGCTGCACGCAGAAAACCGGTCGTAGAAAAAAGTTGATTCAGGGGAAGCCCCAGTGGGGATCGTGAATCTCTTTTGACGTGGTAGCATCAACATGTACTTATGCTGCGTGTCAACCTGGAAATGGGAGACTGAAGGCACAAAGCTTGTTTTCCCGTTTTGAAAGCTCCATTCATGCGGCCTCGAAGCTACCTGAAAAGCAGTGTTGTTACCGAGCTTTTCCTTACAGCCGGCATGGCACATAGAAGAAAATGAGTTTTCTCGAAAGAAACCTTGTGCTTCCAGTTCCTACTTGGAACCTCACCCTGCTCTGCTCTATACCAAACGTGAAAGTCAATGTGAGCACTAGCCTCGAAGTAAGGCCCTGATTATGCTGGCAAAACGGGAGGCGTGCAGCAGCTCCATGAGGCCTTCATCGCTGTTCTGCTTTAGTTGAACGGTAGTCAGCTCTCCAAGACTCCTAGGGACTTTGCTTAAGCAACCGTTTCGGTACCAGAACACTGCGTACAGCCAGGAAGCTTTGGTCCTGCGTGTATGCTGCGTGTCTACCTAGAAATTAGAGACTGATGGCACAAGGCTTGTTTTCCCATTAGGAAAGCTCCGTTCATGTGGCCTCGAAGCTACCGGAAAAGCATTGTTGTTGGCGGGGTTTTAGTCACTGCCGCCATGGTTCTGAGAAGAAAATGAGTTTTTTCGTAAGAAACCTTGTGCTTCCAGTTCCTTGTAGGAAGCTCACCCTGCTCTGCTCTATACCTAAAGTGAAAGTCAACGTGAGACTTGCTTCGAAGTAAGGCCTTGATCATCCTTGCAAAACGGGAGGCGTGCAGCAGCTCCATGAGGCCTTCATCGTTGTTCTGCTTTAGTTTCACGGTAGTAAGCCTTTCAAGACTCCTAGGGACCTTGCTTCAGCCCCCGTTTCGGTACCAGAACACTGCGGAGAGCCAGGAAGCTCTGGTCCTGCGTGTATGCTGCGTGTCAACCTAGAAATTAGAGACTGATGGCACAAGGCTTGTTTTCCCATTAGGAAAGCTCCGTTCATGCGGCCTCGAAGCTACCTGAAAAGCATTGTTGTTGCCTGGGTTTTCGTCACTGCCGACATGGTTCTGAGAAGAAAATGAGTTTTCATGGAAGAAACCTTGTGCTTCCAGTTCCTTGTTGGAAGCTCACCCTGCTCTGCTCTATACCAAAAGTGAAAGCCAACGTGAGCCCTAGCCTCGAAGTAAGGCCCTGATTTGCCTTGCCAATGGGGAGGCGTGCAGCAGCTCCATGAGGCCTTCCTCACTGTTCTGCTTGAGTTTCACGGTAGTAAGCCTTTCAAGACTCCTAGGGACCTTGCTTCAGCACCCGTTTCCGTACCAGAATATTGAGGAGACACAGGAAGCTCTAGTCCTGTTAAGCAACTTCCAGCCCCGTAGGCCTTTTGGAACACCCCAGTGTTGGCTAGAGAAAGGCAACACACTGCACTCTTCCTTGGCAGAGCCAGATTACCTCAGCTCCACACAGGATTCACGACCACACTTCTCGACTGTCCTCCATGCAGTGGATGTAACCTCATTCCCCTAGCTGAACTCTATTGAGAAAAACACTCTGCTTCTAATCCCGTTTCACTTTTTACACTTCGAGTCACGCATCCTCAAGGGGGTGGTCGGCTTGCATTCCAAGTACAATTTAAGCACAGTTCTTGGTGTAACACAGCAGGTCTTTTGAAGAGGCACAGGTCTCTAAGTCTCCCTCGCGCATCCTTTGTTTAGGCACTTTGCTGCATGCAGAAAACCGGTCGTAGAAAAAAGTTGATTCAGGGGAAGCCCCAGTGGGGATCGTGAATCTCTTTTGACGTGGTAGCATCAACATGTACTTATGCTGCGTGTCAACCTGGAAATGGGAGACTGAAGGCACAAAGCTTGTTTTCCCGTTTTGAAAGCTCCATTCATGCGGCCTCGAAGCTACCTGAAAAGCACTGTTGTTACCGTGCTTTTCCTTACAGCCGGCATGGCACATAGAAGAAAATGAGTTTTCTCGAAAGAAACCTTGTGCTTCCAGTTCCTACTTGGAACCTCACCCTGCTCTGCTCTATACCAAACGTGAAAGTCAATGTGAGCACTAGCCTCGAAGTAAGGCCCTGATTATGCTGGCAAAACGGGAGGCGTGCAGCAGCTCCATGAGGCCTTCATCGCTGTTCTGCTTTAGTTGAACGGTAGTAAGCTCTCCAAGACTCCTAGGGACTTTGCTTAAGCAACCGTTTCGGTACCAGAACACTGCGTAGAGCCAGGAAGCTTTGGTCCTGCGTGTATGCTGCGTGTGTACCTAGAAATTAGAGACTGATGGCACAAGGCTTGTTTTCCCATTAGGAAAGCTCCGTTCATGCGGCCTCGAAGCTACCGGAAAAGCATTGTTGTTGGCGGGGTTTTAGTCACTGCCGGCATGGTTCTGAAGAGAAAATGAGTTTTTTCATAAGAAACCTTGTGCTTCCAGTTCCTTGTAGGAAGCTCACCCTGCTCTGCTCTATACCTAAAGTGAAAGTCAACGTGAGACTTGCTTCGAAGTAAGGCCTTGATTATCCTTGCAAAACGGGAGGCGTGCAGCAGCTCCATGATGCCTTCATCGTTGTTCTGCTTTAGTTTCACGGTAGTAAGCCTTTCAAGACTCCTAGGGACCTTGCTTCAGCACCCGTTTCGGTACCAGAACACTGCGGAGAGCCAGAAAGCTCTGGTCCTGCGTGTATGCTGCGTGTCAACCTAGAAATTAGAGACTGATGGCACAAGGCTTGTTTTCCCATTAGGAAAGCTCCGTTCATGAGGCCTCGAAGCTACCTGAAAAGCATTGTTGTTGCCTGGGTTATCGTCACTGCCGACATGGTTCTGAGAAGAAAATGAGTTTTCATGGAAGAAACCTTGTGCTTCCAGTTCCTTGTTGGAAGCTCACCCTGCTCTGCTCTATACCAAAAGTGAAAGCCAACGTGAGCCCTAGCCTCGAAGTAAGGCCCTGATTTGCCTTACCAATGGAGAGGCGTGCAGCAGCTCCATGAGGCCTTCCTCACTGTTCTGCTTGAGTTTCACGGTAGTAAGCCTTTCAAGACTCCTAGGGACCTTGCTTCAGCACCCGTTTCAGTACCAGAATATTGAGTAGACACAGGAAGCTCTAGTCCTGTTAAGCAACTTCCAGCCCCGTAGGCCTTTTGGAACACCCCAGTGTTGGCTAGAGAAAGGCAACACACTGCACTCTTCCTTGGCAGAGCCAGATTACCTCAGCTCCACACAGGATTCACGACCACACTTCTCGACTGTCCTCCATGCAGTGGATGTAACCTCATTCCCCTAGCTGAACTCTATTGAGAAAAACACTCTGCTTCTAATCCCGTTTCACTTTTTACACTTCGAGTCACGCATCCTCAAGGGGGTGGTCGGCTTGCATTCCAAGTACAATTTAAGCACCGTTCTTGGTGTAACACAGCAGGTCTTTTGAAGAGGCACAGGTCTCTAAGTCTCCCTCGCGCATCCTTGGTTTAGGCACTTTGCTGCACGCAGAAAACCGGTCGTAGAAAAAAGTTGATTCAGGGGAAGCCCCAGTGGGGATCGTGAATCTCTTTTGACGTGGTAGCATCAACATGTACTTATGCTGCGTGTCAACCTGGAAATGGGAGACTGAAGGCACAAAGCTTGTTTTCCCGTTTTGAAAGCTCCATTCATGCGGCCTCGAAGCTACCTGAAAAGCACTGTTGTTACCGTGCTTTTCCTTACAGCCGGCATGGCACATAGAAGAAAATGAGTTTTCTCGAAAGAAACCTTGTGCTTCCAGTTCCTACTTGGAACCTCACCCTGCTCTGCTCTATACCAAACGTGAAAGTCAATGTGAGCACTAGCCTCGAAGTAAGGCCCTGATTATGCTGGCAAAACGGGAGGCGTGCAGCAGCTCCATGAGGCCTTCATCGCTGTTCTGCTTTAGTTGAACGGTAGTAAGCTCTCCAAGACTCCTAGGGACTTTGCTTAAGCAACCGTTTCGGTACCAGAACACTGCGTAGAGCCAGGAAGCTTTGGTCCTGCGTGTATGCTGCGTGTCTACCTAGAAATTAGAGACTGATGGCACAAGGCTTGTTTTCCCATTAGGAAAGCTCCGTTCATGCGGCCTCGAAGCTACCGGAAAAGCATTGTTGTTGGCGGGGTTTTAGTCACTGCCGGCATGGTTCTGAGAAGAAAATGAGTTTTTTCGTAAGAAACCTTGTGCTTCCAGTTCCTTGTAGGAAGCTCACCCTGCTCTGCTCTATACCTAAAGTGAAAGTCAACGTGAGACTTGCTTCGAAGTAAGGCCTTGATCATCCTTGCAAAACGGGAGGCGTGCAGCAGCTCCATGAGGCCTTCATCGTTGTTCTGCTTTAGTTTCACGGTAGTAAGCCTTTCAAGACTCCTAGGGACCTTGCTTCAGCCCCTGTTTCGGTACCAGAACACTGCGGAGAGCCAGGAAGCTCTGGTCCTGCGTGTATGCTGCGTGTCAACCTAGAAATTAGAGACTGATGGCACAAGGCTTGTTTTCCCATTAGGAAAGCTCCGTTCATGCGGCCTCGAAGCTACCTGAAAAGCATTGTTGTTGCCTGGGTTTTCGTCACTGCCGACATGGTTCTGAGAAGAAAATGAGTTTTCATGGAAGAAACCTTGTGCTTCCAGTTCCTTGTTGGAAGCTCACCCTGCTCTGCTCTATACCAAAAGTGAAAGCCAACGTGAGCCCTAGCCTCGAAGTAAGGCCCTGATTTGCCTTGCCAATGGGGAGGCGTGCAGCAGCTCCATGAGGCCTTCCTCACTGTTCTGCTTGAGTTTCACGGTAGTAAGCCTTTCAAGACTCCTAGGGACCTTGCTTCAGCACCCGTTTCCGTACCAGAATATTGAGGAGACACAGGAAGCTCTAGTCCTGTTAAGCAACTTCCAGCCCCGTAGGCCTTTTGGAACACCCCAGTGTTGGCTAGAGAAAGGCAACACACTGCACTCTTCCTTGGCAGAGCCAGATTACCTCAGCTCCACACAGGATTCACGACCACACTTCTCGACTGTCCTCCATGCAGTGGATGTAACCTCATTCCCCTAGCTGAACTCTATTGAGAAAAACACTCTGCTTCTAATCCCGTTTCACTTTTTACACTTCGAGTCACGCATCCTCAAGGGGGTGGTCGGCTTGCATTCCAAGTACAATTTAAGCACAGTTCTTGGTGTAACACAGCAGGTCTTTTGAAGAGGCACAGGTCTCTAAGTCTCCCTCGCGCATCCTTTGTTTAGGCACTTTGCTGCACGCAGAAAACCGGTCGTAGAAAAAAGTTGATTCAGGGGAAGCCCCAGTGGGGATCGTGAATCTCTTTTGACGTGGTAGCATCAACATGTACTTATGCTGCGTGTCAACCTGGAAATGGGAGACTGAAGGCACAAAGCTTGTTTTCCCGTTTTGAAAGCTCCATTCATGCGGCCTCGAAGCTACCTGAAAAGCACTGTTGTTACCGTGCTTTTCCTTACAGCCGGCATGGCACATAGAAGAAAATGAGTTTTCTCGAAAGAAACCTTGTGCTTCCAGTTCCTACTTGGAACCTCACCCTGCTCTGCTCTATACCAAACGTGAAAGTCAATGTGAGCACTAGCCTCGAAGTAAGGCCCTGATTATGCTGGCAAAACGGGAGGCGTGCAGCAGCTCCATGAGGCCTTCATCGCTGTTCTGCTTTAGTTGAACGGTAGTCAGCTCTCCAAGACTCCTAGGGACTTTGCTTAAGCAACCGTTTCGGTACCAGAACACTGCGTAGAGCCAGGAAGCTTTGGTCCTGCGTGTATGCTGCGTGTGTACCTAGAAATTAGAGACTGATGGCACAAGGCTTGTTTTCCCATTAGGAATGCTCCGTTCATGTGGCCTCGAAGCTACCGGAAAAGCATTGTTGTTGGCGGGGTTTTAGTCACTGCCGGCATGGTTCTGAGAAGAAAATGAGTTTTTTCGTAAGAAACCTTGTGCTTCCAGTTCCTTGTAGGAAGCTCACCCTGCTCTGCTCTATACCTAAAGTGAAAGTCAACGTGAGACTTGCTTCGAAGTAAGGCCTTGATTATCCTTGCAAAACGGGAGGCGTGCAGCAGCTCCATGAGGCCTTCATCGTTGTTCTGCTTTAGTTTCACGGTAGTAAGCCTTTCAAGACTCCTAGGGACCTTGCTTCAGCACCCGTTTCGGTACCAGAACACTGCGGAGAGCCAGGAAGTTCTGGTCCTGCGTGTATGCTGCGTGTCAACCTAGAAATTAGAGACTGATGGCACAAGGCTTGTTTTCCCATTAGGAAAGCTCCGTTCATGCGGCCTCGAAGCTACCTGAAAAGCATTGTTGTTGCCTGGGTTTTCGTCACTGCCGACATGGTTCTGAGAAGAAAATGAGTTTTCATGGAAAAAACCTTATGCTTCCAGTTCCTTGTTGGAAGCTCACCCTGCTCTGCTCTATACCAAAATTGAAAGCCAAGGTGAGCCCTAGCCTCGAAGTAAGGCCCTGATTTGCCTTGCCAATGGGGAGGCGTGCAGCAGCTCCATGAGGCCTTCCTCACTGTTCTGCTTGAGTTTCACGGTAGTAAGCCTTTCAAGACTCCTAGGGACCTTGCTTCAGCACCCGTTTCCGTACCAGAATATTGAGGAGACACAGGAAGCTCTAGTCCTGTTAAGCAACTTCCAGCCCCGTAGGCCTTTTGGAACACCCCAGTGTTGGCTAGAGAAAGGCAACACACTGCACTCTTCCTTGGCAGAGCCAGATTACCTCAGCTCCACACAGGATTCACGACCACACTTCTCGACTGTCCTCCATGCAGTGGATGTAACCTCATTCCCCTAGCTGAACTCTATTGAGAAAAACACTCTGCTTCTAATCCCGTTTCACTTTTTACACTTCGAGTCACGCATCCTCAAGGGGGTGGTCGGCTTGCATTCCAAGTACAATTTAAGCACAGTTCTTGGTGTAACACAGCAGGTCTTTTGAAGAGGCACAGGTCTCTAAGTCTCCCTCGCGCATCCTTTGTTTAGGCACTTTGCTGCATGCAGAAAACCGGTCGTAGAAAAAAGTTGATTCAGGGGAAGCCCCAGTGGGGATCGTGAATCTCTTTTGACGTGGTAGCATCAACATGTACTTATGCTGCGTGTCAACCTGGAAATGGGAGACTGAAGGCACAAAGCTTGTTTTCCCGTTTTGAAAGCTCCATTCATGCGGCCTCGAAGCTACCTGAAAAGCACTGTTGTTACCGTGCTTTTCCTTACAGCCGGCATGGCACATAGAAGAAAATGAGTTTTCTCGAAAGAAACCTTGTGCTTCCAGTTCCTACTTGGAACCTCACCCTGCTCTGCTCTATACCAAACGTGAAAGTCAATGTGAGCACTAGCCTCGAAGTAAGGCCCTGATTATGCTGGCAAAACGGGAGGCGTGCAGCAGCTCCATGAGGCCTTCATCGCTGTTCTGCTTTAGTTGAACGGTAGTCAGCTCTCCAAGACTCCTAGGGACTTTGCTTAAGCAACCGTTTCGGTACCAGAACACTGCGTAGAGCCAGGAAGCTTTGGTCCTGCGTGTATGCTGCGTGTCTACCTAGAAATTAGAGACTGATGGCACAAGGCTTGTTTTCCCATTAGGAAAGCTCCGTTCATGCGGCCTCGAAGCTACCGGAAAAACATTGTTGTTGGCGGGGTTTTAGTCACTGCCGGCATGGTTCTGAGAAGAAAATGAGTTTTTTCGTAAGAAACCTTGTGCTTCCAGTTCCTTGTAGGAGGCTCACCCTGCTCTGCTCTATACCTAAAGTGAAAGTCAACGTGAGACTTGCTTCGAAGTAAGGCCTTGATTATCCTTGCAAAACGGGAGGCGTGCAGCAGCTCCATGAGGCCTTCATCGTTGTTCTGCTTTAGTTTCACGGTAGTAAGCCTTTCAAGCCTCCTAGGGACCTTGCTTCAGCCCCTGTTTCGGTACCAGAACACTGCGGAGAGCCAGGAAGCTCTGGTCCTGCGTGTATGCTGCGTGTCAACCTAGAAATGAGAGACTGATGGCACAAGGCTTGTTTTCCCATTAGGAAAGCTCCGTTCATGCGGCCTCGAAGCTACCTGAAAAGCATTGTTGTTGCCTGGGTTTTCGTCACTGCCGACATGGTTCTGAGAAGAAAATGAGTTTTCATGGAAGAAACCTTGTGCTTCCAGTTCCTTGTTGGAAGCTCACCCTGCTCTGCTCTATACCAAAAGTGAAAGCCAACGTGAGCCCTAACCTCGAAGTAAGGCCCTGATTTGCCTTGCCAATGGGGAGGCGTGCAGCAGCTCCATGAGGCCTTCCTCACTGTTCTGCTTGAGTTTCACGGTAGTAAGCCTTTCAAGACTCCTAGGGACCTTGCTTCAGCACCCGTTTCAGTACCAGAATATTGAGTAGACACAGGAAGCTCTAGTCCTGTTAAGCAACTTCCAGCCCCGTAGGCCTTTTGGAACACCCCAGTGTTGGCTAGAGAAAGGCAACACACTGCACTCTTCCTTGGCAGAGCCAGATTACCTCAGCTCCACACAGGATTCACGACCACACTTCTCGACTGTCCTCCATGCAGTGGATGTAACCTCATTCCCCTAGCTGAACTCTATTGAGAAACACACTCTGCTTCTAATCCCGTTTCACTTTTTACACTTCGAGTCACGCATCCTCAAGGGGGTGGTCGGCTTGCATTCCAAGTACAATTTAAGCACAGTTCTTGGTGTAACACAGCAGGTCTTTCGAAGAGGCACAGGTCTCTAAGTCTCCCTCGCGCATCCTTTGTTTAGGCACTTTGCTGCACGCAGAAAACCGGTCGTAGAAAAAAGTTGATTCAGGGGAAGCCCCAGTGGGGATCGTGAATCTCTTTTGACGTGGTAGCATCAACATGTACTTATGCTGCGTGTCAACCTGGAAATGGGAGACTGAAGGCACAAAGCTTGTTTTCCCGTTTTGAAAGCTCCATTCATGCGGCCTCGAAGCTACCTGAAAAGCACTGTTGTTACCGTGCTTTTCCTTACAGCCGGCATGGCACATAGAAGAAAATGAGTTTTCTCGAAAGAAACCTTGTGCTTCCAGTTCCTACTTGGAACCTCACCCTGCTCTGCTCTATACCAAACGTGAAAGTCAATGTGAGCACTAGCCTCGAAGTAAGGCCCTGATTATGCTGGCAAAACGGGAGGCGTGCAGCAGCTCCATGAGGCCTTCATCGCTGTTCTGCTTTAGTTGAACGGTAGTCAGCTCTCCAAGACTCCTAGGGACTTTGCTTAAGCAACCGTTTCCGTACCAGAACACTGCGTAGAGCCAGGAAGCTTTGGTCCTGCGTGTATGCTGCGTGTCTACCTAGAAATTAGAGACTGATGGCACAAGGCTTGTTTTCCCATTAGGAAAGCTCCGTTCATGCGGCCTCGAAGCTACCGGAAAAGCATTGTTGTTGGCGGGGTTTTAGTCACTGCCCGCATGGTTCTGAGAAGAAAATGAGTTTTTTCGTAAGAAACCTTGTGCTTCCACTTCCTTGTTGGAAGCTCACCCTGCTCTGCTCTATACCAAAAGTGAAAGCCAACGTGAGCCCTAGCCTCGAAGTAAGGCCCTGATTTGCCTTGCCAATGGGGAGGCGAGCAACAGCTCCATAAGGCCTTCCTCACTGTTCTGCTTGAGTTTCACGGTAGTAAGCCTTTCAAGACTCCTAGGGACCTTGCTTCAGCACCCGTTTCCGTACCAGAATATTGAGGAGACACAGGAAGCTCTAGTCCTGTTAAGCAACTTCCAGCCCCGTAGGCCTTTTGGAACACCCCAGTGTTGGCTAGAGAAAGGCAACACACTGCACTCTTCCTTGGCAGAGCCAGATTACCTCAGCTCCACACAGGATTCACGACCACACTTCTCGACTGTCCTCCATGCAGTGGATGTAACCTCATTCCCCTAGCTGAACTCTATTGAGAAAAACACTCTGCTTCTAATCCCGTTTCACTTTTTACACTTCGAGTCACGCATCCTCAAGGGGGTGGTCGGCTTGCATTCCAAGTACAATTTAAGCACCGTTCTTGGTGTAACACAGCAGGTCTTTTGAAGAGGCACAGGTCTCTAAGTCTCCCTCGTGCATCCTTGGTTTAGGCACTTTGCTGCACGCAGAAAACCGGTCGTAGAAAAAAGTTGATTCAGGGGAAGCCCCAGTGGGGATCGTGAATCTCTTTTGACGTGGTAGCATCAACATGTACTTATGCTGCGTGTCAACCTGGAAATGGGAGACTGAAGGCACAAAGCTTGTTTTCCCGTTTTGAAAGCTCCATTCATGCGGCCTCGAAGCTACCTGAAAAGCACTGTTGTTACCGTGCTTTTCCTTACAGCCGGCATGGCACATAGAAGAAAATGAGTTTTCTCGAAAGAAACCTTGTGCTTCCAGTTCCTACTTGGAACCTCACCCTGCTCTGCTCTATACCAAACGTGAAAGTCAATGTGAGCACTAGCCTCGAAGTAAGGCCCTGATTATGCTGGCAAAACGGGAGGCGTGCAGCAGCTCCATGAGGCCTTCATCGCTGTTCTGCTTTAGTTGAACGGTAGTAAGCTCTCCAAGACTCCTAGGGACTTTGCTTAAGCAACCGTTTCGGTCCCAGAACACTGCGTAGAGCCAGGAAGCTTTGGTCCTGCGTGTATGCTGCGTGTCTACCTAGAAATTAGAGACTGATGGCACAAGGCTTGTTTTCCCATTAGGAAAGCTCCGTTCATGCGGCCTCGAAGCTACCGGAAAAGCATTGTTGTTGGCGGGGTTTTAGTCACTGCCGGCATGGTTCTGAGAAGAAAATGAGTTTTTTCGTAAGAAACCTTGTGCTTCCAGTTCCTTGTAGGAAGCTCACCCTGCTCTGCTCTATACCTAAAGTGAAAGTCAACGTGAGACTTGCTTCGAAGTAAGGCCTTGATCATCCTTGCAAAACGGGAGGCGTGCAGCAGCTCCATGAGGCCTTCATCGTTGTTCTGCTTTAGTTTCACGGTAGTAAGCCTTTCAAGACTCCTAGGGACCTTGCTTCAGCCCCTGTTTCGGTACCAGAACACTGCGGAGAGCCAGGAAGCTCTGGTCCTGCGTGTATGCTGCGTGTCAACCTAGAAATTAGAGACTGATGGCACAAGGCTTGTTTTCCCATTAGGAAAGCTCCGTTCATGCGGCCTCGAAGCTACCTGAAAAGCATTGTTGTTGCCTGGGTTTTCGTCACTGCCGACATGGTTCTGAGAAGAAAATGAGTTTTCATGGAAGAAACCTTGTGCTTCCAGTTCCTTGTTGGAAGCTCACCCTGCTCTGCTCTATACCAAAAGTGAAAGCCAAGGTGAGCCCTAGCCTCGAAGTAAGGCCCTGATTTGCCTTGCCAATGGGGAGGCGTGCAGCAGCTCCATGAGGCCTTCCTCACTGTTCTGCTTGAGTTTCACGGTAGTAAGCCTTTCAAGACTCCTAGGGACCTTGCTTCAGCACCCGTTTCCGTACCAGAATATTGAGGAGACACAGGAAGCTCTAGTGCTGTTAAGCAACTTCCAGCCCCGTAGGCCTTTTGGAACACCCCAGTGTTGGCTAGAGAAAGGCAACACACTGCACTCTTCCTTGGCAGAGCCAGATTACCTCAGCTCCACACAGGATTCACGACCACACTTCTCGACTGTCCTCCATGCAGTGGATGTAACCTCATTCCCCTAGCTGAACTCTATTGAGAAAAACACTCTGCTTCTAATCCCGTTTCACTTTTTACACTTCGAGTCACGCATCCTCAAGGGGGTGGTCGGCTTGCATTCCAAGTACAATTTAAGCACAGTTCTTGGTGTAACACAGCAGGTCTTTTGAAGAGGCACAGGTCTCTAAGTCTCCCTCGCGCATCCTTTGTTTAGGCACTTTGCTGCACGCAGAAAACCGGTCGTAGAAAAAAGTTGATTCAGGGGAAGCCCCAGTGGGGATCGTGAATCTCTTTTGACGTGGTAGCATCAACATGTACTTATGCTGCGTGTCAACCTGGAAATGGGAGACTGAAGGCACAAAGCTTGTTTTCCCGTTTTGAAAGCTCCATTCATGCGGCCTCGAAGCTACCTGAAAAGCACTGTTGTTACCGTGCTTTTCCTTACAGCCGGCATGGCACATAGAAGAAAATGAGTTTTCTCGAAAGAAACCTTGTGCTTCCAGTTCCTACTTGGAACCTCACCCTGCTCTGCTCTATACCAAACGTGAAAGTCAATGTGAGCACTAGCCTCGAAGTAAGGCCCTGATTATGCTGGCAAAACGGGAGGCGTGCAGCAGCTCCATGAGGCCTTCATCGCTGTTCTGCTTTAGTTGAACGGTAGTCAGCTCTCCAAGACTCCTAGGGACTTTGCTTAAGCAACCGTTTCGGTACCAGAACACTGCGTAGAGCCAGGAAGCTTTGGTCCTGCGTGTATGCTGCGTGTGTACCTAGAAATTAGAGACTGATGGCACAAGGCTTGTTTTCCCATTAGGAATGCTCCGTTCATGTGGCCTCGAAGCTACCGGAAAAGCATTGTTGTTGGCGGGGTTTTAGTCACTGCCGGCATGGTTCTGAGAAGAAAATGAGTTTTTTCGTAAGAAACCTTGTGCTTCCAGTTCCTTGTAGGAAGCTCACCCTGCTCTGCTCTATACCTAAAGTGAAAGTCAACGTGAGACTTGCTTCGAAGTAAGGCCTTGATTATCCTTGCAAAACGGGAGGCGTGCAGCAGCTCCATGAGGCCTTCATCGTTGTTCTGCTTTAGTTTCACGGTAGTAAGCCTTTCAAGACTCCTAGGGACCTTGCTTCAGCACCCGTTTCGGTACCAGAACACTGCGGAGAGCCAGGAAGTTCTGGTCCTGCGTGTATGCTGCGTGTCAACCTAGAAATTAGAGACTGATGGCACAAGGCTTGTTTTCCCATTAGGAAAGCTCCGTTCATGCGGCCTCGAAGCTACCTGAAAAGCATTGTTGTTGCCTGGGTTTTCGTCACTGCCGACATGGTTCTGAGAAGAAAATGAGTTTTCATGGAAAAAACCTTATGCTTCCAGTTCCTTGTTGGAAGCTCACCCTGCTCTGCTCTATACCAAAAGTGAAAGCCAAGGTGAGCCCTAGCCTCGAAGTAAGGCCCTGATTTGCCTTGCCAATGGGGAGGCGTGCAGCAGCTCCATGAGGCCTTCCTCACTGTTCTGCTTGAGTTTCACGGTAGTAAGCCTTTCAAGACTCCTAGGGACCTTGCTTCAGCACCCGTTTCCGTACCAGAATATTGAGGAGACACAGGAAGCTCTAGTCCTGTTAAGCAACTTCCAGCCCCGTAGGCCTTTTGGAACACCCCAGTGTTGGCTAGAGAAAGGCAACACACTGCACTCTTCCTTGGCAGAGCCAGATTACCTCAGCTCCACACAGGATTCACGACCACACTTCTCGACTGTCCTCCATGCAGTGGATGTAACCTCATTCCCCTAGCTGAACTCTATTGAGAAAAACACTCTGCTTCTAATCCCGTTTCACTTTTTACACTTCGAGTCACGCATCCTCAAGGGGGTGGTCGGCTTGCATTCCAAGTACAATTTAAGCACAGTTCTTGGTGTAACACAGCAGGTCTTTTGAAGAGGCACAGGTCTCTAAGTCTCCCTCGCGCATCCTTTGTTTAGGCACTTTGCTGCATGCAGAAAACCGGTCGTAGAAAAAAGTTGATTCAGGGGAAGCCCCAGTGGGGATCGTGAATCTCTTTTGACGTGGTAGCATCAACATGTACTTATGCTGCGTGTCAACCTGGAAATGGGAGACTGAAGGCACAAAGCTTGTTTTCCCGTTTTGAAAGCTCCATTCATGCGGCCTCGAAGCTACCTGAAAAGCACTGTTGTTACCGTGCTTTTCCTTACAGCCGGCATGGCACATAGAAGAAAATGAGTTTTCTCGAAAGAAACCTTGTGCTTCCAGTTCCTACTTGGAACCTCACCCTGCTCTGCTCTATACCAAACGTGAAAGTCAATGTGAGCACTAGCCTCGAAGTAAGGCCCTGATTATGCTGGCAAAACGGGAGGCGTGCAGCAGCTCCATGAGGCCTTCATCGCTGTTCTGCTTTAGTTGAACGGTAGTAAGCTCTCCAAGACTCCTAGGGACTTTGCTTAAGCAACCGTTTCGGTACCAGAACACTGCGTAGAGCAAGGAAGCTTTGGTCCTGCGTGTATGCTGCGTGTCTACCTAGAAATTAGAGACTGATGGCACAAGGCTTGTTTTCCCATTAGGAAAGCTCCGTTCATGCGGCCTCGAAGCTACCGGAAAAGCATTGTTGTTGGCGGGGTTTTAGTCACTGCCGGCATGGTTCTGAAGAGAAAATGAGTTTTTTCATAAGAAACCTTGTGCTTCCAGTTCCTTGTAGGAAGCTCACCCTGCTCTGCTCTATACCTAAAGTGAAAGTCAACGTGAGACTTGCTTCGAAGTAAGGCCTTGATTATCCTTGCAAAACGGGAGGCGTGCAGCAGCTCCATGATGCCTTCATCGTTGTTCTGCTTTAGTTTCACGGTAGTAAGCCTTTCAAGCCTCCTAGGGACCTTGCTTCAGCACCCGTTTCGGTACCAGAACACTGCGGAGAGCCAGAAAGCTCTGGTCCTGCGTGTATGCTGCGTGTCAACCTAGAAATTAGACACTGATGGCACAAGGCTTGTTTTCCCATTAGGAAAGCTCCGTTCATGAGGCCTCGAAGCTACCTGAAAAGCATTGTTGTTGCCTGGGTTATCGTCACTGCCGACATGGTTCTGAGAAGAAAATGAGTTTTCATGGAAGAAACCTTGTGCTTCCAGTTCCTTGTTGGAAGCTCACCCTGCTCTGCTCTATACCAAAAGTGAAAGCCAACGTGAGCCCTAGCCTCGAAGTAAGGCCCTGATTTGCCTTACCAATGGGGAGGCGTGCAGCAGCTCCATGAGGCCTTCCTCACTGTTCTGCTTGAGTTTCACGGTAGTAAGCCTTTCAAGACTCCTAGGGACCTTGCTTCAGCACCCGTTTCAGTACCAGAATATTGAGTAGACACAGGAAGCTCTAGTCCTGTTAAGCAACTTCCAGCCCCGTAGGCCTTTTGGAACACCCCAGTGTTGGCTAGAGAAAGGCAACACACTGCACTCTTCCTTGGCAGAGCCAGATTACCTCAGCTCCACACAGGATTCACGACCACACTTCTCGACTGTCCTCCATGCAGTGGATGTAACCTCATTCCCCTAGCTGAACTCTATTGAGAAAAACACTCTGCTTCTAATCCCGTTTCACTTTTTACACTTCGAGTCACGCATCCTCAAGGGGGTGGTCGGCTTGCATTCCAAGTACAATTTAAGCACCGTTCTTGGTGTAACACAGCAGGTCTTTTGAAGAGGCACAGGTCTCTAAGTCTACCTCGCGCATCCTTTGTTTAGGCACTTTGCTGCACGCAGAAAACCGGTGGTAGAAAAAAGTTGATTCAGGGGAAGCCCCAGTGGGGATCGTGAATCTCCTTTGACGTGGTAGCATCAACATGTACTTATGCTGCGTGTCAACCTGGAAATGGGAGACTGAAGGCACAAAGCTTGTTTTCCCGTTTTGAAAGCTCCATTCATGCGGCCTCGAAGCTACCTGAAAAGCACTGTTGTTACCGTGCTTTTCCTTACAGCCGGCATGGCACATAGAAGAAAATGAGTTTTCTCGAAAGAAACCTTGTGCTTCCAGTTCCTACTTGGAACCTCACCCTGCTCTGCTCTATACGAAACGTAAAAGTCAATGTGAACACTAGCCTCGAAGAAATGCCCTGATTATGCTGGCAAAACGGGAGGCGTGCAGCAGCTCCATGAGGCCTTCATCGCTGTTCTGCTTTAGTTGAACGGTAGTAAGCTCTCCAAGACTCCTAGGGACTTTGCTTAAGCAACCGTTTCGGTACCAGAACACTGCGTAGAGCCAGGAAGCTTTGGTCCTGCGTGTATGCTGCGTGTGTACCTAGAAATTAGAGACTGATGGCACAAGGCTTGTTTTCCCATTAGGAAAGCTCCGTTCATGCGGCCTCGAAGCTACCGGAAAAGCATTGTTGTTGGCGGGGTTTTAGTCACTGCCGGCATGGTTCTGAGAAGAAAATGAGTTTTTTCGTAAGAAACCTTGTGCTTCCAGTTCCTTGTAGGAGGCTCACCCTGCTCTGCTCTATACCTAAAGTGAAAGTCAACGTGAGACTTGCTTCGAAGTAAGGCCTTGATTATCCTTGCAAAACGGGAGGCGTGCAGCAGCTCCATGAGGCCTTCATCGTTGTTCTGCTTTAGTTTCACGGTAGTAAGCCTTTCAAGCCTCCTAGGGACCTTGCTTCAGCCCCTGTTTCGGTACCAGAACACTGCGGAGAGCCAGGAAGCTCTGGTCCTGCGTGTATGCTGCGTGTCAACCTAGAAATGAGAGACTGATGGCACAAGGCTTGTTTTCCCATTAGGAAAGCTCCGTTCATGCGGCCTCGAAGCTACCTGAAAAGCATTGTTGTTGCCTGGGTTTTCGTCACTGCCGACATGGTTCTGAGAAGAAAATGAGTTTTCATGGAAGAAACCTTGTGCTTCCAGTTCCTTGTTGGAAGCTCACCCTGCTCTGCTCTATACCAAAAGTGAAAGCCAACGTGAGCCCTAGCCTCGAAGTAAGGCCCTGATTTGCCTTGCCAATGGGGAGGCGTGCAGCAGCTCCATGAGGCCTTCCTCACTGTTCTGCTTGAGTTTCACGGTAGTGAGCCTTTCAAGAGTCCTAGGGACCTTGCTTCAGCACCCATTTCAGTACCAGAATATTGAATAGACACAGGAAGCTCTAGTCCTGTTAAGCAACTTCCAGCCCCGTAGGCCTTTTGGAACACCCCAGTGTGGGCTAGAGAAAGGCAACACACTGCACTCTTCCTTGGCAGAGCCAGATTACCTCAGCTCCACACAGGATTCACGACCACACTTCTCGACTGTCCTCCATGCAGTGGATGTAACCTCATTCCCCTAGCTGAACTCTATTGAGAAAAACACTCTGCTTCTAATCCCGTTTCACTTTTTACACTTCGAGTCACGCATCCTCAAGGGGGTGGTCGGCTTGCATTCCAAGTACAATTTAAGCACAGTTCTTGGTGTAACACAGCAGGTCTTTTGAAGAGGCACAGGTCTCTAAGTCTCCCTCGCGCATCCTTGGTTTAGGCACTTTGCTGCAGGCAGAAAACCGGTCGTAGAAAAAAGTTGATTCAGGGGAAGCCCCAGTGGGGATCGTGAATCTCTTTTGACGTGGTAGCATCAACATGTACTTATGCTGCGTGTCAACCTGGAAATGGGAGACTGAAGGCACAAAGCTTGTTTTCCCGTTTTGAAAGCTCCATTCATGCGGCCTCGAAGCTACCTGAAAAGCACTGTTGTTACCGTGCTTTTCCTTACAGCCGGCATGGCACATAGAAGAAAATGAGTTTTCTCAAAAGAAACCTTGTGCTTCCAGTTCCTACTTGGAACCTCACCCTGCTCTGCTCTATACCAAACGTGAAAGTCAATGTGAGCACTAGCCTCGAAGTAAGGCCCTGATTATGCTGGCAAAACGGGAGGCGTGCAGCAGCTCCATGAGGCCTTCATCGCTGTTCTGCTTAAGTTGAACGGTAGTAAGCTCTCCAAGACTCCTAGGGACTTTGCTTAAGCAACCGTTTCGGTACCAGAACACTGCGTACAGCCAGGAAGCTTTGGTCCTGCGTGTATGCTGCGTGTCTACCTAGAAATTAGAGACTGATGGCACAAGGCTTGTTTTCCCATTATGAAAGCTCCGTTCATGCGGCCTCGAAGCTACCGGAAAAGCATTGTTGTTGGCGGGGTTTTAGTCACTGCCGGCATGGTTCTGAGAAGAAAATGAGTTTTTTCGTAAGAAACCTTGTGCTTCCAGTTCCTTGTAGGAAGCTCACCCTGCTCTGCTCTATACCTAAAGTGAAAGTCAACGTGAGACTTGCTTCGAAGTAAGGCCCTGATCATCCTTGCAAAACGGGAGGCGTGCAGCAGCTCCATGAGGCCTTCATCGTTGTTCTGCTTTAGTTTCACGGTAGTAAGCCTTTCAAGACTCCTAGGGACCTTGCTTCAGCACCCGTTTCGGTACCAGAACACTGCGGAGAGCCAGGAAGCTCTGGTCCTGCGTGTATGCTGCGTGTCAACCTAGAAATTAGACACTGATGGCACAAGGCTTGTTTTCCCATTAGGAAAGCTCCGTTCATGCGGCCTCGAAGCTACCTGAAAAGCATTGTTGTTGCCTGGGTTTTCGTCACTGCCGACATGGTTCTGAGAAGAAAATGAGTTTTCATGGAAGAAACCTTGTGCTTCCAGTTCCTTGTTGGAAGCTCACCCTGCTCTGCTCTATACCAAAAGTGAAAGCCAAGGTGAGCCCTAGCCTCGAAGTAAGGCCCTGATTTGCCTTGCCAATGGGGAGGCGTGCAGCAGCTCCATGAGGCCTTCCTCACTGTTCTGCTTGAGTTTCACGGTAGTAAGCCTTTCAAGACTCCTAGGGACCTTGCTTCAGCACCCGTTTCCGTACCAGAATATTGAGGAGACACAGGAAGCTCTAGTCCTGTTAAGCAACTTCCAGCCCCGTAGGCCTTTTGGAACACCCCAGTGTTGGCTAGAGAAAGGCAACACACTGCACTCTTCCTTGGCAGAGCCAGATTACCTCAGCTCCACACAGGATTCACGACCACACTTCTCGACTGTCCTCCATGCAGTGGATGTAACCTCATTCCCCTAGCTGAACTCTATTGAGAAAAACACTCTGCTTCTAATCCCGTTTCACTTTTTACACTTCGAGTCACGCATCCTCAAGGGGGTGGTCGGCTTGCATTCCAAGTACAATTTAAGCACAGTTCTTGGTGTAACACAGCAGGTCTTTTGAAGAGGCACAGGTCTCTAAGTCTCCCTCGCGCATCCTTTGTTTAGGCACTTTGCTGCACGCAGAAAACCGGTCGTAGAAAAAAGTTGATTCAGGGGAAGCCCCAGTGGGGATCGTGAATCTCTTTTGACGTGGTAGCATCAACATGTACTTATGCTGCGTGTCAACCTGGAAATGGGAGACTGAAGGCACAAAGCTTGTTTTCCCGTTTTGAAAGCTCCATTCATGCGGCCTCGAAGCTACCTGAAAAGCACTGTTGTTACCGTGCTTTTCCTTACAGCCGGCATGGCACATAGAAGAAAATGAGTTTTCTCGAAAGAAACCTTGTGCTTCCAGTTCCTACTTGGAACCTCACCCTGCTCTGCTCTATACCAAACGTGAAAGTCAATGTGAGCACTAGCCTCGAAGTAAGGCCCTGATTATGCTGGCAAAACGGGAGGCGTGCAGCAGCTCCATGAGGCCTTCATCGCTGTTCTGCTTTAGTTGAACGGTAGTCAGCTCTCCAAGACTCCTAGGGACTTTGCTTAAGCAACCGTTTCGGTACCAGAACACTGCGTAGAGCCAGGAAGCTTTGGTCCTGCGTGTATGCTGCGTGTCTACCTAGAAATTAGAGACTGATGGCACAAGGCTTGTTTTCCCATTAGGAAAGCTCCGTTCATGCGGCCTCGAAGCTACCGGAAAAGCATTGTTGTTGGCGGGGTTTTAGTCACTGCCGGCATGGTTCTGAAGAGAAAATGAGTTTTTTCGTAAGAAACCTTGTGCTTTCAGTTCCTTGTAGGAAGCTCACCCTGCTCTGCTCTATACCTAAAGTGAAAGTCAACGTGAGACTTGCTTCGAAGTAAGGCCTTGATTATCCTTGCAAAACGGGAGGCGTGCAGCAGCTCCATGAGGCCTTCATCGTTGTTCTGCTTTAGTTTCACGGTAGTAAGCCTTTCAAGACTCCTAGGGACCTTGCTTCAGCACCCGTTTCGGTACCAGAACACTGCGGAGAGCCAGGAAGCTCTGGTCCTGCGTGTATGCTGCGTGTCAACCTAGAAATTAGACACTGATGGCACAAGGCTTGTTTTCCCATTAGGAAAGCTCCGTTCATGCGGCCTCGAAGCTACCTGAAAAGCATTGTTGTTGCCTGGGTTATCGTCACTGCCGACATGGTTCTGAGAAGAAAATGAGTTTTCATGGAAGAAACCTTGTGCTTCCAGTTCCTTGTTGGAAGCTCACCCTGCTCTGCTCTATACCAAAAGTGAAAGCCAACGTGAGCCCTAACCTCGAAGTAAGGCCCTGATTTGCCTTGCCAATGGGGAGGCGTGCAGCAGCTCCATGAGGCCTTCCTCACTGTTCTGCTTGAGTTTCACGGTAGTAAGCCTTTCAAGACTCCTAGGGACCTTGCTTCAGCACCCGTTTCCGTACCAGAATATTGAGTAGACACAGGAAGCTCTAGTCCTGTTAAGCAACTTCCAGCCCCGTAGGCCTTTTGGAACACCCCAGTGTTGGCTAGAGAAAGGCAACACACTGCACTCTTCCTTGGCAGAGCCAGATTACCTCAGCTCCACACAGGATTCACGACCACACTTCTCGACTGTCCTCCATGCAGTGGATGTAACCTCATTCCCCTAGCTGAACTCTATTGAGAAACACACTCTGCTTCTAATCCCGTTTCACTTTTTACACTTCGAGTCACGCATCCTCAAGGGGGTGGTCGGCTTGCATTCCAAGTACAATTTAAGCACAGTTCTTGGTGTAACACAGCAGGTCTTTCGAAGAGGCACAGGTCTCTAAGTCTCCCTCGCGCATCCTTTGTTTAGGCACTTTGCTGCACGCAGAAAACCGGTCGTAGAAAAAAGTTGATTCAGGGGAAGCCCCAGTGGGGATCGTGAATCTCTTTTGACGTGGTAGCATCAACATGTACTTATGCTGCGTGTCAACCTGGAAATGGGAGACTGAAGGCACAAAGCTTGTTTTCCCGTTTTGAAAGCTCCATTCATGCGGCCTCGAAGCTACCTGAAAAGCACTGTTGTTACCGTGCTTTTCCTTACAGCCGGCAAGGCACATAGAAGAAAATGAGTTTTCTCGAAAGAAACCTTGTGCTTCCAGTTCCTACTTGGAACCTCACCCTGCTCTGCTCTATACCAAACGTGAAAGTCAATGTGAGCACTAGCCTCGAAGTAAGGCCCTGATTATGCTGGCAAAACGGGAGGCGTGCAGCAGCTCCATGAGGCCTTCATCGCTGTTCTGCTTTAGTTGAACGGTAGTCAGCTCTCCAAGACTCCTAGGGACTTTGCTTAAGCAACCGTTTCCGTACCAGAACACTGCGTAGAGCCAGGAAGCTTTGGTCCTGCGTGTATGCTGCGTGTGTACCTAGAAATTAGAGACTGATGGCACAAGGCTTGTTTTCCCATTAGGAAAGCTCCGTTCATGCGGCCTCGAAGCTACCGGAAAAGCATTGTTGTTGGCGGGGTTTTAGTCACTGCCCGCATGGTTCTGAGAAGAAAATGAGTTTTTTCGTAAGAAACCTTGTGCTTCCACTTCCTTGTTGGAAGCTCACCCTGCTCTGCTCTATACCAAAAGTGAAAGCCAACGTGAGCCCTAGCCTCGAAGTAAGGCCCTGATTTGCCTTGCCAATGGGGAGGCGAGCAACAGCTCCATAAGGCCTTCCTCACTGTTCTGCTTGAGTTTCACGGTAGTAAGCCTTTCAAGACTCCTAGGGACCTTGCTTCAGCACCCGTTTCCGTACCAGAATATTGAGGAGACACAGGAAGCTCTAGTCCTGTTAAGCAACTTCCAGCCCCGTAGGCCTTTTGGAACACCCCAGTGTTGGCTAGAGAAAGGCAACACACTGCACTCTTCCTTGGCAGAGCCAGATTACCTCAGCTCCACACAGGATTCACGACCACACTTCTCGACTGTCCTCCATGCAGTGGATGTAACCTCATTCCCCTAGCTGAACTCTATTGAGAAAAACACTCTGCTTCTAATCCCGTTTCACTTTTTACACTTCGAGTCACGCATCCTCAAGGGGGTGGTCGGCTTGCATTCCAAGTACAATTTAAGCACCGTTCTTGGTGTAACACAGCAGGTCTTTTGAAGAGGCACAGGTCTCTAAGTCTCCCTCGTGCATCCTTGGTTTAGGCACTTTGCTGCACGCAGAAAACCGGTCGTAGAAAAAAGTTGATTCAGGGGAAGCCCCAGTGGGGATCGTGAATCTCTTTTGACGTGGTAGCATCAACATGTACTTATGCTGCGTGTCAACCTGGAAATGGGAGACTGAAGGCACAAAGCTTGTTTTCCCGTTTTGAAAGCTCCATTCATGCGGCCTCGAAGCTACCTGAAAAGCACTGTTGTTACCGTGCTTTTCCTTACAGCCGGCATGGCACATAGAAGAAAATGAGTTTTCTCGAAAGAAACCTTGTGCTTCCAGTTCCTACTTGGAACCTCACCCTGCTCTGCTCTATACCAAACGTGAAAGTCAATGTGAGCACTAGCCTCGAAGTAAGGCCCTGATTATGCTGGCAAAACGGGAGGCGTGCAGCAGCTCCATGAGGCCTTCATCGCTGTTCTGCTTTAGTTGAACGGTAGTAAGCTCTCCAAGACTCCTAGGGACTTTGCTTAAGCAACCGTTTCGGTACCAGAACACTGCGTAGAGCCAGGAAGCTTTGGTCCTGCGTGTATGCTGCGTGTCTACCTAGAAATTAGAGACTGATGGCACAAGGCTTGTTTTCCCATTAGGAAAGCTCCGTTCATGCGGCCTCGAAGCTACCGGAAAAGCATTGTTGTTGGCGGGGTTTTAGTCACTGCCGGCATGGTTCTGAGAAGAAAATGAGTTTTTTCGTAAGAAACCTTGTGCTTCCAGTTCCTTGTAGGAAGCTCACCCTGCTCTGCTCTATACCTAAAGTGAAAGTCAACGTGAGACTTGCTTCGAAGTAAGGCCTTGATCATCCTTGCAAAACGGGAGGCGTGCAGCAGCTCCATGAGGCCTTCATCGTTGTTCTGCTTTAGTTTCACGGTAGTAAGCCTTTCAAGACTCCTAGGGACCTTGCTTCAGCCCCTGTTTCGGTACCAGAACACTGCGGAGAGCCAGGAAGCTCTGGTCCTGCGTGTATGCTGCGTGTCAACCTAGAAATTAGAGACTGATGGCACAAGGCTTGTTTTCCCATTAGGAAAGCTCCGTTCATGCGGCCTCGAAGCTACCTGAAAAGCATTGTTGTTGCCTGGGTTTTCGTCACTGCCGACATGGTTCTGAGAAGAAAATGAGTTTTCATGGAAGAAACCTTGTGCTTCCAGTTCCTTGTTGGAAGCTCACCCTGCTCTGCTCTATACCAAAAGTGAAAGCCAAGGTGAGCCCTAGCCTCGAAGTAAGGCCCTGATTTGCCTTGCCAATGGGGAGGCGTGCAGCAGCTCCATGAGGCCTTCCTCACTGTTCTGCTTGAGTTTCACGGTAGTAAGCCTTTCAAGACTCCTAGGGACCTTGCTTCAGCACCCGTTTCCGTACCAGAATATTGAGGAGACACAGGAAGCTCTAGTGCTGTTAAGCAACTTCCAGCCCCGTAGGCCTTTTGGAACACCCCAGTGTTGGCTAGAGAAAGGCAACACACTGCACTCTTCCTTGGCAGAGCCAGATTACCTCAGCTCCACACAGGATTCACGACCACACTTCTCGACTGTCCTCCATGCAGTGGATGTAACCTCATTCCCCTAGCTGAACTCTATTGAGAAAAACACTCTGCTTCTAATCCCGTTTCACTTTTTACACTTCGAGTCACGCATCCTCAAGGGGGTGGTCGGCTTGCATTCCAAGTACAATTTAAGCACAGTTCTTGGTGTAACACAGCAGGTCTTTTGAAGAGGCACAGGTCTCTAAGTCTCCCTCGCGCATCCTTTGTTTAGGCACTTTGCTGCACGCAGAAAACCGGTCGTAGAAAAAAGTTGATTCAGGGGAAGCCCCAGTGGGGATCGTGAATCTCTTTTGACGTGGTAGCATCAACATGTACTTATGCTGCGTGTCAACCTGGAAATGGGAGACTGAAGGCACAAAGCTTGTTTTCCCGTTTTGAAAGCTCCATTCATGCGGCCTCGAAGCTACCTGAAAAGCACTGTTGTTACCGTGCTTTTCCTTACAGCCGGCATGGCACATAGAAGAAAATGAGTTTTCTCGAAAGAAACCTTGTGCTTCCAGTTCCTACTTGGAACCTCACCCTGCTCTGCTCTATACCAAACGTGAAAGTCAATGTGAGCACTAGCCTCGAAGTAAGGCCCTGATTATGCTGGCAAAACGGGAGGCGTGCAGCAGCTCCATGAGGCCTTCATCGCTGTTCTGCTTTAGTTGAACGGTAGTCAGCTCTCCAAGACTCCTAGGGACTTTGCTTAAGCAACCGTTTCGGTACCAGAACACTGCGTAGAGCCAGGAAGCTTTGGTCCTGCGTGTATGCTGCGTGTGTACCTAGAAATTAGAGACTGATGGCACAAGGCTTGTTTTCCCATTAGGAATGCTCCGTTCATGTGGCCTCGAAGCTACCGGAAAAGCATTGTTGTTGGCGGGGTTTTAGTCACTGCCGGCATGGTTCTGAGAAGAAAATGAGTTTTTTCGTAAGAAACCTTGTGCTTCCAGTTCCTTGTAGGAAGCTCACCCTGCTCTGCTCTATACCTAAAGTGAAAGTCAACGTGAGACTTGCTTCGAAGTAAGGCCTTGATTATCCTTGCAAAACGGGAGGCGTGCAGCAGCTCCATGAGGCCTTCATCGTTGTTCTGCTTTAGTTTCACGGTAGTAAGCCTTTCAAGACTCCTAGGGACCTTGCTTCAGCACCCGTTTCGGTACCAGAACACTGCGGAGAGCCAGGAAGTTCTGGTCCTGCGTGTATGCTGCGTGTCAACCTAGAAATTAGAGACTGATGGCACAAGGCTTGTTTTCCCATTAGGAAAGCTCCGTTCATGCGGCCTCGAAGCTACCTGAAAAGCATTGTTGTTGCCTGGGTTTTCGTCACTGCCGACATGGTTCTGAGAAGAAAATGAGTTTTCATGGAAAAAACCTTATGCTTCCAGTTCCTTGTTGGAAGCTCACCCTGCTCTGCTCTATACCAAAAGTGAAAGCCAAGGTGAGCCCTAGCCTCGAAGTAAGGCCCTGATTTGCCTTGCCAATGGGGAGGCGTGCAGCAGCTCCATGAGGCCTTCCTCACTGTTCTGCTTGAGTTTCACGGTAGTAAGCCTTTCAAGACTCCTAGGGACCTTGCTTCAGCACCCGTTTCCGTACCAGAATATTGAGGAGACACAGGAAGCTCTAGTCCTGTTAAGCAACTTCCAGCCCCGTAGGCCTTTTGGAACACCCCAGTGTTGGCTAGAGAAAGGCAACACACTGCACTCTTCCTTGGCAGAGCCAGATTACCTCAGCTCCACACAGGATTCACGACCACACTTCTCGACTGTCCTCCATGCAGTGGATGTAACCTCATTCCCCTAGCTGAACTCTATTGAGAAAAACACTCTGCTTCTAATCCCGTTTCACTTTTTACACTTCGAGTCACGCATCCTCAAGGGGGTGGTCGGCTTGCATTCCAAGTACAATTTAAGCACAGTTCTTGGTGTAACACAGCAGGTCTTTTGAAGAGGCACAGGTCTCTAAGTCTCCCTCGCGCATCCTTTGTTTAGGCACTTTGCTGCATGCAGAAAACCGGTCGTAGAAAAAAGTTGATTCAGGGGAAGCCCCAGTGGGGATCGTGAATCTCTTTTGACGTGGTAGCATCAACATGTACTTATGCTGCGTGTCAACCTGGAAATGGGAGACTGAAGGCACAAAGCTTGTTTTCCCGTTTTGAAAGCTCCATTCATGCGGCCTCGAAGCTACCTGAAAAGCACTGTTGTTACCGTGCTTTTCCTTACAGCCGGCATGGCACATAGAAGAAAATGAGTTTTCTCGAAAGAAACCTTGTGCTTCCAGTTCCTACTTGGAACCTCACCCTGCTCTGCTCTATACCAAACGTGAAAGTCAATGTGAGCACTAGCCTCGAAGTAAGGCCCTGATTATGCTGGCAAAACGGGAGGCGTGCAGCAGCTCCATGAGGCCTTCATCGCTGTTCTGCTTTAGTTGAACGGTAGTAAGCTCTCCAAGACTCCTAGGGACTTTGCTTAAGCAACCGTTTCGGTACCAGAACACTGCGTAGAGCAAGGAAGCTTTGGTCCTGCGTGTATGCTGCGTGTCTACCTAGAAATTAGAGACTGATGGCACAAGGCTTGTTTTCCCATTAGGAAAGCTCCGTTCATGCGGCCTCGAAGCTACCGGAAAAGCATTGTTGTTGGCGGGGTTTTAGTCACTGCCGGCATGGTTCTGAAGAGAAAATGAGTTTTTTCATAAGAAACCTTGTGCTTCCAGTTCCTTGTAGGAAGCTCACCCTGCTCTGCTCTATACCTAAAGTGAAAGTCAACGTGAGACTTGCTTCGAAGTAAGGCCTTGATTATCCTTGCAAAACGGGAGGCGTGCAGCAGCTCCATGATGCCTTCATCGTTGTTCTGCTTTAGTTTCACGGTAGTAAGCCTTTCAAGCCTCCTAGGGACCTTGCTTCAGCACCCGTTTCGGTACCAGAACACTGCGGAGAGCCAGAAAGCTCTGGTCCTGCGTGTATGCTGCGTGTCAACCTAGAAATTAGACACTGATGGCACAAGGCTTGTTTTCCCATTAGGAAAGCTCCGTTCATGAGGCCTCGAAGCTACCTGAAAAGCATTGTTGTTGCCTGGGTTATCGTCACTGCCGACATGGTTCTGAGAAGAAAATGAGTTTTCATGGAAGAAACCTTGTGCTTCCAGTTCCTTGTTGGAAGCTCACCCTGCTCTGCTCTATACCAAAAGTGAAAGCCAACGTGAGCCCTAGCCTCGAAGTAAGGCCCTGATTTGCCTTACCAATGGGGAGGCGTGCAGCAGCTCCATGAGGCCTTCCTCACTGTTCTGCTTGAGTTTCACGGTAGTAAGCCTTTCAAGACTCCTAGGGACCTTGCTTCAGCACCCGTTTCAGTACCAGAATATTGAGTAGACACAGGAAGCTCTAGTCCTGTTAAGCAACTTCCAGCCCCGTAGGCCTTTTGGAACACCCCAGTGTTGGCTAGAGAAAGGCAACACACTGCACTCTTCCTTGGCAGAGCCAGATTACCTCAGCTCCACACAGGATTCACGACCACACTTCTCGACTGTCCTCCATGCAGTGGATGTAACCTCATTCCCCTAGCTGAACTCTATTGAGAAAAACACTCTGCTTCTAATCCCGTTTCACTTTTTACACTTCGAGTCACGCATCCTCAAGGGGGTGGTCGGCTTGCATTCCAAGTACAATTTAAGCACCGTTCTTGGTGTAACACAGCAGGTCTTTTGAAGAGGCACAGGTCTCTAAGTCTACCTCGCGCATCCTTTGTTTAGGCACTTTGCTGCACGCAGAAAACCGGTGGTAGAAAAAAGTTGATTCAGGGGAAGCCCCAGTGGGGATCGTGAATCTCCTTTGACGTGGTAGCATCAACATGTACTTATGCTGCTTGTCAACCTGGAAATGGGAGACTGAAGGCACAAAGCTTGTTTTCCCGTTTTGAAAGCTCCATTCATGCGGCCTCGAAGCTACCTGAAAAGCACTGTTGTTACCGTGCTTTTCCTTACAGCCGGCATGGCACATAGAAGAAAATGAGTTTTCTCGAAAGAAACCTTGTGCTTCCAGTTCCTACTTGGAACCTCACCCTGCTCTGCTCTATACGAAACGTAAAAGTCAATGTGAACACTAGCCTCGAAGAAATGCCCTGATTATGCTGGCAAAACGGGAGGCGTGCAGCAGCTCCATGAGGCCTTCATCGCTGTTCTGCTTTAGTTGAACGGTAGTAAGCTCTCCAAGACTCCTAGGGACTTTGCTTAAGCAACCGTTTCGGTACCAGAACACTGCGTAGAGCCAGGAAGCTTTGGTCCTGCGTGTATGCTGCGTGTGTACCTAGAAATTAGAGACTGATGGCACAAGGCTTGTTTTCCCATTAGGAAAGCTCCGTTCATGCGGCCTCGAAGCTACCGGAAAAGCATTGTTGTTGGCGGGGTTTTAGTCACTGCCGGCATGGTTCTGAGAAGAAAATGAGTTTTTTCGTAAGAAACCTTGTGCTTCCAGTTCCTTGTAGGAGGCTCACCCTGCTCTGCTCTATACCTAAAGTGAAAGTCAACGTGAGACTTGCTTCGAAGTAAGGCCTTGATTATCCTTGCAAAACGGGAGGCGTGCAGCAGCTCCATGAGGCCTTCATCGTTGTTCTGCTTTAGTTTCACGGTAGTAAGCCTTTCAAGCCTCCTAGGGACCTTGCTTCAGCCCCTGTTTCGGTACCAGAACACTGCGGAGAGCCAGGAAGCTCTGGTCCTGCGTGTATGCTGCGTGTCAACCTAGAAATGAGAGACTGATGGCACAAGGCTTGTTTTCCCATTAGGAAAGCTCCGTTCATGCGGCCTCGAAGCTACCTGAAAAGCATTGTTGTTGCCTGGGTTTTCGTCACTGCCGACATGGTTCTGAGAAGAAAATGAGTTTTCATGGAAGAAACCTTGTGCTTCCAGTTCCTTGTTGGAAGCTCACCCTGCTCTGCTCTATACCAAAAGTGAAAGCCAACGTGAGCCCTAGCCTCGAAGTAAGGCCCTGATTTGCCTTGCCAATGGGGAGGCGTGCAGCAGCTCCATGAGGCCTTCCTCACTGTTCTGCTTGAGTTTCACGGTAGTGAGCCTTTCAAGAGTCCTAGGGACCTTGCTTCAGCACCCATTTCAGTACCAGAATATTGAATAGACACAGGAAGCTCTAGTCCTGTTAAGCAACTTCCAGCCCCGTAGGCCTTTTGGAACACCCCAGTGTGGGCTAGAGAAAGGCAACACACTGCACTCTTCCTTGGCAGAGCCAGATTACCTCAGCTCCACACAGGATTCACGACCACACTTCTCGACTGTCCTCCATGCAGTGGATGTAACCTCATTCCCCTAGCTGAACTCTATTGAGAAAAACACTCTGCTTCTAATCCCGTTTCACTTTTTACACTTCGAGTCACGCATCCTCAAGGGGGTGGTCGGCTTGCATTCCAAGTACAATTTAAGCACAGTTCTTGGTGTAACACAGCAGGTCTTTTGAAGAGGCACAGGTCTCTAAGTCTCCCTCGCGCATCCTTGGTTTAGGCACTTTGCTGCAGGCAGAAAACCGGTCGTAGAAAAAAGTTGATTCAGGGGAAGCCCCAGTGGGGATCGTGAATCTCTTTTGACGTGGTAGCATCAACATGTACTTATGCTGCGTGTCAACCTGGAAATGGGAGACTGAAGGCACAAAGCTTGTTTTCCCGTTTTGAAAGCTCCATTCATGCGGCCTCGAAGCTACCTGAAAAGCACTGTTGTTACCGTGCTTTTCCTTACAGCCGGCATGGCACATAGAAGAAAATGAGTTTTCTCAAAAGAAACCTTGTGCTTCCAGTTCCTACTTGGAACCTCACCCTGCTCTGCTCTATACCAAACGTGAAAGTCAATGTGAGCACTAGCCTCGAAGTAAGGCCCTGATTATGCTGGCAAAACGGGAGGCGTGCAGCAGCTCCATGAGGCCTTCATCGCTGTTCTGCTTAAGTTGAACGGTAGTAAGCTCTCCAAGACTCCTAGGGACTTTGCTTAAGCAACCGTTTCGGTACCAGAACACTGCGTACAGCCAGGAAGCTTTGGTCCTGCGTGTATGCTGCGTGTCTACCTAGAAATTAGAGACTGATGGCACAAGGCTTGTTTTCCCATTATGAAAGCTCCGTTCATGCGGCCTCGAAGCTACCGGAAAAGCATTGTTGTTGGCGGGGTTTTAGTCACTGCCGGCATGGTTCTGAGAAGAAAATGAGTTTTTTCGTAAGAAACCTTGTGCTTCCAGTTCCTTGTAGGAAGCTCACCCTGCTCTGCTCTATACCTAAAGTGAAAGTCAACGTGAGACTTGCTTCGAAGTAAGGCCCTGATCATCCTTGCAAAACGGGAGGCGTGCAGCAGCTCCATGAGGCCTTCATCGTTGTTCTGCTTTAGTTTCACGGTAGTAAGCCTTTCAAGACTCCTAGGGACCTTGCTTCAGCACCCGTTTCGGTACCAGAACACTGCGGAGAGCCAGGAAGCTCTGGTCCTGCGTGTATGCTGCGTGTCAACCTAGAAATTAGACACTGATGGCACAAGGCTTGTTTTCCCATTAGGAAAGCTCCGTTCATGCGGCCTCGAAGCTACCTGAAAAGCATTGTTGTTGCCTGGGTTTTCGTCACTGCCGACATGGTTCTGAGAAGAAAATGAGTTTTCATGGAAGAAACCTTGTGCTTCCAGTTCCTTGTTGGAAGCTCACCCTGCTCTGCTCTATACCAAAAGTGAAAGCCAAGGTGAGCCCTAGCCTCGAAGTAAGGCCCTGATTTGCCTTGCCAATGGGGAGGCGTGCAGCAGCTCCATGAGGCCTTCCTCACTGTTCTGCTTGAGTTTCACGGTAGTAAGCCTTTCAAGACTCCTAGGGACCTTGCTTCAGCACCCGTTTCCGTACCAGAATATTGAGGAGACACAGGAAGCTCTAGTCCTGTTAAGCAACTTCCAGCCCCGTAGGCCTTTTGGAACACCCCAGTGTTGGCTAGAGAAAGGCAACACACTGCACTCTTCCTTGGCAGAGCCAGATTACCTCAGCTCCACACAGGATTCACGACCACACTTCTCGACTGTCCTCCATGCAGTGGATGTAACCTCATTCCCCTAGCTGAACTCTATTGAGAAAAACACTCTGCTTCTAATCCCGTTTCACTTTTTACACTTCGAGTCACGCATCCTCAAGGGGGTGGTCGGCTTGCATTCCAAGTACAATTTAAGCACAGTTCTTGGTGTAACACAGCAGGTCTTTTGAAGAGGCACAGGTCTCTAAGTCTCCCTCGCGCATCCTTTGTTTAGGCACTTTGCTGCACGCAGAAAACCGGTCGTAGAAAAAAGTTGATTCAGGGGAAGCCCCAGTGGGGATCGTGAATCTCTTTTGACGTGGTAGCATCAACATGTACTTATGCTGCGTGTCAACCTGGAAATGGGAGACTGAAGGCACAAAGCTTGTTTTCCCGTTTTGAAAGCTCCATTCATGCGGCCTCGAAGCTACCTGAAAAGCACTGTTGTTACCGTGCTTTTCCTTACAGCCGGCATGGCACATAGAAGAAAATGAGTTTTCTCGAAAGAAACCTTGTGCTTCCAGTTCCTACTTGGAACCTCACCCTGCTCTGCTCTATACCAAACGTGAAAGTCAATGTGAGCACTAGCCTCGAAGTAAGGCCCTGATTATGCTGGCAAAACGGGAGGCGTGCAGCAGCTCCATGAGGCCTTCATCGCTGTTCTGCTTTAGTTGAACGGTAGTCAGCTCTCCAAGACTCCTAGGGACTTTGCTTAAGCAACCGTTTCGGTACCAGAACACTGCGTAGAGCCAGGAAGCTTTGGTCCTGCGTGTATGCTGCGTGTCTACCTAGAAATTAGAGACTGATGGCACAAGGCTTGTTTTCCCATTAGGAAAGCTCCGTTCATGCGGCCTCGAAGCTACCGGAAAAGCATTGTTGTTGGCGGGGTTTTAGTCACTGCCGGCATGGTTCTGAACAGAAAATGAGTTTTTTCATAAGAAACCTTGTGCTTCCAGTTCCTTGTAGGAAGCTCACCCTGCTCTGCTCTATACCTAAAGTGAAAGTCAACGTGAGACTTGCTTCGAAGTAAGGCCTTGATTATCCTTGCAAAACGGGAGGCGTGCAGCAGCTCCATGATGCCTTCATCGCTGTTCTGCTTTAGTTTCACGGTAGTAAGCCTTTCAAGACTCCTAGGGACCTTGCTTCAGCACCCGTTTCGGTACCAGAACACTGCGGAGAGCCAGAAAGCTCTGGTCCTGCGTGTATGCTGCGTGTCAACCTAGAAATTAGAGACTGATGGCACAAGGCTTGTTTTCCCATTAGGAAAGCTCCGTTCATGAGGCCTCGAAGCTACCTGAAAAGCATTGTTGTTGCCTGGGTTATCGTCACTGCCGACATGGTTCTGAGAAGAAAATGAGTTTTCATGGAAGAAACCTTGTGCTTCCAGTTCCTTGTTGGAAGCTCACCCTGCTCTGCTCTATACCAAAAGTGAAAGCCAACGTGAGCCCTAACCTCGAAGTAAGGCCCTGATTTGCCTTGCCAATGGGGAGGCGTGCAGCAGCTCCATGAGGCCTTCCTCACTGTTCTGCTTGAGTTTCACGGTAGTAAGCCTTTCAAGACTCCTAGGGACCTTGCTTCAGCACCCGTTTCAGTACCAGAATATTGAGTAGACACAGGAAGCTCTAGTCCTGTTAAGCAACTTCCAGCCCCGTAGGCCTTTTGGAACACCCCAGTGTTGGCTAGAGAAAGGCAACACACTGCACTCTTCCTTGGCAGAGCCAGATTACCTCAGCTCCACACAGGATTCACGACCACACTTCTCGACTGTCCTCCATGCAGTGGATGTAACCTCATTCCCCTAGCTGAACTCTATTGAGAAACACACTCTGCTTCTAATCCCGTTTCACTTTTTACACTTCGAGTCACGCATCCTCAAGGGGGTGGTCGGCTTGCATTCCAAGTACAATTTAAGCACAGTTCTTGGTGTAACACAGCAGGTCTTTCGAAGAGGCACAGGTCTCTAAGTCTCCCTCGCGCATCCTTTGTTTAGGCACTTTGCTGCACGCAGAAAACCGGTCGTAGAAAAAAGTTGATTCAGGGGAAGCCCCAGTGGGGATCGTGAATCTCTTTTGACGTGGTAGCATCAACATGTACTTATGCTGCGTGTCAACCTGGAAATGGGAGACTGAAGGCACAAAGCTTGTTTTCCCGTTTTGAAAGCTCCATTCATGCGGCCTCGAAGCTACCTGAAAAGCACTGTTGTTACCGTGCTTTTCCTTACAGCCGGCATGGCACATAGAAGAAAATGAGTTTTCTCGAAAGAAACCTTGTGCTTCCAGTTCCTACTTGGAACCTCACCCTGCTCTGCTCTATACCAAACGTGAAAGTCAATGTGAGCACTAGCCTCGAAGTAAGGCCCTGATTATGCTGGCAAAACGGGAGGCGTGCAGCAGCTCCATGAGGCCTTCATCGCTGTTCTGCTTTAGTTGAACGGTAGTCAGCTCTCCAAGACTCCTAGGGACTTTGCTTAAGCAACCGTTTCGGTACCAGAACACTGCGTAGAGCCAGGAAGCTTTGGTCCTGCGTGTATGCTGCGTGTCTACCTAGAAATTAGAGACTGATGGCACAAGGCTTGTTTTCCCATTATGAAAGCTCCGTTCATGCGGCCTCGAAGCTACCGGAAAAGCATTGTTGTTGGCGGGGTTTTAGTCACTGCCGGCATGGTTCTGAGAAGAAAATGAGTTTTTTCGTAAGAAACCTTGTGCTTCCACTTCCTTGTTGGAAGCTCACCCTGCTCTGCTCTATACCAAAAGTGAAAGCCAACGTGAGCCCTAGCCTCGAAGTAAGGCCCTGATTTGCCTTGCCAATGGGGAGGCGAGCAACAGCTCCATAAGGCCTTCCTCACTGTTCTGCTTGAGTTTCACGGTAGTAAGCCTTTCAAGACTCCTAGGGACCTTGCTTCAGCACCCGTTTCCGTACCAGAATATTGAGGAGACACAGGAAGCTCTAGTCCTGTTAAGCAACTTCCAGCCCCGTAGGCCTTTTGGAACACCCCAGTGTTGGCTAGAGAAAGGCAACACACTGCACTCTTCCTTGGCAGAGCCAGATTACCTCAGCTCCACACAGGATTCACGACCACACTTCTCGACTGTCCTCCATGCAGTGGATGTAACCTCATTCCCCTAGCTGAACTCTATTGAGAAACACACTCTGCTTCTAATCCCGTTTCACTTTTTACACTTCGAGTCACGCATCCTCAAGGGGGTGATCGGCTTGGATTCCAAGTACAGTTTAAGCACCGTTCTTGGTGTAACACAGCAGGTCTTTTGAAGAGGCACAGGTCTCTAAGTCTCCCTCGCGCATCCTTTGTTTAGGCACTTTGCTGCACGCAGAAAACCGGTCGTAGAAAAAAGTTGATTCAGGGGAAGCCCCAGTGGGGATCGTGAATCTCCTTTGACGTGGTAGCATCAACATGTACTTATGCTGCGTGTCAACCTGGAAATGGGAGACTGAAGGCACAAAGCTTGTTTTCCCGTTTTGAAAGCTCCATTCATGCGGCCTCGAAGCTACCTGAAAAGCACTGTTGTTACCGTGCTTTTCCTTACAGCCGGCATGGCACATAGAAGAAAATGAGTTTTCTCGAAAGAAACCTTGTGCTTCCAGTTCCTACTTGGAACCTCACCCTGCTCTGCTCTATACCAAACGTGAAAGTCAATGTGAGCACTAGCCTCGAAGTAAGGCCCTGATTATGCTGGCGAAACGGGAGGCGTGCAGCAGCTCCATGAGGCCTTCATCGCTGTTCTGCTTTAGTTGAACGGTAGTAAGCTCTCCAAGACTCCTAGGGACTTTGCTTAAGCAACCGTTTCGGTACCAGAACACTGCGTAGAGCCAGGAAGCTTTGGTCCTGCGTGTATGCTGCGTGTGTACCTAGAAATTAGAGACTGATGGCACAAGGCTTGTTTTCCCATTAGGAAAGCTCCGTTCATGCGGCCTCGAAGCTACCGGAAAAGCATTGTTGTTGGCGGGGTTTTAGTCACTGCCGGCATGGTTCTGAAGAGAAAATGAGTTTTTTCATAAGAAACCTTGTGCTTTCAGTTCCTTGTAGGAAGCTCACCCTGCTCTGCTCTATACCTAAAGTGAAAGTCAACGTGAGACTTGCTTCGAAGTAAGGCCTTGATTATCCTTGCAAAACGGGAGGCGTGCAGCAGCTCCATGAGGCCTTCATCGTTGTTCTGCTTTAGTTTCACGGTAGTAAGCCTTTCAAGACTCCTAGGGACCTTGCTTCAGCACCCGTTTCGGTACCAGAACACTGCGGAGAGCCAGAAAGCTCTGGTCCTGCGTGTATGCTGCGTGTCAACCTAGAAATTAGAGACTGATGGCACAAGGCTTGTTTTCCCATTAGGAAAACTCCGTTCATGAGGCCTCGAAGCTACCTGAAAAGCATTGTTGTTGCCTGGGTTATCGTCACTGCCGACATGGTTCTGAGAAGAAAATGAGTTTTCATGGAAGAAACCTTGTGCTTCCAGTTCCTTGTTGGAAGCTCACCCTGCTCTGCTCTATACCAAAAGTGAAAGCCAACGTGAGCCCTAGCCTCGAAGTAAGGCCCTGATTTGCCTTGCCAATGGGGAGGCGTGCAGCAGCTCCATGAGGCCTTCCTCACTGTTCTGCTTGAGTTTCACGGTAGTAAGCCTTTCAAGACTCCTAGGGACCTTGCTTCAGCACCCGTTTCAGTACCAGAATATTGAGTAGACACAGGAAGCTCTAGTCCTGTTAAGCAACTTCCAGCCCCGTAGGCCTTTTGGAACACCCCAGTGTTGGCTAGAGAAAGGCAACACACTGCAATCTTCCTTGGCAGAGCCAGATTACCTCAGCTCCACACAGGATTCACGACCACACTTCTTGACTGTCCTCCATGCAGTGGATGTAACCTCATTCCCCTAGCTGAACTCTATTGAGAAACACACTCTGCTTCTAATCCCGTTTCACTTTTTACACTTCGAGTCACGCATCCTCAAGGGGGTGGTCGGCTTGCATTCCAAGTACAATTTAAGCACCGTTCTTGGTGTAACACAGCAGGTCTTTTGAAGAGGCACAGGTCTCTAAGTCTCCCTCGCGCATCCTTTGTTTAGGCACTTTGCTGCACGCAGAAAACCGGTCGTAGAAAAAAGTTGATTCAGGGGAAGCCCCATTGGGGATCGTGAATCTCCTTTGACGTGGTAGCATCAACATGTACTTATGCTGCGTGTCAACCTGGAAATGGGAGACTGAAGGCACAAAGCTTGTTTTCCCGTTTTGAAAGCTCCATTCATGCGGCCTCGAAGCTACCTGAAAAGCACTGTTGTTACCGTGCTTTTCCTTACAGCCGGCATGGCACATAGAAGAAAATGAGTTTTCTCGAAAGAAACCTTGTGCTTCCAGTTCCTACTTGGAACCTCACCCTGCTCTGCTCTATACGAAACGTGAAAGTCAATGTGAACACTAGCCTCGAAGTAAGGCCCTGATTATGCTGGCAAAACGGGAGGCGTGCAGCAGCTCCATGAGGCCTTCATCGCTGTTCTGCTTTAGTTGAACGGTAGTAAGCTCTCCAAGACTCCTAGGGACTTTGCTTAAGCAACCGTTTCGGTACCAGAACACTGCGTAGAGCCAGGAAGCTTTGGTCCTGCGTGTATGCTGCGTGTCTACCTAGAAATTAGAGACTGATGGTACAAGGCTTGTTTTCCCATTAGGAAAGCTCCGTTCATGCGGCCTCGAAGCTACCGGAAAAGCATTGTTGTTGGCAGGGTCTTAGTCACTGCCGGCATGGTTCTGAGAAGAAAATGAGTTTTTTCGTAAGAAACCTTGTGCTTCCAGTTCCTTGTAGGAAGCTCACCCTGCTCTGCTCTATACCTAAAGTGAAAGTCAACGTGAGACTTGCTTCGAAGTAAGGCCTTGATTATCCTTGCAAAACGGGAGGCGTGCAGCAGCTCCATGAGGCCTTCATCGTTGTTCTGCTTTAGTTTCACGGTAGTAAGCCTTTCAAGACTCCTAGGGACCTTGCTTCAGCCCCTGTTTCGGAACCAGAACACTGCGGAGAGCCAGGAAGCTCTGGTCCTGCGTGTATGCTGCGTGTCAACCTAGAAATGAGAGACTGATGGCACAAGGCTTGTTTTCCCATTAGGAAAGCTCCGTTCATGCGGCCTCGAAGCTACCTGAAAAGCATTGTTGTTGCCTGGGTTTTCGTCACTGCCGACATGGTTCTGAGAAGAAAATGAGTTTTCATGGAAGAAACCTTGTGCTTCCAGTTCCTTGTTGGAAGCTCACCCTGCTCTGCTCTATACCAAAAGTGAAAGCCAACGTGAGCCCTAGCCTCGAAGTAAGGCCCTGATTTGCCTTGCCAATGGGGAGGCGTGCAGCAGCTCCATGAGGCCTTCCTCACTGTTCTGCTTGAGTTTCACGGTAGTGAGCCTTTCAAGAGTCCTAGGGACCTTGCTTCAGCACGCATTTCAGTACCAGAATATTGAATAGACACAGGAAGCTCTAGTCCTGTTAAGCAACTTCCAGCCCCGTAGGCCTTTTGGAACACCCCAGTGTTGGCTAGAGAAAGGCAACACACTGCACTCTTCCTTGGCAGAGCCAGATTACCTCAGCTCCACACAGGATTCACGACCACACTTCTCGACTGTCCTCCATGCAGTGGATGTAACCTCATTCCCCTAGCTGAACTCTATTGAGAAAAACACTCTGCTTCTAATCCCGTTTCACTTTTTACACTTCGAGTCACGCATCCTCAAGGGGGTGGTCGGCTTGCATTCCAAGTACAATTTAAGCACAGTTCTTGGTGTAACACAGCAGGTCTTTTGAAGAGGCACAGGTCTCTAAGTCTCCCTCGCGCATCCTTTGTTTAGGCACTTTGCTGCACGCAGAAAACCGGTCGTAGAAAAAAGTTGATTCAGGGGAAGCCCCAGTGGGGATCGTGAATCTCTTTTGACGTGGTAGCATCAACATGTACTTATGCTGCGTGTCAACCTGGAAATGGGAGACTGAAGGCACAAAGCTTGTTTTCCCGTTTTGAAAGCTCCATTCATGCGGCCTCGAAGCTACCTGAAAAGCACTGTTGTTACCGTGCTTTTCCTTACAGCCGGCATGGCACATAGAAGAAAATGAGTTTTCTCGAAAGAAACCTTGTGCTTCCAGTTCCTACTTGGAACCTCACCCTGCTCTGCTCTATACCAAACGTGAAAGTCAATGTGAGCACTAGCCTCGAAGTAAGGCCCTGATTATGCTGGCAAAACGGGAGGCGTGCAGCAGCTCCATGAGGCCTTCATCGCTGTTCTGCTTTAGTTGAACGGTAGTCAGCTCTCCAAGACTCCTAGGGACTTTGCTTAAGCAACCGTTTCGGTACCAGAACACTGCGTAGAGCCAGGAAGCTTTGGTCCTGCGTGTATGCTGCGTGTCTACCTAGAAATTAGAGACTGATGGCACAAGGCTTGTTTTCCCATTATGAAAGCTCCGTTCATGCGGCCTCGAAGCTACCGGAAAAGCATTGTTGTTGGCGGGGTTTTAGTCACTGCCCGCATGGTTCTGAGAAGAAAATGAGTTTTTTCGTAAGAAACCTTGTGCTTCCAGTTCCTTGTTGGAAGCTCACCCTGCTCTGCTCTATACCAAAAGTGAAAGCCAACGTGAGCCCTAGCCTCGAAGTAAGGCCCTGATTTGCCTTGCCAATGGGGAGGCGTGCAACAGCTCCATGAGGCCTTCCTCACTGTTCTGCTTGAGTTTCACGGTAGTAAGCCTTTCAAGACTCCTAGGGACCTTGCTTCAGCACCCGTTTCCGTACCAGAATATTGAGGAGACACAGGAAGCTCTAGTCCTGTTAAGCAACTTCCAGCCCCGTAGGCCTTTTGGAACACCCCAGTGTTGGCTAGAGAAAGGCAACACACTGCACTCTTCCTTGGCAGAGCCAGATTACCTCAGCTCCACACAGGATTCACGACCACACTTCTCGACTGTCCTCCATGCAGTGGATGTAACCTCATTCCCCTAGCTGAACTCTATTGAGAAACACACTCTGCTTCTAATCCCGTTTCACTTTTTACACTTCGAGTCACGCATCCTCAAGGGGGTGGTCGGCTTGCATTCCAAGTACAATTTAAGCACCGTTCTTGGTGTAACACAGCAGGTCTTTTGAAGAGGCACAGGTCTCTAAGTCTCCCTCGCGCATCCTTTGTTTAGGCACTTTGCTGCACGCAGAAAACCGGTCGTAGAAAAAAGTTGATTCAGGGGAAGCCCCAGTGGGGATCGTGAATCTCCTTTGACGTGGTAGCATCAACATGTACTTATGCTGCGTGTCAACCTGGAAATGGGAGACTGAAGGCACAAAGCTTGTTTTCCCGTTTTGAAAGCTCCATTCATGCGGCCTCGAAGCTACCTGAAAAGCACTGTTGTTACCGTGCTTTTCCTTACAGCCGGCATGGCACATAGAAGAAAATGAGTTTTCTCGAAAGAAACCTTGTGCTTCCAGTTCCTACTTGGAACCTCACCCTGCTCTGCTCTATACGAAACGTGAAAGTCAATGTGAACACTAGCCTCGAAGTAAGGCCCTGATTATGCTGGCAAAACGGGAGGCGTGCAGCAGCTCCATGAGGCCTTCATCGCTGTTCTGCTTTAGTTGAACGGTAGTAAGCTCTCCAAGACTCCTAGGGACTTTGCTTAAGCAACCGTTTCGGTACCAGAACACTGCGTAGAGCCAGGAAGCTTTGGTCCTGCGTGTATGCTGCGTGTCTACCTAGAAATTAGAGACTGATGGTACAAGGCTTGTTTTCCCATTAGGAAAGCTCCGTTCATGCGGCCTCGAAGCTACCGGAAAAGCATTGTTGTTGGCGGGGTCTTAGTCACTGCCGGCATGGTTCTGAGAAGAAAATGAGTTTTTTCGTAAGAAACCTTGTGCTTCCAGTTCCTTGTAGGAAGCTCACCCTGCTCTGCTCTATACCTAAAGTGAAAGTCAACGTGAGACTTGCTTCGAAGTAAGGCCTTGATTATCCTTGCAAAACGGGAGGCGTGCAGCAGCTCCATGAGGCCTTCATCGTTGTTCTGCTTTAGTTTCACGGTAGTAAGCCTTTCAAGACTCCTAGGGACCTTGCTTCAGCCCCTGTTTCGGAACCAGAACACTGCGGAGAGCCAGGAAGCTCTGGTCCTGCGTGTATGCTGCGTGTCAACCTAGAAATGAGAGACTGATGGCACAAGGCTTGTTTTCCCATTAGGAAAGCTCCGTTCATGCGGCCTCGAAGCTACCTGAAAAGCATTGTTGTTGCCTGGGTTTTCGTCACTGCCGACATGGTTCTGAGAAGAAAATGAGTTTTCATGGAAGAAACCTTGTGCTTCCAGTTCCTTGTTGGAAGCTCACCCTGCTCTGCTCTATACCAAAAGTGAAAGCCAACGTGAGCCCTAGCCTCGAAGTAAGGCCCTGATTTGCCTTGCCAATGGGGAGGCGTGCAGCAGCTCCATGAGGCCTTCCTCACTGTTCTGCTTGAGTTTCACGGTAGTGAGCCTTTCAAGAGTCCTAGGGACCTTGCTTCAGCACGCATTTCAGTACCAGAATATTGAATAGACACAGGAAGCTCTAGTCCTGTTAAGCAACTTCCAGCCCCGTAGGCCTTTTGGAACACCCCAGTGTTGGCTAGAGAAAGGCAACACACTGCACTCTTCCTTGGCAGAGCCAGATTACCTCAGCTCCACACAGGATTCACGACCACACTTCTCGACTGTCCTCCATGCAGTGGATGTAACCTCATTCCCCTAGCTGAACTCTATTGAGAAAAACACTCTGCTTCTAATCCCGTTTCACTTTTTACACTTCGAGTCACGCATCCTCAAGGGGGTGGTCGGCTTGCATTCCAAGTACAATTTAAGCACAGTTCTTGGTGTAACACAGCAGGTCTTTTGAAGAGGCACAGGTCTCTAAGTCTCCCTCGCGCATCCTTTGTTTAGGCACTTTGCTGCACGCAGAAAACCGGTCGTAGAAAAAAGTTGATTCAGGGGAAGCCCCAGTGGGGATCGTGAATCTCTTTTGACGTGGTAGCATCAACATGTACTTATGCTGCGTGTCAACCTGGAAATGGGAGACTGAAGGCACAAAGCTTGTTTTCCCGTTTTGAAAGCTCCATTCATGCGGCCTCGAAGCTACCTGAAAAGCACTGTTGTTACCGTGCTTTTCCTTACAGCCGGCATGGCACATAGAAGAAAATGAGTTTTCTCGAAAGAAACCTTGTGCTTCCAGTTCCTACTTGGAACCTCACCCTGCTCTGCTCTATACCAAACGTGAAAGTCAATGTGAGCACTAGCCTCGAAGTAAGGCCCTGATTATGCTGGCAAAACGGGAGGCGTGCAGCAGCTCCATGAGGCCTTCATCGCTGTTCTGCTTTAGTTGAACGGTAGTCAGCTCTCCAAGACTCCTAGGGACTTTGCTTAAGCAACCGTTTCGGTACCAGAACACTGCGTAGAGCCAGGAAGCTTTGGTCCTGCGTGTATGCTGCGTGTCTACCTAGAAATTAGAGACTGATGGCACAAGGCTTGTTTTCCCATTATGAAAGCTCCGTTCATGCGGCCTCGAAGCTACCGGAAAAGCATTGTTGTTGGCGGGGTTTTAGTCACTGCCCGCATGGTTCTGAGAAGAAAATGAGTTTTTTCGTAAGAAACCTTGTGCTTCCAGTTCCTTGTTGGAAGCTCACCCTGCTCTGCTCTATACCAAAAGTGAAAGCCAACGTGAGCCCTAGCCTCGAAGTAAGGCCCTGATTTGCCTTGCCAATGGGGAGGCGTGCAACAGCTCCATGAGGCCTTCCTCACTGTTCTGCTTGAGTTTCACGGTAGTAAGCCTTTCAAGACTCCTAGGGACCTTGCTTCAGCACCCGTTTCCGTACCAGAATATTGAGGAGACACAGGAAGCTCTAGTCCTGTTAAGCAACTTCCAGCCCCGTAGGCCTTTTGGAACACCCCAGTGTTGGCTAGAGAAAGGCAACACACTGCACTCTTCCTTGGCAGAGCCAGATTACCTCAGCTCCACACAGGATTCACGACCACACTTCTCGACTGTCCTCCATGCAGTGGATGTAACCTCATTCCCCTAGCTGAACTCTATTGAGAAACACACTCTGCTTCTAATCCCGTTTCACTTTTTACACTTCGAGTCACGCATCCTCAAGGGGATGGTCGGCTTGCATTCCAAGTACAATTTAAGCACCGTTCTTGGTGTAACACAGCAGGTCTTTTGAAGAGGCACAGGTCTCTAAGTCTCCCTCGCGCATCCTTTGTTTAGGCACTTTGCTGCACGCAGAAAACCGGTCGTAGAAAAAAGTTGATTCAGGGGAAGCCCCAGTGGGGATCGTGAATCTCCTTTGACGTGGTAGCATCAACATGTACTTATGCTGCGTGTCAACCTGGAAATGGGAGACTGAAGGCACAAAGCTTGTTTTCCCGTTTTGAAAGCTCCATTCATGCGGCCTCGAAGCTACCTGAAAAGCACTGTTGTTACCGTGCTTTTCCTTACAGCCGGCATGGCACATAGAAGAAAATGAGTTTTCTCGAAAGAAACCTTGTGCTTCCAGTTCCTACTTGGAACCTCACCCTGCTCTGCTCTATACGAAACGTGAAAGTCAATGTGAACACTAGCCTCGAAGTAAGGCCCTGATTATGCTGGCAAAACGGGAGGCGTGCAGCAGCTCCATGAGGCCTTCATCGCTGTTCTGCTTTAGTTGAACGGTAGTAAGCTCTCCAAGACTCCTAGGGACTTTGCTTAAGCAACCGTTTCGGTACCAGAACACTGCGTAGAGCCAGGAAGCTTTGGTCCTGCGTGTATGCTGCGTGTCTACCTAGAAATTAGAGACTGATGGTACAAGGCTTGTTTTCCCATTAGGAAAGCTCCGTTCATGCGGCCTCGAAGCTACCGGAAAAGCATTGTTGTTGGCGGGGTCTTAGTCACTGCCGGCATGGTTCTGAGAAGAAAATGAGTTTTTTCGTAAGAAACCTTGTGCTTCCAGTTCCTTGTAGGAAGCTCACCCTGCTCTGCTCTATACCTAAAGTGAAAGTCAACGTGAGACTTGCTTCGAAGTAAGGCCTTGATTATCCTTGCAAAACGGGAGGCGTGCAGCAGCTCCATGAGGCCTTCATCGTTGTTCTGCTTTAGTTTCACGGTAGTAAGCCTTTCAAGACTCCTAGGGACCTTGCTTCAGCCCCTGTTTCGGAACCAGAACACTGCGGAGAGCCAGGAAGCTCTGGTCCTGCGTGTATGCTGCGTGTCAACCTAGAAATGAGAGACTGATGGCACAAGGCTTGTTTTCCCATTAGGAAAGCTCCGTTCATGCGGCCTCGAAGCTACCTGAAAAGCATTGTTGTTGCCTGGGTTTTCGTCACTGCCGACATGGTTCTGAGAAGAAAATGAGTTTTCATGGAAGAAACCTTGTGCTTCCAGTTCCTTGTTGGAAGCTCACCCTGCTCTGCTCTATACCAAAAGTGAAAGCCAACGTGAGCCCTAGCCTCGAAGTAAGGCCCTGATTTGCCTTGCCAATGGGGAGGCGTGCAGCAGCTCCATGAGGCCTTCCTCACTGTTCTGCTTGAGTTTCACGGTAGTGAGCCTTTCAAGAGTCCTAGGGACCTTGCTTCAGCACGCATTTCAGTACCAGAATATTGAATAGACACAGGAAGCTCTAGTCCTGTTAAGCAACTTCCAGCCCCGTAGGCCTTTTGGAACACCCCAGTGTTGGCTAGAGAAAGGCAACACACTGCACTCTTCCTTGGCAGAGCCAGATTATCTCAGCTCCACACAGGTTTCACGACCACACTTCTCGACTGTCCTCCATGCAGTGGATGTAACCTCATTCCCCTAGCTGAACTCTATTGAGAAAAACACTCTGCTTCTAATCCCGTTTCACTTTTTACACTTCGAGTCACGCATCCTCAAGGGGGTGGTCGGCTTGCATTCCAAGTACAATTTAAGCACAGTTCTTGGTGTAACACAGCAGGTCTTTTGAAGAGGCACAGGTCTCTAAGTCTCCCTCGCGCATCCTTTGTTTAGGCACTTTGCTGCACGCAGAAAACCGGTCGTAGAAAAAAGTTGATTCAGGGGAAGCCCCAGTGGGGATCGTGAATCTCTTTTGACGTGGTAGCATCAACATGTACTTATGCTGCGTGTCAACCTGGAAATGGGAGACTGAAGGCACAAAGCTTGTTTTCCCGTTTTGAAAGCTCCATTCATGCGGCCTCGAAGCTACCTGAAAAGCACTGTTACCGTGCTTTTCCTTACAGCCGGCATGGCACATAGAAGAAAATGAGTTTTCTCGAAAGAAACCTTGTGCTTCCAGTTCCTACTTGGAACCTCACCCTGCTCTGCTCTATACCAAACGTGAAAGTCAATGTGAGCACTAGCCTCGAAGTAAGGCCCTGATTATGCTGGCAAAACGGGAGGCGTGCAGCAGCTCCATGAGGCCTTCATCGCTGTTCTGCTTTAGTTGAACGGTAGTCAGCTCTCCAAGACTCCTAGGGACTTTGCTTAAGCAACCGTTTCGGTACCAGAACACTGCGTAGAGCCAGGAAGCTTTGGTCCTGCGTGTATGCTGCGTGTCTACCTAGAAATTAGAGACTGATGGCACAAGGCTTGTTTTCCCATTATGAAAGCTCCGTTCATGCGGCCTCGAAGCTACCGGAAAAGCATTGTTGTTGGCGGGGTTTTAGTCACTGCCCGCATGGTTCTGAGAAGAAAATGAGTTTTTTCGTAAGAAACCTTGTGCTTCCAGTTCCTTGTTGGAAGCTCACCCTGCTCTGCTCTATACCAAAAGTGAAAGCCAACGTGAGCCCTAGCCTCGAAGTAAGGCCCTGATTTGCCTTGCCAATGGGGAGGCGTGCAACAGCTCCATGAGGCCTTCCTCACTGTTCTGCTTGAGTTTCACGGTAGTAAGCCTTTCAAGACTCCTAGGGACCTTGCTTCAGCACCCGTTTCCGTACCAGAATATTGAGGAGACACAGGAAGCTCTAGTCCTGTTAAGCAACTTCCAGCCCCGTAGGCCTTTTGGAACACCCCAGTGTTGGCTAGAGAAAGGCAACACACTGCACTCTTCCTTGGCAGAGCCAGATTACCTCAGCTCCACACAGGATTCACGACCACACTTCTCGACTGTCCTCCATGCAGTGGATGTAACCTCATTCCCCTAGCTGAACTCTATTGAGAAACACACTCTGCTTCTAATCCCGTTTCACTTTTTACACTTCGAGTCACGCATCCTCAAGGGGGTGGTCGGCTTGCATTCCAAGTACAATTTAAGCACCGTTCTTGGTGTAACACAGCAGGTCTTTTGAAGAGGCACAGGTCTCTAAGTCTCCCTCGCGCATCCTTTGTTTAGGCACTTTGCTGCACGCAGAAAACCGGTCGTAGAAAAAAGTTGATTCAGGGGAAGCCCCAGTGGGGATCGTGAATCTCCTTTGACGTGGTAGCATCAACATGTACTTATGCTGCGTGTCAACCTGGAAATGGGAGACTGAAGGCACAAAGCTTGTTTTCCCGTTTTGAAAGCTCCATTCATGCGGCCTCGAAGCTACCTGAAAAGCACTGTTGTTACCGTGCTTTTCCTTACAGCCGGCATGGCACATAGAAGAAAATGAGTTTTCTCGAAAGAAACCTTGTGCTTCCAGTTCCTACTTGGAACCTCACCCTGCTCTGCTCTATACGAAACGTGAAAGTCAATGTGAACACTAGCCTCGAAGTAAGGCCCTGATTATGCTGGCAAAATGGGAGGCGTGCAGCAGCTCCATGAGGCCTTCATCGCTGTTCTGCTTTAGTTGAACGGTAGTCAGCTCTCCAAGACTCCTAGGGACTTTGCTTAAGCAACCGTTTCGGTACCAGAACACTGCGTAGAGCCAGGAAGCTTTGGTCCTGCGTGTATGCTGCGTGTCTACCTAGAAATTAGAGACTGATGGTACAAGGCTTGTTTTCCCATTAGGAAAGCTCCGTTCATGCGGCCTCGAAGCTACCGGAAAAGCATTGTTGTTGGCGGGGTCTTAGTCACTGCCGGCATGGTTCTGAGAAGAAAATGAGTTTTTTCGTAAGAAACCTTGTGCTTCCAGTTCCTTGTAGGAAGCTCACCCTGCTCTGCTCTATACCTAAAGTGAAAGTCAACGTGAGACTTGCTTCGAAGTAAGGCCTTGATTATCCTTGCAAAACGGGAGGCGTGCAGCAGCTCCATGAGGCCTTCATCGTTGTTCTGCTTTAGTTTCACGGTAGTAAGCCTTTCAAGACTCCTAGGGACCTTGCTTCAGCCCCTGTTTCGGTACCAGGACACTGCGGAGAGCCAGGAAGCTCTGGTCCTGCGTGTATGCTGCGTGTCAACCTAGAAATTAGACACTGATGGCACAAGGCTTGTTTTCCCATTAGGAAAGCTCCGTTCATGCGGCCTCGAAGCTACCTGAAAAGCATTGTTGTTGCCTGGGTTTTCGTCACTGCCGACATGGTTCTGAGAAGAAAATGAGTTTTCATGGAAGAAACCTTGTGCTTCCAGTTCCTTGTTGGAAGCTCACCCTGCTCTGCTCTATACCAAAAGTGAAAGCCAACGTGAGCCCTAGCCTCGAAGTAAGGCCCTGATTTGCCTTGCCAATGGGGAGGCGTGCAACAGCTCCATGAGGCCTTCCTCACTGTTCTGCTTGAGTTTCACGGTAGTAAGCCTTTCAAGACTCCTAGGGACCTTGCTTCAGCACCCGTTTCCGTACCAGAATATTGAGGAGACACAGGAAGCTCTAGTCCTGTTAAGCAACTTCCAGCCCCGTAGGCCTTTTGGAACACCCCAGTGTTGGCTAGAGAAAGGCAACACACTGCACTCTTCCTTGGCAGAGCCAGATTACCTCAGCTCCACACAGGATTCACGACCACACTTCTCGACTGTCCTCCATGCAGTGGATGTAACCTCATTCCCCTAGCTGAACTCTATTGAGAAACACACTCTGCTTCTAATCCCGTTTCACTTTTTACACTTCGAGTCACGCATCCTCAAGGGGGTGGTCGGCTTGCATTCCAAGTACAATTTAAGCACCGTTCTTGGTGTAACACAGCAGGTCTTTTGAAGAGGCACAGGTCTCTAAGTCTCCCTCGCGCATCCTTTGTTTAGGCACTTTGCTGCACGCAGAAAACCGGTCGTAGAAAAAAGTTGATTCAGGGGAAGCCCCAGTGGGGATCGTGAATCTCCTTTGACGTGGTAGCATCAACATGTACTTATGCTGCGTGTCAACCTGGAAATGGGAGACTGAAGGCACAAAGCTTGTTTTCCCGTTTTGAAAGCTCCATTCATGCGGCCTCGAAGCTACCTGAAAAGCACTGTTGTTACCGTGCTTTTCCTTACAGCCGGCATGGCACATAGAAGAAAATGAGTTTTCTCGAAAGAAACCTTGTGCTTCCAGTTCCTACTTGGAACCTCACCCTGCTCTGCTCTATACGAAACGTGAAAGTCAATGTGAACACTAGCCTCGAAGTAAGGCCCTGATTATGCTGGCAAAACGGGAGGCGTGCAGCAGCTCCATGAGGCCTTCATCGCTGTTCTGCTTTAGTTGAACGGTAGTCAGCTCTCCAAGACTCCTAGGGACTTTGCTTAAGCAACCGTTTCGGTACCAGAACACTGCGTAGAGCCAGGAAGCTTTGGTCCTGCGTGTATGCTGCGTGTCTACCTAGAAATTAGAGACTGATGGTACAAGGCTTGTTTTCCCATTAGGAAAGCTCCGTTCATGCGGCCTCGAAGCTACCGGAAAAGCATTGTTGTTGGCGGGGTCTTAGTCACTGCCGGCATGGTTCTGAGAAGAAAATGAGTTTTTTCGTAAGAAACCTTGTGCTTCCAGTTCCTTGTAGGAAGCTCACCCTGCTCTGCTCTATACCTAAAGTGAAAGTCAACGTGAGACTTGCTTCGAAGTAAGGCCTTGATTATCCTTGCAAAACGGGAGGCGTGCAGCAGCTCCATGAGGCCTTCATCGTTGTTCTGCTTTAGTTTCACGGTAGTAAGCCTTTCAAGACTCCTAGGGACCTTGCTTCAGCCCCTGTTTCGGTACCAGAACACTGCGGAGAGCCAGGAAGCTCTGGTCCTGCGTGTATGCTGCGTGTCAACCTAGAAATTAGAGACTGATGGCACAAGGCTTGTTTTCCCATTAGGAAAGCTCCGTTCATGCGGCCTCGAAGCTACCTGAAAAGCATTGTTGTTGCCTGGGTTTTCGTCACTGCCGACATGGTTCTGAGAAGAAAATGAGTTTTCATGGAAGAAACCTTGTGCTTCCAGTTCCTTGTTGGAAGCTCACCCTGCTCTGCTCTATACCAAAAGTGAAAGCCAACGTGAGCCCTAGCCTCGAAGTAAGGCCCTGATTTGCCTTGCCAATGGGGAGGCGTGCAGCAGCTCCATGAGGCCTTCCTCACTGTTCTGCTTGAGTTTCACGGTAGTGAGCCTTTCAAGAGTCCTAGGGACCTTGCTTCAGCACCCATTTCAGTACCAGAATATTGAATAGACACAGGAAGCTCTAGTCCTGTTAAGCAACTTCCAGCCCCGTAGGCCTTTTGGAACACCCCAGTGTTGGCTAGAGAAAGGCAACACACTGCACTCTTCCTTGGCAGAGCCAGATTACCTCAGCTCCACACAGGTTTCACGACCACACTTCTCGACTGTCCTCCATGCAGTGGATGTAACCTCATTCCCCTAGCTGAACTCTATTGAGAAAAACACTCTGCTTCTAATCCCGTTTCACTTTTTACACTTCGAGTCACGCATCCTCAAGGGGGTGGTCGGCTTGCATTCCAAGTACAATTTAAGCACCGTTCTTGGTGTAACACAGCAGGTCTTTTGAAGAGGCACAGGTCTCTAAGTCTCCCTCGCGCATCCTTTGTTTAGGCACTTTGCTGCACGCAGAAAACCGGTGGTAGAAAAAAGTTGATTCAGGGGAAGCCCCAGTGGGGATCGTGAATCTCTTTTGACGTGGTAGCATCAACATGTACTTATGCTGCGTGTCAACCTGGAAATGGGAGACTGAAGGCACAAAGCTTGTTTTCCCGTTTTGAAAGCTCCATTCATGCGGCCTCGAAGCTACCTGAAAAGCACTGTTGTTACCGTGCTTTTCCTTACAGCCGGCATGGCACATAGAAGAAAATGAGTTTTCTCGAAAGAAACCTTGTGCTTCCAGTTCCTACTTGGAACCTCACCCTGCTCTGCTCTATACCAAACGTGAAAGTCAATGTGAGCACTAGCCTCGAAGTAAGGCCCTGATTATGCTGGCAAAACGGGAGGCGTGCAGCAGCTCCATGAGGCCTTCATCGCTGTTCTGCTTTAGTTGAACGGTAGTCAGCTCTCCAAGACTCCTAGGGACTTTGCTTAAGCAACCGTTTCGGTACCAGAACACTGCGTAGAGCCAGGAAGCTTTGGTCCTGCGTGTATGCTGCGTGTGTACCTAGAAATTAGAGACTGATGGCACAAGGCTTGTTTTCCCATTAGGAAAGCTCCGTTCATGCGGCCTCGAAGCTACCGGAAAAGCATTGTTGTTGGCGGGGTTTTAGTCACTGCCGGTATGGTTCTGAGAAGAAAATGAGTTTTTTCGTAAGAAACCTTTTGCTTCCAGTTCCTTGTAGGAAGCTCACCCTGCTCTGCTCTATACCTAAAGTGAAAGTCAACGTGAGACTTGCTTCGAAGTAAGGCCTTGATTATCCTTGCAATACGGGAGGCGTGCAGCAGCTCCATGAGGCCTTCATCGTTGTTCTGCTTTAGTTTCACGGTAGTAAGCCTTTCAAGACTGCTCGGGACCTTGCTTCAGCACCCGTTTTCATACCAGAACACTGCGGAGAGCCAGGAAGCTCTGGTCCTGCGTGTATGCTGCGTGTCAACCTAGAAATTAGAGACTGATGGCACAAGGCTTGTTTTCCCATTAGGAAAGCTCCGTTCATGCGGCCTCGAAGCTACCTGAAAAGCACTGTTGTTGCCTGGGTTTTCGTCACTGCCGACATGGTTCTGAGAAGAAAATGAGTTTTCATGGAAGAAACCTTGTGCTTCCAGTTCCTTGTTGGAAGCTCACCCTGCTCTACTCTATACCAAAAGTGAAAGCCAACGTGAGCCCTAGCCTCGAAGTAAGGCCCTGATTTGCCTTGCCAATGGGGAGGCGTGCAGCAGCTCCATGAGGCCTTCCTCACTGTTCTGCTTGAGTTTCACGGTAGTAAGCCTTTCAAGACTCCTAGGGACCTTGCTTCAGCACCCGTTTCGGTACCAGAACACTGCGGAGAGCCAGGAAGCTCTGGTCCTGCGTGTATGCTGCGTGTCAACCTAGAAATTAGAGACTGATGGCACAAGGCTTGTTTTCCCATTAGGAAAGCTCTGTTCATGCGGCCTCGAAGCTACCAGAAAAGCACTGTTGTTGCCTGGGTTTTCGTCACTGCCGACATGGTTCTGAGAAGAAAATGAGTTTTCATGGAAGAAACCTTGTGCTTCCAGTTCCTTGTTGGAAGCTCACCCTGCTCTGCTCTATACCAAAAGTGAAAGCCAAGGTGAGCCCTAGCCTCGAAGTAAGGCCCTGATTTGCCTTGCCAATGTGGAGGCGTGCAGCAGCTCCATGAGGCCTTCCTCACTGTTCTGCTTGAGTTTCACGGTAGTAAGCCTTTCAAGACTCCTAGGGACCTTGCTTCAGCACCCGTTTCCGTACCAGAATATTGAGGAGACACAGGAAGCTCTAGTCCTGTTAAGCAACTTCCAGCCCCGTAGGCCTTTTGGAACACCCCAGTGTTGGCTAGAGAAAGGCAACACACTGCACTCTTCCTTGGCAGAGCCAGATTACCTCAGCTCCACACAGGTTTCACGACCCATTTCTCGACTGTCCTCTATGCAGTGGATGTAACCTCATTCCCCTAGCTGAACTCTATTGAGAAAAACACTCTGCTTCTAATCCCGTTTCACTTTTTACACTTCGAGTCACGCATCCTCAAGGAGGTGGTCGGCTTGCATTCCAAGTACAATTTAAGCACAGTTCTTGGTGTAACACAGCAGGTCTTTTGAAGAGGCACAGGTCTCTAAGTCTCCCTCGCGCATCCTTTGTTTAGGCACTTTGCTGCACGCAGAAAACCGGTCGTAGAAAAAAGTTGATTCAGGGGAAGCCCCAGTGGGGATCGTGAATCTCTTTTGACGTGGTAGCATCAACATGTACTTATGCTGCGTGTCAACCTGGAAATGGGAGACTGAAGGCACAAAGCTTGTTTTTCCGTTTTGAAAGCTCCATTCATGCGGCCTCGAAGCTACCTGAAAAGCACTGTTGTTACCGTGCTTTTCCTTACAGCCGGCATGGCACATAGAAGAAAATGAGTTTTCTCGAAAGAAACCTTGTGCTTCCAGTTCCTACTTGGAACCTCACCCTGCTCTGCTCTATACCAAACGTGAAAGTCAATGTGAGCACTAGCCTCGAAGTAAGGCCCTGATTATGCTGGCAAAACGGGAGGCGTGCAGCAGCTCCATGAGGCCTTCATCGCTGTTCTGCTTTAGTTGAACGGTAGTCAGCTCTCCAAGACTCCTAGGGACTTTGCTTAAGCAACCGTTTCGGTACCAGAACACTGCGTAGAGCCAGGAAGCTTTGGTCCTGCGTGTATGCTGCGTGTGTACCTAGAAATTAGAGACTGATGGCACAAGGCTTGTTTTCCCATTAGGAAAGCTCCGTTCATGCGGCCTCGAAGCTACCGGAAAAGCATTGTTGTTGGCGGGGTTTTAGTCACTGCCGGCATGGTTCTGAGAAGAAAATGAGTTTTTTCGTAGAAACCTTGTGCTTCCAGTTCCTTGTAGGAAGCTCACCCTGCTCTGCTCTATACCTAAAGTGAAAGTCAACGTGAGACTTGCTTCGAAGTAAGGCCTTGATCATCCTTGCAAAACGGGAGGCGTGCAGCAGCTCCATGAGCCTTCATCGTTGTTCTGCTTTAGTTTCACGGTAGTAAGCCTTTCAAGACTCCTAGGGACCTTGCTTCAGCACCCGTTTCGGTACCAGAACACTGCGGAGAGCCAGAAAGCTCTGGTCCTGCGTGTATGCTGCGTGTCAACCTAGAAATTAGAGACTGATGGCACAAGGCTTGTTTTCCCATTAGGAAATCTCCGTTCATGCGGCCTCGAAGCTACCTGAAAAGCATTGTTGTTGCCTGGGTTTTCGTCACTGCCGACATGGTTCTGAGAAGAAAATGAGTTTTCATGGAAGAAACCTTGTGCTTCCAGTTCCTTGTTGGAAGCTCACCCTGCTCTGCTCTATACCAAAAGTGAAAGCCAACGTGAGCCCTAGCCTCGAAGTAAGGCCCTGATTTGCCTTGCCAATGGGGAGGCGTGCAGCAGCTCCATGAGGCCTTCCTCACTGTTCTGCTTGAGTTTCACGGTAGTAAGCCTTTCAAGACTCCTAGGGACCTTGCTTCAGCACCCGTTTCCGTACCAGAATATTGAGTAGACACAGGAAGCTCTAGTCCTGTTAAGCAACTTCCAGCCCCGTAGGCCTTTTGGAACACCCCAGTGTTGGCTAGAGAAAGGCAACACACTGCACTCTTCCTTGGCAGAGCCAGATTACCTCAGCTCCACACAGGATTCACGACCACACTTCTCGACTGTCCTCCATGCAGTGGATGTAACCTCATTCCCCTAGCTGAACTCTATTGAGAAAAACACTCTGCTTCTAATCCCGTTTCACTTTTTACACTTCGAGTCACGCATCCTCAAGGGGGTGGTCGGCTTGCATTCCAAGTACAATTTAAGCACCGTTCTTGGTGTAACACAGCAGGTCTTTTGAAGAGGCACAGGTCTCTAAGTCTCCCTCGCGCATCCTTTGTTTAGGCACTTTGCTGCACGCAGAAAACCGGTGGTAGAAAAAAGTTGATTCAGGGGAAGCCCCAGTGGGGATCGTGAATCTCTTTTGACGTGGTAGCATCAACATGTACTTATGCTGCGTGTCAACCTGGAAATGGGAGACTGAAGGCACAAAGCTTGTTTTCCCGTTTTGAAAGCTCCATTCATGCGGCCTCGAAGCTACCTGAAAAGCACTGTTGTTACCGTGCTTTTCCTTACAGCCGGCATGGCACATAGAAGAAAATGAGTTTTCTCGAAAGAAACCTTGTGCTTCCAGTTCCTACTTGGAACCTCACCCTGCTCTGCTCTATACCAAACGTGAAAGTCAATGTGAGCACTAGCCTCGAAGTAAGGCCCTGATTATGCTGGCAAAACGGGAGGCGTGCAGCAGCTCCATGAGGCCTTCATCGCTGTTCTGCTTTAGTTGAACGGTAGTCAGCTCTCCAAGACTCCTAGGGACTTTGCTTAAGCAACCGTTTCGGTACCAGAACACTGCGTAGAGCCAGGAAGCTTTGGTCCTGCGTGTATGCTGCGTGTGTACCTAGAAATTAGAGACTGATGGCACAAGGCTTGTTTTCCCATTAGGAAAGCTCCGTTCATGCGGCCTCGAAGCTACCGGAAAAGCATTGTTGTTGGCGGGGTTTTAGTCACTGCCGGTATGGTTCTGAGAAGAAAATGAGTTTTTTCGTAAGAAACCTTTTGCTTCCAGTTCCTTGTAGGAAGCTCACCCTGCTCTGCTCTATACCTAAAGTGAAAGTCAACGTGAGACTTGCTTCGAAGTAAGGCCTTGATTATCCTTGCAATACGGGAGGCGTGCAGCAGCTCCATGAGGCCTTCATCGTTGTTCTGCTTTAGTTTCACGGTAGTAAGCCTTTCAAGACTGCTCGGTACCTTGCTTCAGCACCCGTTTTCATACCAGAACACTGCGGAGAGCCAGGAAGCTCTGGTCCTGCGTGTATGCTGCGTGTCAACCTAGAAATTAGAGACTGATGGCACAAGGCTTGTTTTCCCATTAGGAAAGCTCCGTTCATGCGGCCTCGAAGCTACCTGAAAAGCACTGTTGTTGCCTGGGTTTTCGTCACTGCCGACATGGTTCTGAGAAGAAAATGAGTTTTCATGGAAGAAACCTTGTGCTTCCAGTTCCTTGTTGGAAGCTCACCCTGCTCTACTCTATACCAAAAGTGAAAGCCAACGTGAGCCCTAGCCTCGAAGTAAGGCCCTGATTTGCCTTGCCAATGGGGAGGCGTGCAGCAGCTCCATGAGGCCTTCCTCACTGTTCTGCTTGAGTTTCACGGTAGTAAGCCTTTCAAGACTCCTAGGGACCTTGCTTCAGCACCCGTTTCGGTACCAGAACACTGCGGAGAGCCAGGAAGCTCTGGTCCTGCGTGTATGCTGCGTGTCAACCTAGAAATTAGAGACTGATGGCACAAGGCTTGTTTTCCCATTAGGAAAGCTCTGTTCATGCGGCCTCGAAGCTACCAGAAAAGCACTGTTGTTGCCTGGGTTTTCGTCACTGCCGACATGGTTCTGAGAAGAAAATGAGTTTTCATGGAAGAAACCTTGTGCTTCCAGTTCCTTGTTGGAAGCTCACCCTGCTCTGCTCTATACCAAAAGTGAAAGCCAAGGTGAGCCCTAGCCTCGAAGTAAGGCCCTGATTTGCCTTGCCAATGTGGAGGCGTGCAGCAGCTCCATGAGGCCTTCCTCACTGTTCTGCTTGAGTTTCACGGTAGTAAGCCTTTCAAGACTCCTAGGGACCTTGCTTCAGCACCCGTTTCCGTACCAGAATATTGAGGAGACACAGGAAGCTCTAGTCCTGTTAAGCAACTTCCAGCCCCGTAGGCCTTTTGGAACACCCCAGTGTTGGCTAGAGAAAGGCAACACACTGCACTCTTCCTTGGCAGAGCCAGATTACCTCAGCTCCACACAGGTTTCACGACCCATTTCTCGACTGTCCTCTATGCAGTGGATGTAACCTCATTCCCCTAGCTGAACTCTATTGAGAAAAACACTCTGCTTCTAATCCCGTTTCACTTTTTACACTTCGAGTCACGCATCCTCAAGGAGGTGGTCGGCTTGCATTCCAAGTACAATTTAAGCACAGTTCTTGGTGTAACACAGCAGGTCTTTTGAAGAGGCACAGGTCTCTAAGTCTCCCTCGCGCATCCTTTGTTTAGGCACTTTGCTGCACGCAGAAAACCGGTCGTAGAAAAAAGTTGATTCAGGGGAAGCCCCAGTGGGGATCGTGAATCTCTTTTGACGTGGTAGCATCAACATGTACTTATGCTGCGTGTCAACCTGGAAATGGGAGACTGAAGGCACAAAGCTTGTTTTCCCGTTTTGAAAGCTCCATTCATGCGGCCTCGAAGCTACCTGAAAAGCACTGTTGTTACCGTGCTTTTCCTTACAGCCGGCATGGCACATAGAAGAAAATGAGTTTTCTCGAAAGAAACCTTGTGCTTCCAGTTCCTACTTGGAACCTCACCCTGCTCTGCTCTATACCAAACGTGAAAGTCAATGTGAGCACTAGCCTCGAAGTAAGGCCCTGATTATGCTGGCAAAACGGGAGGCGTGCAGCAGCTCCATGAGGCCTTCATCGCTGTTCTGCTTTAGTTGAACGGTAGTCAGCTCTCCAAGACTCCTAGGGACTTTGCTTAAGCAACCGTTTCGGTACCAGAACACTGCGTAGAGCCAGGAAGCTTTGGTCCTGCGTGTATGCTGCGTGTGTACCTAGAAATTAGAGACTGATGGCACAAGGCTTGTTTTCCCATTAGGAAAGCTCCGTTCATGCGGCCTCGAAGCTACCGGAAAAGCATTGTTGTTGGCGGGGTTTTAGTCACTGCCGGCATGGTTCTGAGAAGAAAATGAGTTTTTTCGTAGAAACCTTGTGCTTCCAGTTCCTTGTAGGAAGCTCACCCTGCTCTGCTCTATACCTAAAGTGAAAGTCAACGTGAGACTTGCTTCGAAGTAAGGCCTTGATCATCCTTGCAAAACGGGAGGCGTGCAGCAGCTCCATGAGCCTTCATCGTTGTTCTGCTTTAGTTTCACGGTAGTAAGCCTTTCAAGACTCCTAGGGACCTTGCTTCAGCACCCGTTTCGGTACCAGAACACTGCGGAGAGCCAGAAAGCTCTGGTCCTGCGTGTATGCTGCGTGTCAACCTAGAAATTAGAGACTGATGGCACAAGGCTTGTTTTCCCATTAGGAAATCTCCGTTCATGCGGCCTCGAAGCTACCTGAAAAGCATTGTTGTTGCCTGGGTTTTCGTCACTGCCGACATGGTTCTGAGAAGAAAATGAGTTTTCATGGAAGAAACCTTGTGCTTCCAGTTCCTTGTTGGAAGCTCACCCTGCTCTGCTCTATACCAAAAGTGAAAGCCAACGTGAGCCCTAGCCTCGAAGTAAGGCCCTGATTTGCCTTGCCAATGGGGAGGCGTGCAGCAGCTCCATGAGGCCTTCCTCACTGTTCTGCTTGAGTTTCACGGTAGTAAGCCTTTCAAGACTCCTAGGGACCTTGCTTCAGCACCCGTTTCCGTACCAGAATATTGAGTAGACACAGGAAGCTCTAGTCCTGTTAAGCAACTTCCAGCCCCGTAGGCCTTTTGGAACACCCCAGTGTTGGCTAGAGAAAGGCAACACACTGCACTCTTCCTTGGCAGAGCCAGATTACCTCAGCTCCACACAGGATTCACGACCACACTTCTCGACTGTCCTCCATGCAGTGGATGTAACCTCATTCCCCTAGCTGAACTCTATTGAGAAAAACACTCTGCTTCTAATCCCGTTTCACTTTTTACACTTCGAGTCACGCATCCTCAAGGGGGTGGTCGGCTTGCATTCCAAGTACAATTTAAGCACCGTTCTTGGTGTAACACAGCAGGTCTTTTGAAGAGGCACAGGTCTCTAAGTCTCCCTCGCGCATCCTTTGTTTAGGCACTTTGCTGCACGCAGAAAACCGGTCGTAGAAAAAAGTTGATTCAGGGGAAGCCCCAGTGGGGATCGTGAATCTCTTTTGACGTGGTAGCATCAACATGTACTTATGCTGCGTGTCAACCTGGAAATGGGAGACTGAAGGCACAAAGCTTGTTTTCCCGTTTTGAAAGCTCCATTCATGCGGCCTCGAAGCTACCTGAAAAGCACTGTTGTTACCGTGCTTTTCCTTACAGCCGGCATGGCACATAGAAGAAAATGAATTTTCTCGAAAGAAACCTTGTGCTACCAGTTCCTACTTGGAACCTCACCCTGCTCTGCTCTATACCAAACGTGAAAGTCAATGTGAGCACTAGCCTCGAAGTAAGGCCCTGATTATGCTGGCAAAACGGGAGGCGTGCAGCAGCTCCATGAGGCCTTCATCGCTGTTCTGCTTTAGTTGAACGGTAGTAAGCTCTCCAAGACTCCTAGGGACTTTGCTTAAGCAACCGTTTCGGTACCAGAACACTGCGTAGAGCCAGGAAGCTTTGGTCCTGCGTGTATGCTGCGTGTGTACCTAGAAATTAGAGACTGATGGCACAAGGCTTGTTTTCCCATTAGGAAAGCTCCGTTCATGCGGCCTCGAAGCTACCGGAAAAGCATTGTTGTTGCCTGGGTTTTCGTCACTGCCGACATGGTTCTGAGAAGAAAATGAGTTTTCATGGAAGAAACCTTGTGCTTCCAGTTCCTTGTTGGAAGCTCACCCTGCTCTGCTCTATACCAAAAGTGAAAGCCAAGGTGAGCCCTAGCCTCGAAGTAAGGCCCTGATTTGCCTTGCCAATGGGGAGGCGTGCAGCAGCTCCATGAGGCCTTCCTCACTGTTCTGCTTGAGTTTCACGGTAGTAAGCCTTTCAAGACTCCTAGGGACCTTGCTTCAGCACCCGTTTCCGTACCAGAATATTGAGGAGACACAGGAAGCTCTAGTCCTGTTAAGCAACTTCCAGCCCCGTAGGCCTTTTGGAACACCCCAGTGTTGGCTAGAGAAAGGCAACACACTGCACTCTTCCTTGGCAGAGCCAGATTACCTCAGCTCCACACAGGATTCACGACCACACTTCTCGACTGTCCTCCATGCAGTGGATGTAACCTCATTCCCCTAGCTGAACTCTATTGAGAAACACACTCTGCTTCTAATCCCGTTTCACTTTTTACACTTCGAGTCACGCATCCTCAAGGGGGTGGTCGGCTTGCATTCCAAGTACAATTTAAGCACAATTCTTGGTGTAACACAGCAGGTCTTTTGAAGCGGCACAGGTCTCTAAGTCTCCCTCGCGCATCCTTTGTTTAGGCACTTTGCTGCACGCAGAAAACCGGTCGTAGAAAAAAGTTGATTCAGGGGAAGCCCCAGTGGGGATCGTGAATCTCTTTTGACGTGGTAGCATCAACATGTACTTATGCTGCGTGTCAACCTGGAAATGGGAGACTGAAGGCACAAAGCTTGTTTTCCCGTTTTGAAAGCTCCATTCATGCGGCCTCGAAGCTACCTGAAAAGCACTGTTGTTACCGTGCTTTTCCTTACAGCCGGCATGGCACATAGAAGAAAATGAATTTTCTCGAAAGAAACCTTGTGCTACCAGTTCCTACTTGGAACCTCACCCTGCTCTGCTCTATACCAAACGTGAAAGTCAATGTGAGCACTAGCCTCGAAGTAAGGCCCTGATTATGCTGGCAAAACGGGAGGCGTGCAGCAGCTCCATGAGGCCTTCATCGCTGTTCTGCTTTAGTTGAACGGTAGTTAGCTCTCCAAGACTCCTAGGGACTTTGCTTAAGCAACCGTTTCGGTACCAGAACACTGCGTAGAGCCAGGAAGCTTTGGTCCTGCGTGTATGCTGCGTGTGTACCTAGAAATTAGAGACTGATGGCACAAGGCTTGTTTTCCCATTAGGAAAGCTCCGTTCATGCGGCCTCGAAGCTACCGGAAAAGCATTGTTGTTGGCGGGGTTTTAGTCACTGCCGGCATGGTTCTGAGAAGAAAATGAGTTTTTTCGTAAAAAACCTTTTGCTTCCAGTTCCTTGTAGGAAGCTCACCCTGCTCTGCTCTATACCTAAAGTGAAAGTCAACGTGAGACTTGCTTCGAAGTAAGGCCTTGATTATCCTTGCAAAACGGGAGGCGTGCAGCAGCTTCATGATGCCTTCATCGTTGTTCTGCTTTAGTTTCACGGTAGTAAGCCTTTCAAGACTCCTAGGGACCTTGCTTCAGCACCCGTTTCGGTACCAGAACACTGCGGAGAGCCAGGAAGCTCTGGTCCTGCGTGTATGCTGCGTGTCAACCTAGAAATTAGAGACTGATGGCACAAGGCTTGTTTTCCCATTAGGAAAGCTCCGTTCATGCGGCCTCGAAGCTACCTGAAAAGCATTGTTGTTGCCTGGGTTTTCGTCACTGCCGACATGGTTCTGAGAAGAAAATGAGTTTTCATGGAAGAAACCTTGTGCTTCCAGTTCCTTGTTGGAAGCTCACCCTGCTCTGCTCTATACCAAAAGTGAAAGCCAAGGTGAGCCCTAGCCTCGAAGTAAGGCCCTGATTTGCCTTGCCAATGGGGAGGCGTGCAGCAGCTCCATGAGGCCTTCCTCACTGTTCTGCTTGAGTTTCACGGTAGTAAGCCTTTCAAGACTCCTAGGGACCTTGCTTCAGCACCCGTTTCCGTACCAGAATATTGAGGAGACACAGGAAGCTCTAGTCCTGTTAAGCAACTTCCAGCCCCGTAGGCCTTTTGGAACACCCCAGTGTTGGCTAGAGAAAGGCAACACACTGCACTCTTCCTTGGCAGAGCCAGATTACCTCAGCTCCACACAGGATTCACGACCACACTTCTCGACTGTCCTCCATGCAGTGGATGTAACCTCATTCCCCTAGCTGAACTCTATTGAGAAAAACACTCTGCTTCTAATCCCGTTTCACTTTTTACACTTCGAGTCACGCATCCTCAAGGGGGTGGTCGGCTTGCATTCCAAGTACAATTTAAGCACAGTTCTTGGTGTAACACAGCAGGTCTTTTGAAGAGGCACAGGTCTCTAAGTCTCCCTCGCGCATCCTTTGTTTAGGCACTTTGCTGCACGCAGAAAACCGGTCGTAGAAAAAAGTTGATTCAGGGGAAGCCCCAGTGGGGATCGTGAATCTCTTTTGACGTGGTAGCATCAACATGTACTTATGCTGCGTGTCAACCTGGAAATGGGAGACTGAAGGCACAAAGCTTGTTTTCCCGTTTTGAAAGCTCCATTCATGCGGCCTCGAAGCTACCTGAAAAGCACTGTTGTTACCGTGCTTTTCCTTACAGCCGGCATGGCACATAGAAGAAAATGAATTTTCTCGAAAGAAACCTTGTGCTACCAGTTCCTACTTGGAACCTCACCCTGCTCTGCTCTATACCAAACGTGAAAGTCAATGTGAGCACTAGCCTCGAAGTAAGGCCCTGATTATGCTGGCAAAACGGGAGGCGTGCAGCAGCTCCATGAGGCCTTCATCGCTGTTCTGCTTTAGTTGAACGGTAGTTAGCTCTCCAAGACTCCTAGGGACTTTGCTTAAGCAACCGTTTCGGTACCAGAACACTGCGTAGAGCCAGGAAGCTTTGGTCCTGCGTGTATGCTGCGTGTGTACCTAGAAATTAGAGACTGATGGCACAAGGCTTGTTTTCCCATTAGGAAAGCTCCGTTCATGCGGCCTCGAAGCTACCGGAAAAGCATTGTTGTTGGCGGGGTTTTAGTCACTGCCGGCATGGTTCTGAGAAGAAAATGAGTTTTTTCGTAAAAAACCTTTTGCTTCCAGTTCCTTGTAGGAAGCTCACCCTGCTCTGCTCTATACCTAAAGTGAAAGTCAACGTGAGACTTGCTTCGAAGTAAGGCCTTGATTATCCTTGCAAAACGGGAGGCGTGCAGCAGCTTCATGATGCCTTCATCGTTGTTCTGCTTTAGTTTCACGGTAGTAAGCCTTTCAAGACTCCTAGGGACCTTGCTTCAGCACCCGTTTCGGTACCAGAACACTGCGGAGAGCCAGGAAGCTCTGGTCCTGCGTGTATGCTGCGTGTCAACCTAGAAATTAGAGACTGATGACACAAGGCTTGTTTTCCCATTAGGAAAGCTCCGTTCATGCGGCCTCGAAGCTACCTGAAAAGCACTGTTGTTACCGTGCTTTTCCTTACAGCCGGCATGGCACATAGAAGAAAATGAGTTTTCTCGAAAGAAACCTTGTGCTTCCAGTTCCTACTTGGAACCTCACCCTGCTCTGCTCTATACCAAACGTGAAAGTCAATGTGAGCACTAGCCTCGAAGTAAGGCCCTGATTATGCTGGCAAAACGGGAGGCGTGCAGCAGCTCCATGAGGCCTTCATCGCTGTTCTGCTTTAGTTGAACGGTAGTCAGCTCTCCAAGACTCCTAGGGACTTTGCTTAAGCAACCGTTTCGGTACCAGAACACTGCGTAGAGCCAGGAAGCTTTGGTCCTGCGTGTATGCTGCGTGTGTACCTAGAAATTAGAGACTGATGGCACAAGGCTTGTTTTCCCATTAGGAAAGCTGCGTTCATGCGGCCTCGAAGCTACCAGAAAAGCACTGTTGTTGCCTGGGTTTTCGTCACTGCCGACATGGTTCTGAGAAGAAAATGAGTTTTCATGGAAGAAACCTTGTGCTTCCAGTTCCTTGTTGGAAGCTCACCCTGCTCTGCTCTATACCAAAAGTGAAAGCCAACGTGAGCCCTAGCCTGGAAGTAAGGCCCTGATTTGCCTTGCCAATGGGGAGGCGTGCAGCAGCTCCATGAGGCCTTCCTCACTGTTCTGCTTGAGTTTCACGGTAGTAAGCCTTTCAAGACTCCTAGGGACCTTGCTTCAGCACCCGTTTCAGTACCAGAATATTGAGTAGACACAGGAAGCTCTAGTCCTGTTAAGCAACTTCCAGCCCCGTAGGCCTTTTGGAACACCCCAGTGTTGGCTAGAGAAAGGCAACACACTGCACTCTTCCTTGGCAGAGCCAGATTACCTCAGCTCCACACAGGTTTCACGACCCATTTCTCGACTGTCCTCTATGCAGTGGATGTAACCTCATTCCCCTAGCTGAACTCGATTGAGAAAAACACTCTGCTTCTAATCCCGTTTCACTTTTTACACTTCGAGTCACGAATCCTCAAGGAGGTGGTCGGCTTGCATTCCAAGTACAATTTAAGCACAGTTCTTGGTGTAACACAGCAGGTCTTTTGAAGAGGCACAGGTCTCTAACTCTCCCTCGCGCATCCTTTGTTTAGGCACTTTGCTGCACGCAGAAAACCGGTCGTAGAAAAAAGTTGATTCAGGGGAAGCCCCAGTGGGGATCGTGAATCTCTTTTGACGTGGTAGCATCAACATGTACTTATGCTGCGTGTCAACCTGGAAATGGGAGACTGAAGGCACAAAGCTTGTTTTCCCGTTTTGAAAGCTCCATTCATGCGGCCTCGAAGCTACCTGAAAAGCACTGTTGTTACCGTGCTTTTCCTTACAGCCGGCATGGCACATAGAAGAAAATGAGTTTTCTCGAAAGAAACCTTGTGCTTCCAGTTCCTACTTGGAACCTCACCCTGCTCTGCTCTATACCAAACGTGAAAGTCAATGTGAGCACTAGCCTCGAAGTAAGGCCCTGATTATGCTGGCAAAACGGGAGGCGTGCAGCAGCTCCATGAGGCCTTCATCGCTGTTCTGCTTTAGTTGAACGGTAGTCAGCTCTCCAAGACTCCTAGGGACTTTGCTTAAGCAACCGTTTCGGTACCAGAACACTGCGTAGAGCCAGGAAGCTTTGGTCCTGCGTGTATGCTGCGTGTGTACCTAGAAATTAGAGACTGATGGCACAAGGCTTGTTTTCCCATTAGGAAAGCTCCGTTCATGCGGCCTCGAAGCTACCGGAAAAGCATTGTTGTTGGCGGGGTTTTAGTCACTGCCGGCATGGTTCTGAGAAGAAAATGAGTTTTTTCATAAGAAACCTTTTGCTTCCAGTTCCTTGTAGGAAGCTCACCCTGCTCTGCTCTATACCTAAAGTGAAAGTCAACGTGAGACTTGCTTCGAAGTAAGGCCTTGATTATCCTTGCAAAACGGGAGGCGTGCAGCAGCTCCATGAGGCCTTCATCGTTGTTCTGCTTTAGTTTCACGGTAGTAAGCCTTTCAAGACTCCTAGGGACCTTGCTTCAGCACCCGTTTCGGTACCAGAACACTGCGGAGAGCCAGAAAGCTCTGGTCCTGCGTGTATGCTGCGTGTTAACCTAGAAATTAGAGACTGATGGCACAAGGCTTGTTTTCCCATTAGGAAAGCTCCGTTCATGCGGCCTCGAAGCTACCTGAAAAGCATTGTTGTTGCCTGGGTTTTCGTCACTGCCGACATGGTTCTGAGAAGAAAATGAGTTTTCATGGAAGAAACCTTGTGCTTCCAGTTCCTTGTTGGAAGCTCACCCTGCTCTGCTCTATACCAAAAGTGAAAGCCAAGGTGAGCCCTAGCCTCGAAGTAAGGCCCTGATTTGCCTTGCCAATGGGGAGGCGTGCAGCAGCTCCATGAGGCCTTCCTCACTGTTCTGCTTGAGTTTCACGGTAGTAAGCCTTTCAAGACTCCTAGGGACCTTGCTTCAGCACCCGTTTCCGTACCAGAATATTGAGGAGACACAGGAAGCTCTAGTCCTGTTAAGCAACTTCCAGCCCCGTAGGCCTTTTGGAACACCCCAGTGTTGGCTAGAGAAAGGCAACACACTGCACTCTTCCTTGGCAGAGCCAGATTACCTCAGCTCCACACAGGATTCACGACCACACTTCTCGACTGTCCTCCATGCAGTGGATGTAACCTCATTCCCCTAGCTGAACTCTATTGAGAAAAACACTCTGCTTCTAATCCCGTTTCACTTTTTACACTTCGAGTCACGCATCCTCAAGGGGGTGGTCGGCTTGCATTCCAAGTACAATTTAAGCACAGTTCTTGGTGTAACACAGCAGGTCTTTTGAAGAGGCACAGGTCTCTAAGTCTCCCTCGCGCATCCTTTGTTTAGGCACTTTGCTGCACGCAGAAAACCGGTCGTAGAAAAAAGTTGATTCAGGGGAAGCCCCAGTGGGGATCGTGAATCTCTTTTGACGTGGTAGCATCAACATGTACTTATGCTGCGTGTCAACCTGGAAATGGGAGACTGAAGGCACAAAGCTTGTTTTCCCGTTTTGAAAGCTCCATTCATGCGGCCTCGAAGCTACCTGAAAAGCACTGTTGTTACCGTGCTTTTCCTTACAGCCGGCATGGCACATAGAAGAAAATGAGTTTTCTCGAAAGAAACCTTGTGCTTCCAGTTCCTACTTGGAACCTCACCCTGCTCTGCTCTATACCAAACGTGAAAGTCAATGTGAGCACTAGCCTCGAAGTAAGGCCCTGATTATGCTGGCAAAACGGGAGGCGTGCAGCAGCTCCATGAGGCCTTCATCGCTGTTCTGCTTTAGTTGAACGGTAGTAAGCTCTCCAAGACTCCTAGGGACTTTGCTTAAGCAACCGTTTCGGTACCAGAACACTGCGTAGAGCCAGGAAGCTTTGGTCCTGCGTGTATGCTGCGTGTCTACCTAGAAATTAGAGACTGATGGCACAAGGCTTGTTTTCCCATTAGGAAAGCTCCGTTCATGCGGCCTCGAAGCTACCGGAAAAGCATTGTTGTTGGCGGGGTTTTAGTCACTGCCGGCATGGTTCTGAGAAGAAAATGAGTTTTTTTCGTAAAAAACCTTTTGCTTCCAGTTCCTTGTAGGAAGCTCACCCTGCTCTGCTCTATACCTAAAGTGAAAGTCAACGTGAGACTTGCTTCGAAGTAAGGCCTTGATTATCCTTGCAAAACGGGAGGCGTGCAGCAGCTCCATGAGGCCTTCATCGTTGTTCTGCTTTAGTTTCACGGTAGTAAGCCTTTCAAGACTCCTAGGGACCTTGCTTCAGCACCCGTTTCGGTACCAGAACACTGCGGAGAGCCAGAAAGCTCTGGTCCTGCGTGTATGCTGCGTGTCAACCTAGAAATTAGAGACTGATGGCACAAGGCTTGTTTTCCCATTAGGAAAGCTCCGTTCATGCGGCCTCGAAGCTACCTGAAAAGCATTGTTGTTGCCTGGGTTTTCGTCACTGCCGACATGGTTCTGAGAAGAAAATGAGTTTTCATGGAAGAAACCTTGTGCTTCCAGTTCCTTGTTGGAAGCTCACCCTGCTCTGCTCTATACCAAAAGTGAAAGCCAAGGTGAGCCCTAGCCTCGAAGTAAGGCCCTGATTTGCCTTGCCAATGGGGAGGCGTGCAGCAGCTCCATGAGGCCTTCCTCACTCTTCTGCTTGAGTTTCACGGTAGTAAGCCTTTCAAGACTCCTAGGGACCTTGCTTCAGCACCCGTTTCCGTACCAGAATATTGAGGAGACACAGGAAGCTCTAGTCCTGTTAAGCAACTTCCAGCCCCGTAGGCCTTTTGGAACACCCCAGTGTTGGCTAGAGAAAGGCAACACACTGCACTCTTCCTTGGCAGAGCCAGATTACCTCAGCTCCACACAGGATTCACGACCACACTTCTCGACTGTCCTCCATGCAGTGGATGTAACCTCATTCCCCTAGCTGAACTCTATTGAGAAAAACACTCTGCTTCTAATCCCGTTTCACTTTTTACACTTCGAGTCACGCATCCTCAAGGGGGTGGTCGGCTTGCATTCCAAGTACAATTTAAGCACAGTTCTTGGTGTAACACAGCAGGTCTTTTGAAGAGGCACAGGTCTCTAAGTCTCCCTCGCGCATCCTTTGTTTAGGCACTTTGCTGCACGCAGAAAACCGGTCGTAGAAAAAAGTTGATTCAGGGGAAGCCCCAGTGGGGATCGTGAATCTCTTTTGACGTGGTAGCATCAACATGTACTTATGCTGCGTGTCAACCTGGAAATGGGAGACTGAAGGCACAAAGCTTGTTTTCCCGTTTTGAAAGCTCCATTCATGCGGCCTCGAAGCTACCTGAAAAGCACTGTTGTTACCGTGCTTTTCCTTACAGCCGGCATGGCACATAGAAGAAAATGAGTTTTCTCGAAAGAAACCTTGTGCTTCCAGTTCCTACTTGGAACCTCACCCTGCTCTGCTCTATACCAAACGTGAAAGTCAATGTGAGCACTAGCCTCGAAGTAAGGCCCTGATTATGCTGGCAAAACGGGAGGCGTGCAGCAGCTCCATGAGGCCTTCATCGCTGTTCTGCTTTAGTTGAACGGTAGTCAGCTCTCCAAGACTCCTAGGGACTTTGCTTAAGCAACCGTTTCGGTACCAGAACACTGCGTAGAGCCAGGAAGCTTTGGTCCTGCGTGTATGCTGCGTGTGTACCTAGAAATTAGAGACTGATGGCACAAGGCTTGTTTTCCCATTAGGAAAGCTCCGTTCATGCGGCCTCGAAGCTACCGGAAAAGCATTGTTGTTGGCGGGGTTTTAGTCACTGCCGGCATGGTTCTGAGAAGAAAATGAGTTTTTTCGTAAAAAACCTTTTGCTTCCAGTTCCTTGTAGGAAGCTCACCCTGCTCTGCTCTATACCTAAAGTGAAAGTCAACGTGAGACTTGCTTCGAAGTAAGGCCTTGATTATCCTTGCAAAACGGGAGGCGTGCAGCAGCTCCATGATGCCTTCATCGTTGTTCTGCTTTAGTTTCACGGTAGTAAGCCTTTCAAGACTCCTAGGGACCTTGCTTCAGCACCCGTTTCGGTACCAGAACACTGCGGAGAGCCAGGAAGCTCTGGTCCTGCGTGTATGCTGCGTGTCAACCTAGAAATTAGAGACTGATGGCACAAGGCTTGTTTTCCCATTAGGAAAGCTCCGTTCATGCGGCCTCGAAGCTACCTGAAAAGCATTGTTGTTACCTGGGTTTTCGTCACTGCCGACATGGTTCTGAGAAGAAAATGAGTTTTCATGGAAGAAACCTTGTGCTTCCAGTTCCTTGTTGGAAGCTCACCCTGCTCTGCTCTATACCAAAAGTGAAAGCCAACGTGAGCCCTAGCCTCGAAGTAAGGCCCTGATTTGCCTTGCCAATGGGGAGGCGTGCAGCAGTTCCATGAGGCCTTCCTCACTGTTCTGCTTGAGTTTCACGGTAGTGAGCCTTTCAAGACTCCTAGGGACCTTGCTTCAGCACCCGTTTCAGTACCAGAATATTGAGTAGACACAGGAAGCTCTAGTCCTGCTAAGCAACTTCCAGCCCCGTAGGCCTTTTGGAACACCCCAGTGTTGGCTAGAGAAAGGCAACACACTGCACTCTTCCTTGGCAGAGCCAGATTACCTCAGCTCCACACAGGATTCACGACCACACTTCTCGACTGTCCTCCATGCAATGGATGTAACCTCATTCCCCTAGCTGAACTCTATTGAGAAAAACACTCTGCTTCTAATCCCGTTTCACTTTTTACACTTCGAGTCACGCATCCTCAAGGGGGTGGTCGGCTTGCATTCCAAGTACAATTTAAGCACAGTTCTTGGTGTAACACAGCAGGTCTTTTGAAGAGGCACAGGTCTCTAAGTCTCCCTCGCGCATCCTTTGTTTAGGCACTTTGCTGCACGCAGAAAACCGGTCGTAGAAAAAAGTTGATTCAGGGGAAGCCCCAGTGGGGATCGTGAATCTCTTTTGACGTGGTAGCATCAACATGTACTTATGCTGCGTGTCAACCTGGAAATGGGAGACTGAAGGCACAAAGCTTGTTTTCCCGTTTTGAAAGCTCCATTCATGCGGCCTCGAAGCTACCTGAAAAGCACTGTTGTTACCGTGCTTTTCCTTACAGCCGGCATGGCACATAGAAGAAAATGAGTTTTCTCGAAAGAAACCTTGTGCTTCCAGTTCCTACTTGGAACCTCACCCTGCTCTGCTCTATACCAAACGTGAAAGTCAATGTGAGCACTAGCCTCGAAGTAAGGCCCTGATTATGCTGGCAAAACGGGAGGCGTGCAGCAGCTCCATGAGGCCTTCATCGCTGTTCTGCTTTAGTTGAACGGTAGTAAGCTCTCCAAGACTCCTAGGGACTTTGCTTAAGCAACCGTTTCGGTACCAGAACACTGCGTAGAGCCAGGAAGCTTTGGTCCTGCGTGTATGCTGCGTGTGTACCTAGAAATTAGAGACTGATGGCACAAGGCTTGTTTTCCCATTAGGAAAGCTCCGTTCATGCGGCCTCGAAGCTACCGGAAAAGCATTGTTGTTGGCGGGGTTTTAGTCACTGCCGGCATGGTTCTGAGAAGAAAATGAGTTTTTTCGTAAAAAACCTTTTGCTTCCAGTTCCTTGTAGGAAGCTCACCCTGCTCTGCTCTATACCTAAAGTGAAAGTCAACGTGAGACTTGCTTCGAAGTAAGGCCTTGATTATCCTTGCAAAACGGGAGGCGTGCAGCAGCTCCATGAGGCCTTCATCGTTGTTCTGCTTTAGTTTCACGGTAGTAAGCCTTTCAAGACTCCTAGGGACCTTGCTTCAGCCCCCGTTTCGGTACCAGAACACTGCGGAGAGCCAGAAAGCTCTGGTCCTGCGTGTATGCTGCGTGTCAACCTAGAAATTAGAGACTGATGGCACAAGGCTTGTTTTCCCATTAGGAAAGCTCCGTTCATGCGGCCTCGAAGCTACCTGAAAAGCATTGTTGTTGCCTGGGTTTTCGTCACTGCCGACATGGTTCTGAGAAGAAAATGAGTTTTCATGGAAGAAACCTTGTGCTTCCAGTTCCTTGTTGGAAGCTCACCCTGCTCTGCTCTATACCAAAAGTGAAAGCCAAGGTGAGCCCTAGCCTCGAAGTAAGGCCCTGATTTGCCTTGCCAATGGGGAGGCGTGCAGCAGCTCCATGAGGCCTTCCTCACTCTTCTGCTTGAGTTTCACGGTAGTAAGCCTTTCAAGACTCCTAGGGACCTTGCTTCAGCACCCGTTTCCGTACCAGAATATTGAGGAGACACAGGAAGCTCTAGTCCTGTTAAGCAACTTCCAGCCCCGTAGGCCTTTTGGAACACCCCAGTGTTGGCTAGAGAAAGGCAACACACTGCACTCTTCCTTGGCAGAGCCAGATTACCTCAGCTCCACACAGGATTCACGACCACACTTCTCGACTGTCCTCCATGCAGTGGATGTAACCTCATTCCCCTAGCTGAACTCTATTGAGAAAAACACTCTGCTTCTAATCCCGTTTCACTTTTTACACTTCGAGTCACGCATCCTCAAGGGGGTGGTCGGCTTGCATTCCAAGTACAATTTAAGCACAGTTCTTGGTGTAACACAGCAGGTCTTTTGAAGAGGCACAGGTCTCTAAGTCTCCCTCGCGCATCCTTTGTTTAGGCACTTTGCTGCACGCAGAAAACCGGTCGTAGAAAAAAGTTGATTCAGGGGAAGCCCCAGTGGGGATCGTGAATCTCTTTTGACATGGTAGCATCAACATGTACTTATGCTGCGTGTCAACCTGGAAATGGGAGACTGAAGGCACAAAGCTTGTTTTCCCGTTTTGAAAGCTCCATTCATGCGGCCTCGAAGCTACCTGAAAAGCACTGTTGTTACCGTGCTTTTCCTTACAGCCGGCATGGCACATAGAAGAAAATGAGTTTTCTCGAAAGAAACCTTGTGCTTCCAGTTCCTACTTGGAACCTCACCCTGCTCTGCTCTATACCAAACGTGAAAGTCAATGTGAGCACTAGCCTCGAAGTAAGGCCCTGATTATGCTGGCAAAACGGGAGGCGTGCAGCAGCTCCATGAGGCCTTCATCGCTGTTCTGCTTTAGTTGAACGGTAGTAAGCTCTCCAAGACTCCTAGGGACTTTCCTTAAGCAACCGTTTCGGTACCAGAACACTGCGTAGAGCCAGGAAGCTTTGGTCCTGCGTGTATGCTGCGTGTGTACCTAGAAATTAGAGACTGATGGCACAAGGCTTGTTTTCCCATTAGGAAAGCTCCGTTCATGCGGCCTCGAAGCTACCGGAAAAGCATTGTTGTTGGCGGGGTTTTAGTCACTGCCGGCATGGTTCTGAGAAGAAAATGAGTTTTTTCGTAAAAAACCTTTTGCTTCCAGTTCCTTGTAGGAAGCTCACCCTGCTCTGCTCTATACCTAAAGTGAAAGTCAACGTGAGACTTGCTTCGAAGTAAGGCCTTGATTATCCTTGCAAAACGGGAGGCGTGCAGCAGCTCCATGATGCCTTCATCGTTGTTCTGCTTTAGTTTCACGGTAGTAAGCCTTTCAAGACTCCTAGGGACCTTGCTTCAGCACCCGTTTCGGTACCAGAACACTGCGGAGAGCCAGGAAGCTCTGGTCCTGCGTGTATGCTGCGTGTCAACCTAGAAATTAGAGACTGATGGCACAAGGCTTGTTTTCCCATTAGGAAAGCTCCGTTCATGCGGCCTCGAAGCTACCAGAAAAGCACTGTTGTTGCCTGGGTTTTCGTCACTGCCGACATGGTTCTGAGAAGAAAATGAGTTTTCATGGAAGAAACCTTGTGCTTCCAGTTCCTTGTTGGAAGCTCACCCTGCTCTGCTCTATACCAAAAGTGAAAGCCAAGGTGAGCCCTAGCCTCGAAGTAAGGCCCTGATTTGCCTTGCCAATGGGGAGGCGTGCAGCAGCTCCATGAGGCCTTCCTCACTCTTCTGCTTGAGTTTCACGGTAGTGAGCTTTTCAAGACTCCTAGGGACCTTGCTTCAGCACCCGTTTCCGTACCAGAATATTGAATAGACACAGGAAGCTCTAGTCCTGTTAAGCAACTTCCAGCCCCGTAGGCCTTTTGGAACACCCCAGTGTTGGCTAGAGAAAGGCAACACACTGCACTCTTCCTTGGCAGAGCCAGATTACCTCAGCTCCACACAGGATTCACGACCACACTTCTCGACTGTCCTCCATGCAGTGGATGTAACCTCATTCCCCTAGCTGAACTCTATTGAGAAAAACACTCTGCTTCTAATCCCGTTTCACTTTTTACACTTCGAGTCACGCATCCTCAAGGGGGTGGTCGGCTTGCATTCCAAGTACAATTTAAGCACAGTTCTTGGTGTAACACAGCAGGTCTTTTGAAGAGGCACAGGTCTCTAAGTCTCCCTCGCGCATCCTTTGTTTAGGCACTTTGCTGCACGCAGAAAACCGGTCGTAGAAAAAAGTTGATTCAGGGGAAGCCCCAGTGGGGATCGTGAATCTCTTTTGACGTGGTAGCATCAACATGTACTTATGCTGCGTGTCAACCTGGAAATGGGAGACTGAAGGCACAAAGCTTGTTTTCCCGTTTTGAAAGCTCCATTCATGCGGCCTCGAAGCTACCTGAAAAGCACTGTTGTTACCGTGCTTTTCCTTACAGCCGGCATGGCACATAGAAGAAAATGAGTTTTCTCGAAAGAAACCTTGTGCTTCCAGTTCCTACTTGGAACCTCACCCTGCTCTGCTCTATACCAAACGTGAAAGTCAATGTGAGCACTAGCCTCGAAGTAAGGCCCTGATTATGCTGGCAAAACGGGAGGCGTGCAGCAGCTCCATGAGGCCTTCATCGCTGTTCTGCTTTAGTTGAACGGTAGTAAGCTCTCCAAGACTCCTAGGGACTTTGCTTAAGCAACCGTTTCGGTACCAGAACACTGCGTACAGCCAGGAAGCTTTGGTCCTGCGTGTATGCTGCGTGTCTACCTAGAAATTAGAGACTGATGGCACAAGGCTTGTTTTCCCATTAGGAAAGCTCCGTTCATGCGGCCTCGAAGCTACCGGAAAAGCATTGTTGTTGGCGGGGTTTTAGTCACTGCCGGCATGGTTCTGAGAAGAAAATGAGTTTTTTCGTAAGAAACCTTGTGCTTCCAGTTCCTTGTAGGAAGCTCACCCTGCTCTGCTCTATACCTAAAGTGAAAGTCAACGTGAGACTTGCTTCGAAGTAAGGCCTTGATTATCCTTGCAAAACGGGAGGCGTGCAGCAGCTCCATGAGGCCTTCATCGTTGTTCTGCTTTAGTTTCACGGTAGTAAGCCTTTCAAGACTCCTAGGGACCTTGCTTCAGCACCCGTTTCAGTACCAGAACACTGCGGAGAGCCAGGAAGCTCTGGTCCTGCGTGTATGCTGCGTGTCAACCTAGAAATTAGAGACTGATGGCACAAGGCTTGTTTTCCCATTAGGAAAGCTCCGTTCATGCGGCCTCGAAGCTACCAGAAAAGCACTGTTGTTGCCTGGGTTTTCGTCACTGCCGACATGGTTCTGAGAAGAAAATGAGTTTTCATGGAAGAAACCTTGTGCTTCCAGTTCCTTGTTGGAAGCTCACCCTGCTCTGCTCTATACCAAAAGTGAAAGCCAAGGTGAGCCCTAGCCTCGAAGTAAGGCCCTGATTTGCCTTGCCAATGGGGAGGCGTGCAGCAGCTCCATGAGGCCTTCCTCACTCTTCTGCTTGAGTTTCACGGTAGTGAGCTTTTCAAGACTCCTAGGGACCTTGCTTCAGCACCCGTTTCCGTACCAGAATATTGAATAGACACAGGAAGCTCTAGTCCTGTTAAGCAACTTCCAGCCCCGTAGGCCTTTTGGAACACCCCAGTGTTGGCTAGAGAAAGGCAACACACTGCACTCTTCCTTGGCAGAGCCAGATTACCTCAGCTCCACACAGGATTCACGACCACACTTCTCGACTGTCCTCCATGCAGTGGATGTAACCTCATTCCCCTAGCTGAACTCTATTGAGAAAAACACTCTGCTTCTAATCCCGTTTCACTTTTTACACTTCGAGTCACGCATCCTCAAGGGGGTGGTCGGCTTGCATTCCAAGTACAATTTAAGCACAGTTCTTGGTGTAACACAGCAGGTCTTTTGAAGAGGCACAGGTCTCTAAGTCTCCCTCGCGCATCCTTTGTTTAGGCACTTTGCTGCACGCAGAAAACCGGTCGTAGAAAAAAGTTGATTCAGGGGAAGCCCCAGTGGGGATCGTGAATCTCTTTTGACGTGGTAGCATCAACATGTACTTATGCTGCGTGTCAACCTGGAAATGGGAGACTGAAGGCACAAAGCTTGTTTTCCCGTTTTGAAAGCTCCATTCATGCGGCCTCGAAGCTACCTGAAAAGCACTGTTGTTACCGTGCTTTTCCTTACAGCCGGCATGGCACATAGAAGAAAATGAGTTTTCTCGAAAGAAACCTTGTGCTTCCAGTTCCTACTTGGAACCTCACCCTGCTCTGCTCTATACCAAACGTGAAAGTCAATGTGAGCACTAGCCTCGAAGTAAGGCCCTGATTATGCTGGCAAAACGGGAGGCGTGCAGCAGCTCCATGAGGCCTTCATCGCTGTTCTGCTTTAGTTGAACGGTAGTAAGCTCTCCAAGACTCCTAGGGACTTTGCTTAAGCAACCGTTTCGGTACCAGAACACTGCGTACAGCCAGGAAGCTTTGGTCCTGCGTGTATGCTGCGTGTCTACCTAGAAATTAGAGACTGATGGCACAAGGCTTGTTTTCCCATTAGGAAAGCTCCGTTCATGCGGCCTCGAAGCTACCGGAAAAGCATTGTTGTTGGCGGGGTTTTAGTCACTGCCGGCATGGTTCTGAGAAGAAAATGAGTTTTTTCGTAAGAAACCTTGTGCTTCCAGTTCCTTGTAGGAAGCTCACCCTGCTCTGCTCTATACCTAAAGTGAAAGTCAACGTGAGACTTGCTTCGAAGTAAGGCCTTGATTATCCTTGCAAAACGGGAGGCGTGCAGCAGCTCCATGAGGCCTTCATCGTTGTTCTGCTTTAGTTTCACGGTAGTAAGCCTTTCAAGACTCCTAGGGACCTTGCTTCAGCACCCGTTTCAGTACCAGAACACTGCGGAGAGCCAGGAAGCTCTGGTCCTGCGTGTATGCTGCGTGTCAACCTAGAAATTAGAGACTGATGGCACAAGGCTTGTTTTCCCATTAGGAAAGCTCCGTTCATGCGGCCTCGAAGCTACCTGAAAAGCATTGTTGTTGCCTGGGTTTTCGTCACTGCCGACATGGTTCTGAGAAGAAAATGAGTTTTCATGGAAGAAACCTTGTGCTTCCAGTTCCTTGTTGGAAGCTCACCCTGCTCTGCTCTATACCAAAAGTGAAAGCCAACGTGAGCCCTAGCCTCGAAGTAAGGCCCTGATTTGCCTTGCCAATGGGGAGGCGTGCAGCAGTTCCATGAGGCCTTCCTCACTGTTCTGCTTGAGTTTCACGGTAGTGAGCCTTTCAAGACTCCTAGGGACCTTGCTTCAGCACCCGTTTCAGTACCAGAATATTGAGGAGACACAGGAAGCTCTAGTCCTGCTAAGCAACTTCCAGCCCCGTAGGCCTTTTGGAACACCCCAGTGTTGGCTAGAGAAAGGCAACACACTGCACTCTTCCTTGGCAGAGCCAGATTACCTCAGCTCCACACAGGATTCACGACCACACTTCTCGACTGTCCTCCATGCAGTGGATATAACCTCATTCCCCTAGCTGAACTCTATTGAGAAAAACACTCTGCTTCTAATCCCGTTTCAGTTTTTACACTTCGAGTCACGCATCCTCAAGGGGGTGGTCGGCTTGCATTCCAAGTACAATTTAAGCACAGTTCTTGGTGTAACACAGCAGGTCTTTCGAAGAGGCACAGGTCTCTAAGTCTCCCTCGTGCATCCTTTGTTTAGGCACTTTGCTGCACGCAGAAAACCGGTCGTAGAAAAAAGTTGATTCAGGGGAAGCCCCAGTGGGGATCGTGAATCTCTTTTGACGTGGTAGCATCAACATGTACTTATGCTGCGTGTCAACCTGGAAATGGGAGACTGAAGGCACAAAGCTTGTTTTCCCGTTTTGAAAGCTCCATTCATGCGGCCTCGAAGCTACCTGAAAAGCACTGTTGTTACCGTGCTTTTCCTTACAGCCGGCATGGCACATAGAAGAAAATGAGTTTTCTCGAAAGAAACCTTGTGCTTCCAGTTCCTACTTGGAACCTCACCCTGCTCTGCTCTATACCAAACGTGAAAGTCAATGTGAGCACTAGCCTCGAAGTAAGGCCCTGATTATGCTGGCAAAACGGGAGGCGTGCAGCAGCTCCATGAGGCCTTCATCGCTGTTCTGCTTTAGTTGAACGGTAGTAAGCTCTCCAAGACTCCTAGGGACTTTGCTTAAGCAACCGTTTCGGTACCAGAACACTGCGTAGAGCCAGGAAGCTTTGGTCCTGCGTGTATGCTGCGTGTCTACCTAGAAATTAGAGACTGATGGCACAAGGCTTGTTTTCCCATTAGGAAAGCTCCGTTCATGCGGCCTCGAAGCTACCGGAAAAGCATTGTTGTTGGCGGGGTTTTAGTCACTGCCGGCATGGTTCTGAGAAGAAAATGAGTTTTTTCGTAAGAAACCTTGTGCTTCCAGTTCCTTGTAGGAAGCTCACCCTGCTCTGCTCTATACCTAAAGTGAAAGTCAACGTGAGACTTGCTTCGAAGTAAGGCCTTGATTATCCTTGCAAAACGGGAGGCGTGCAGCAGCTCCATGAGGCCTTCATCGTTGTTCTGCTTTAGTTTCACGGTAGTAAGCCTTTCAAGACTCCTAGGGACCTTGCTTCAGCACCCGTTTCGGTACCAGAACACTGCGGAGAGCCAGAAAGCTCTGGTCCTGCGTGTATGCTGCGTGTCAACCTAGAAATTAGAGACTGATGGCACAAGGCTTGTTTTCCCATTAGGAAAGCTCCGTTCATGCGGCCTCGAAGCTACCTGAAAAGCATTGTTGTTGCCTGGGTTTTCGTCACTGCCGACATGGTTCTGAGAAGAAAATGAGTTTTCATGGAAGAAACCTTGTGCTTCCAGTTCCTTGTTGGAAGCTCACCCTGCTCTGCTCTATACCAAAAGTGAAAGCCAAGGTGAGCCCTAGCCTCGAAGTAAGGCCCTGATTTGCCTTGCCAATGGGGAGGCGTGCAGCAGCTCCATGAGGCCTTCCTCACTCTTCTGCTTGAGTTTCACGGTAGTAAGCCTTTCAAGACTCCTAGGGACCTTGCTTCAGCACCCGTTTCCGTACCAGAATATTGAGGAGACACAGGAAGCTCTAGTCCTGTTAAGCAACTTCCAGCCCCGTAGGCCTTTTGGAACACCCCAGTGTTGGCTAGAGAAAGGCAACACACTGCACTCTTCCTTGGCAGAGCCAGATTACCTCAGCTCCACACAGGATTCACGACCACACTTCTCGACTGTCCTCCATGCAATGGATGTAACCTCATTCCCCTAGCTGAACTCTATTGAGAAAAACACTCTGCTTCTAATCCCGTTTCACTTTTTACACTTCGAGTCACGCATCCTCAAGGGGGTGGTCGGCTTGCATTCCAAGTACAATTTAAGCACCGTTCTTGGTGTAACACAGCAGGTCTTTTGAAGAGGCACAGGTCTCTAAGTCTCCCTCGCGCATCCTTTGTTTAGGCACTTTGCTGCACGCAGAAAACCGGTCGTAGAAAAAAGTTGATTCAGGGGAAGCCCCAGTGGGGATCGTGAATCTCTTTTGACGTGGTAGCATCAACATGTACTTATGCTGCGTGTCAACCTGGAAATGGGAGACTGAAGGCACAAAGCTTGTTTTCCCGTTTTGAAAGCTCCATTCATGCGGCCTCGAAGCTACCTGAAAAGCACTGTTGTTACCGTGCTTTTCCTTACAGCCGGCATGGCACATAGAAGAAAATGAGTTTTCTCGAAAGAAACCTTGTGCTTCCAGTTCCTACTTGGAACCTCACCCTGCTCTGCTCTATACCAAACGTGAAAGTCAATGTGAGCACTAGCCTCGAAGTAAGGCCCTGATTATGCTGGCAAAACGGGAGGCGTGCAGCAGCTCCATGAGGCCTTCATCGCTGTTCTGCTTTAGTTGAACGGTAGTAAGCTCTCCAAGACTCCTAGGGACTTTGCTTAAGCAACCGTTTCGGTACCAGAACACTGCGTAGAGCCAGGAAGCATTGGTCCTGCGTGTATGCTGCGTGTCTACCTAGAAATTAGAGACTGATGGCACAAGGCTTGTTTTCCCATTAGGAAAGCTCCGTTCATGCGGCCTCGAAGCTACCGGAAAAGCATTGTTGTTGGCGGGGTTTTAGTCACTGCCGGCATGGTTCTGAGAAGAAAATGAGTTTTTTCGTAAAAAACCTTTTGCTTCCAGTTCCTTGTAGGAAGCTCACCCTGCTCTGCTCTATACCTAAAGTGAAAGTCAACGTGAGACTTGCTTCGAAGTAAGGCCTTGATCATCCTTGCAAAACGGGAGGCGTGCAGCAGCTCCATGAGGCCTTCATCGTTGTTCTGCTTTAGTTTCACGGTAGTAAGCCTTTCAAGACTCCTAGGGACCTTCCTTCAGCCCCCGTTTCGGTACCAGAACACTGCGGAGAGCCAGAAAGCTCTGGTCCTGCGTGTATGCTGCGTGTCAACCTAGAAATTAGAGACTGATGGCACAAGGCTTGTTTTCCCATTAGGAAAGCTCCGTTCATGCGGCCTCGAAGCTACCTGAAAAGCATTGTTGTTGCCTGGGTTTTCGTCACTGCCGACATGGTTCTGAGAAGAAAATGAGTTTTCATGGAAGAAACCTTGTGCTTCCAGTTCCTTGTTGGAAGCTCACCCTGCTCTGCTCTATACCAAAAGTGAAAGCCAAGGTGAGCCCTAGCCTCGAAGTAAGGCCCTGATTTGCCTTGCCAATGGGGAGGCGTGCAGCAGCTCCATGAGGCCTTCCTCACTCTTCTGCTTGAGTTTCACGGTAGTAAGCCTTTCAAGACTCCTAGGGACCTTGCTTCAGCACCCGTTTCCGTACCAGAATATTGAGGAGACACAGGAAGCTCTAGTCCTGTTAAGCAACTTCCAGCCCCGTAGGCCTTTTGGAACACCCCAGTGTTGGCTAGAGAAAGGCAACACACTGCACTCTTCCTTGGCAGAGCCAGATTACCTCAGCTCCACACAGGATTCACGACCACACTTCTCGACTGTCCTCCATGCAGTGGATGTAACCTCATTCCCCTAGCTGAACTCTATTGAGAAAAACACTCTGCTTCTAATCCCGTTTCACTTTTTACACTTCGAGTCACGCATCCTCAAGGGGGTGGTCGGCTTGCATTCCAAGTACAATTTAAGCACAGTTCTTGGTGTAACACAGCAGGTCTTTTGAAGAGGCACAGGTCTCTAAGTCTCCCTCGCGCATCCTTTGTTTCGGCACTTTGCTGCACGCAGAAAACCGGTCGTAGAAAAAAGTTGATTCAGGGGAAGCCCCAGTGGGGATCGTGAATCTCTTTTGACATGGTAGCATCAACATGTACTTATGCTGCGTGTCAACCTGGAAATGGGAGACTGAAGGCACAAAGCTTGTTTTCCCGTTTTGAAAGCTCCATTCATGCGGCCTCGAAGCTACCTAAAAAGCACTGTTGTTACCGTGCTTTTCCTTACAGCCGGCATGGCACATAGAAGAAAATGAGTTTTCTCGAAAGAAACCTTGTGCTTCCAGTTCCTACTTGGAACCTCACCCTGCTCTGCTCTATACCAAACGTGAAAGTCAATGTGAGCACTAGCCTCGAAGTAAGGCCCTGATTATGCTGGCAAAACGGGAGGCGTGCAGCAGCTCCATGAGGCCTTCATCGCTGTTCTGCTTTAGTTGAACGGTAGTAAGCTCTCCAAGACTCCTAGGGACTTTGCTTAAGCAACCGTTTCGGTACCAGAACACTGCGTAGAGCCAGGAAGCTTTGGTCCTGCGTGTATGCTGCGTGTGTACCTAGAAATTAGAGACTGATGGCACAAGGCTTGTTTTCCCATTAGGAAAGCTCCGTTCATGCGGCCTCGAAGCTACCGGAAAAGCATTGTTGTTGGCGGGGTTTTAGTCACTGCCGGCATGGTTCTGAGAAGAAAATGAGTTTTTTCGTAAAAAACCTTTTGCTTCCAGTTCCTTGTAGGAAGCTCACCCTGCTCTGCTCTATACCTAAAGTGAAAGTCAACGTGAGACTTGCTTCGAAGTAAGGCCTTGATTATCCTTGCAAAACGGGAGGCGTGCAGCAGCTCCATGATGCCTTCATCGTTGTTCTGCTTTAGTTTCACGGTAGTAAGCCTTTCAAGACTCCTAGGGACCTTGCTTCAGCACCCGTTTCGGTACCAGAACACTGCGGAGAGCCAGGAAGCTCTGGTCCTGCGTGTATGCTGCGTGTCAACCTAGAAATTAGAGACTGATGGCACAAGGCTTGTTTTCCCATTAGGAAAGCTCCGTTCATGCGGCCTCGAAGCTACCAGAAAAGCACTGTTGTTGCCTGGGTTTTCGTCACTGCCGACATGGTTCTGAGAAGAAAATGAGTTTTCATGGAAGAAACCTTGTGCTTCCAGTTCCTTGTTGGAAGCTCACCCTGCTCTGCTCTATACCAAAAGTGAAAGCCAAGGTGAGCCCTAGCCTCGAAGTAAGGCCCTGATTTGCCTTGCCAATGGGGAGGCGTGCAGCAGCTCCATGAGGCCTTCCTCACTCTTCTGCTTGAGTTTCACGGTAGTGAGCTTTTCAAGACTCCTAGGGACCTTGCTTCAGCACCCGTTTCCGTACCAGAATATTGAATAGACACAGGAAGCTCTAGTCCTGTTAAGCAACTTCCAGCCCCGTAGGCCTTTTGGAACACCCCAGTGTTGGCTAGAGAAAGGCAACACACTGCACTCTTCCTTGGCAGAGCCAGATTACCTCAGCTCCACACAGGATTCACGACCACACTTCTCGACTGTCCTCCATGCAGTGGATGTAACCTCATTCCCCTAGCTGAACTCTATTGAGAAAAACACTCTGCTTCTAATCCCGTTTCACTTTTTACACTTCGAGTCACGCATCCTCAAGGGGGTGGTCGGCTTGCATTCCAAGTACAATTTAAGCACAGTTCTTGGTGTAACACAGCAGGTCTTTTGAAGAGGCACAGGTCTCTAAGTCTCCCTCGCGCATCCTTTGTTTAGGCACTTTGCTGCACGCAGAAAACCGGTCGTAGAAAAAAGTTGATTCAGGGGAAGCCCCAGTGGGGATCGTGAATCTCTTTTGACGTGGTAGCATCAACATGTACTTATGCTGCGTGTCAACCTGGAAATGGGAGACTGAAGGCACAAAGCTTGTTTTCCCGTTTTGAAAGCTCCATTCATGCGGCCTCGAAGCTACCTGAAAAGCACTGTTGTTACCGTGCTTTTCCTTACAGCCGGCATGGCACATAGAAGAAAATGAGTTTTCTCGAAAGAAACCTTGTGCTTCCAGTTCCTACTTGGAACCTCACCCTGCTCTGCTCTATACCAAACGTGAAAGTCAATGTGAGCACTAGCCTCGAAGTAAGGCCCTGATTATGCTGGCAAAACGGGAGGCGTGCAGCAGCTCCATGAGGCCTTCATCGCTGTTCTGCTTTAGTTGAACGGTAGTAAGCTCTCCAAGACTCCTAGGGACTTTGCTTAAGCAACCGTTTCGGTACCAGAACACTGCGTACAGCCAGGAAGCTTTGGTCCTGCGTGTATGCTGCGTGTCTACCTAGAAATTAGAGACTGATGGCACAAGGCTTGTTTTCCCATTAGGAAAGCTCCGTTCATGCGGCCTCGAAGCTACCGGAAAAGCATTGTTGTTGGCGGGGTTTTAGTCACTGCCGGCATGGTTCTGAGAAGAAAATGAGTTTTTTCGTAAGAAACCTTGTGCTTCCAGTTCCTTGTAGGAAGCTCACCCTGCTCTGCTCTATACCTAAAGTGAAAGTCAACGTGAGACTTGCTTCGAAGTAAGGCCTTGATTATCCTTGCAAAACGGGAGGCGTGCAGCAGCTCCATGAGGCCTTCATCGTTGTTCTGCTTTAGTTTCACGGTAGTAAGCCTTTCAAGACTCCTAGGGACCTTGCTTCAGCACCCGTTTCGGTACCAGAACACTGCGGAGAGCCAGGAAGCTCTGGTCCTGCGTGTATGCTGCGTGTCAACCTAGAAATTAGAGACTGATGGCACAAGGCTTGTTTTCCCATTAGGAAAGCTCCGTTCATGCGGCCTCGAAGCTACCTGAAAAGCATTGTTGTTGCCTGGGTTTTCGTCACTGCCGACATGGTTCTGAGAAGAAAATGAGTTTTCATGGAAGAAACCTTGTGCTTCCAGTTCCTTGTTGGAAGCTCACCCTGCTCTGCTCTATACCAAAAGTGAAAGCCAAGGTGAGCCCTAGCCTCGAAGTAAGGCCCTGATTTGCCTTGCCAATGGGGAGGCGTGCAGCAGCTCCATGAGGCCTTCCTCACTCTTCTGCTTGAGTTTCACGGTAGTGAGCCTTTCAAGACTCCTAGGGACCTTGCTTCAGCACCCGTTTCAGTACCAGAATATTGAGGAGACACAGGAAGCTCTAGTCCTGTTAAGCAACTTCCAGCCCCGTAGGCCTTTTGGAACACCCCAGTGTTGGCTAGAGAAAGGCAACACACTGCACTCTTCCTTGGCAGAGCCAGATTACCTCAGCTCCACACAGGATTCACGACCACACTTCTCGACTGTCCTCCATGCAGTGGATGTAACCTCATTCCCCTAGCTGAACTCTATTGAGAAAAACACTCTGCTTCTAATCCCGTTTCACTTTTTACACTTCGAGTCACGCATCCTCAAGGGGGTGGTCGGCTTGCATTCCAAGTACAATTTAAGCACAGTTCTTGGTGTAACACAGCAGGTCTTTTGAAGAGGCACAGGTCTCTAAGTCTCCCTCGCGCATCCTTTGTTTAGGCACTTTGCTGCACGCAGAAAACCGGTCGTAGAAAAAAGTTGATTCAGGGGAAGCCCCAGTGGGGATCGTGAATCTCTTTTGACGTGGTAGCATCAACATGTACTTATGCTGCGTGTCAACCTGGAAATGGGAGACTGAAGGCACAAAGCTTGTTTTCCCGTTTTGAAAGCTCCATTCATGCGGCCTCGAAGCTACCTGAAAAGCACTGTTGTTACCGTGCTTTTCCTTACAGCCGGCATGGCACATAGAAGAAAATGAGTTTTCTCGAAAGAAACCTTGTGCTTCCAGTTCCTACTTGGAACCTCACCCTGCTCTGCTCTATACCAAACGTGAAAGTCAATGTGAGCACTAGCCTCGAAGTAAGGCCCTGATTATGCTGGCAAAACGGGAGGCGTGCAGCAGCTCCATGAGGCCTTCATCGCTGTTCTGCTTTAGTTGAACGGTAGTAAGCTCTCCAAGACTCCTAGGGACTTTGCTTAAGCAACCGTTTCGGTACCAGAACACTGCGTAGAGCCAGGAAGCTTTGGTCCTGCGTGTATGCTGCGTGTGTACCTAGAAATTAGAGACTGATGGCACAAGGCTTGTTTTCCCATTAGGAAAGCTCCGTTCATGCGGCCTCGAAGCTACCGGAAAAGCATTGTTGTTGGCGGGGTTTTAGTCACTGCCGGCATGGTTCTGAGAAGAAAATGAGTTTTTTCGTAAGAAACCTTTTGCTTCCAGTTCCTTGTAGGAAGCTCACCCTGCTCTGTTCTATACCTAAAGTGAAAGTCAACGTGAGACTTGCTTCGAAGTAAGGCCTTGATTATCCTTGCAAAACGGGAGGCGTGCAGCAGCTCCATGAGGCCTTCATCGTTGTTCTGCTTTAGTTTCACGGTAGTAAGCCTTTCAAGACTCCTAGGGACCTTGCTTCAGCACCCGTTTCGGTACCAGAACACTGCGGAGAGCCAGGAAGCTCTGGTCCTGCGTGTATGCTGCGTGTCAACCTAGAAATTAGAGACTGATGGCACAAGGCTTGTTTTCCCATTAGGAAAGCTCCGTTCATGCGGCCTCGAAGCTACCTGAAAAGCATTGTTGTTGCCTGGCTTTTCGTCACTGCCGACATGGTTCTGAGAAGAAAATGAGTTTTCATGGAAGAAACCTTGTGCTTCCAGTTCCTTTTTGGAAGCTCACCCTGCTCTGCTCTATACCAAAAGTGAAAGCCAACGTGAGCCCTAGCCTCGAAGTAAGGCCCTGGTTTGCCTTGCCAATGGGGAGGCGTGCAGCAGCTCCATGAGGCCTTCCTCACTGTTCTGCTTGAGTTTCACGGTAGTAAGCCTTTCAAGACTCCTAGGGACCTTGCTTCAGCACCCGTTTCAGTACCAGAATATTGAGGAGACACAGGAAGCTCTAGTCCTGTTAAGCAACTTCCAGCCCCGTAGGCCTTTTGGAACACCACAGTGTTGGCTAGAGAAAGGCAACACACTGCACTCTTCCTTGGCAGAGCCAGATTACCTCAGCTCCACACAGGATTCACGACCACAGTTCTCGACTGTCCTCCATGCAGTGGATGTAACCTCATTCCCCTAGCTGAACTCTATTGAGAAAAACACTCTGCTTCTAATCCCGTTTCACTTTTTACACTTCGAGTCACGCATCCTCAAGGGGGTGGTCGGCTTGCATTCCAAGTACAATTTAAGCACAGTTCTTGGTGTAACACAGCAGGTCTTTTGAAGAGGCACAGGTCTCTAAGTCTCCCTCGCGCATCCTTTGTTTAGGCACTTTGCTGCACGCAGAAAACCGGTCGTAGAAAAAAGTTGATTCAGGGGAAGCCTCAGTGGGGATCGTGAATCTCTTTTGACGTGGTAGCATCAACATGTACTTATGCTGCGTGTCAACCTGGAAATGGGAGACTGAAGGCACAAAGCTTGTTTTCCCGTTTTGAAAGCTCCATTCATGCGGCCTCGAAGCTACCTGAAAAGCACTGTTGTTACCGTGCTTTTCCTTACAGCCGGCATGGCACATAGAAGAAAATGAGTTTTCTCGAAAGAAACCTTGTGCTTCCAGTTCCTACTTGGAACCTCACCCTGCTCTGCTCTATACCAAATGTGAAAGTCAATGTGAGCACTAGCCTCGAAGTAAGGCCCTGATTATGCTGGCAAAACGGGAGGCGTGCAGCAGCTCCATGAGGCCTTCATCGCTGTTCTGCTTTAGTTGAACGGTAGTCAGCTCTCCAAGACTCCTAGGGACTTTGCTTAAGCAACCGTTTCGGTACCAGAACACTGCGTACAGCCAGGAAGCTTTGGTCCTGCGTGTATGCTGCGTGTCTACCTAGAAATTAGAGACTGATGGCACAAGGCTTGTTTTCCCATTAGGAAAGCTCCGTTCATGCGGCCTCGAAGCTACCGGAAAAGCATTGTTGTTGGCGGGGTTTTAGTCACTGCCGGCATGGTTCTGAGAAGAAAATGAGTTTTTTCGTAAGAAACCTTGTGCTTCCAGTTCCTTGTAGGAAGCTCACCCTGCTCTGCTCTATACCTAAAGTGAAAGTCAACGTGAGACTTGCTTCGAAGTAAGGCCTTGATTATCCTTGCAAAACGGGAGGCGTGCAGCAGCTCCATGAGGCCTTCATCGTTGTTCTGCTTTAGTTTCACGGTAGTAAGCCTTTCAAGACTGCTCGGGACCTTGCTTCAGCACCCGTTTTCGTACCAGAACACTGCGGAGAGCCAGGAAGCTCTGGTCCTGCGTGTATGCTGCGTGTCAACCTAGAAATTAGAGACTGATGGCACAAGGCTTGTTTTCCCATTAGGAAAGCTCCGTTCATGCGGCCTCGAAGCTACCGGAAAAGCTTTGTTGTTGGCGGGGTTTTAGTCACTGCTGGCATGGTTCTGAGAAGAAAATGAGTTTTTTCGTAGAAACCTTGTGCTTCCAGTTCCTTGTAGGAAGCTCACCCGGCTCTGCTCTATACCTAAAGTGAAAGTCAACGTGAGACTTGCTTCGAAGTAAGGCCTTGATCATCCTTGCAAAACGGGAGGCGTGCAGCAGCTCCATGAGGCCTTCATCGTTGTTCTGCTTTAGTTTCACGGTAGTAAGCCTTTCAAGACTCCTAGGGACCTTGCTTCAGCACCCGTTTCGGTACCAGAACACTGCGGAGAGCCAGGAAGCTCTGGTCCTGCGTGTATGCTGCGTGTCAACCTAGAAATTAGAGACTGATGGCACAAGGCTTGTTTTCCCATTAGGAAAGCTCCGTTCATGCGGCCTCGAAGCTACCGGAAAAGCATTGTTGTTGCCTGGGTTTTCGTCACTGCCGGCATGGTTCTGAGAAGAAAATGAGTTTTTTCGTAAGAAACCTTTTGCTTCCAGTTCCTTGTAGGAAGCTCACCCTGCTCTGCTCTATACCTAAAGTGAAAGTCAACGTGAGACTTGCTTCGAAGTAAGGCCTTGATTTTCCTTGCAAAACGGGAGGCGTGCAGCAGCTCCATGAGGCCTTCATCGTTGTTCTGCTTTAGTTTCACGGTAGTAAGCCTTTCAAGACTCCTAGGGACCTTGCTTCAGCACCCGTTTCGGTACCAGAACACTGCGGAGAGCCAGAAAGCTCTGGTCCTGCGTGTATGCTGCGTGTCAACGTAGAAATTACAGACTGATGGCACAAGGCTTGTTTTCCCATTAGGAAAGCTCCGTTCATGCGGCCTCGAAGCTACCGGAAAAGCATTGTTGTTGCCTGGGTTTTCGTCACTGCCGACATGGTTCTGAGAAGAAAATGAGTTTTCATGGAAGAAACCTTGTGCTTCCAGTTCCTTGTTGGAAGCTCACCCTGCTCTGCTCTATACCAAAAGTGAAAGCCAAGGTGAGCCCTAGCCTCGAAGTAAGGCCCTGATTTGCCTTGCCAATGGGGAGGCGTGCAGCAGCTCCATGAGGCCTTCCTCACTGTTCTGCTTGAGTTTCACGGTAGTGAGCCTTTCAAGACTCCTAGGGACCTTGCTTCAGCACCCGTTTCCATACCAGAATATTGAATAGACACAGGAAGCTCTAGTCCTGTTAAGCAACTTCCAGCCCCGTAGGCCTTTTGGAACACCCCAGTGTTGGCTAGAGAAAGGCAACACACTGCACTCTTCCTTGGCAGAGCCAGATTACCTCAGCTCCACACAGGATTCACGACCACACTTCTCGACTGTCCTCCATGCAGTGGATGTAACCTCATTCCCCTAGCTGAACTCTATTGAGAAAAACACTCTGCTTCTAATCCCGTTTCACTTTTTACACTTCGAGTCACGCATCCTCAAGGGGGTGGTCGGCTTGCATTCCAAGTACAATTTAAGCACAGTTCTTGGTGTAACACAGCAGGTCTTTTGAAGAGGCACAGGTCTCTAAGTCTCCCTCGCGCATCCTTTGTTTAGGCACTTTGCTGCACGCAGAAAACCGGTCGTAGAAAAAAGTTGATTCAGGGGAAGCCCCAGTGGGGATCGTGAATCTCTTTAGACGTGGTAGCATCAACATGTACTTATGCTGCGTGTCAACCTGGAAATGGGAGACTGAAGGCACAAAGCTTGTTTTCCCGTTTTGAAAGCTCCATTCATGCGGCCTCGAAGCTACCTGAAAAGCACTGTTGTTACCGTGCTTTTCCTTACAGCCGGCATGGCACATAGAAGAAAATGAGTTTTCTCGAAAGAAACCTTGTGCTTCCAGTTCCTACTTGGAACCTCACCCTGCTCTGCTCTATACCAAACGTGAAAGTCAATGTGAGCACTAGCCTCGAAGTAAGGCCCTGATTATGCTGGCAAAACGGGAGGCGTGCAGCAGCTCCATGAGGCCTTCATCGCTGTTCTGCTTTAGTTGAACGGTAGTCAGCTCTCCAAGACTCCTAGGGACTTTGCTTAAGCAACCGTTTCGGTACCAGAACACTGCGTAGAGCCAGGAAGCTTTGGTCCTGCGTGTATGCTGCGTGTGTACCTAGAAATTAGAGACTGATGGCACAAGGCTTGTTTTCCCATTAGGAAAGCTCCGTTCATGCGGCCTCGAAGCTACCGGAAAAGCATTGTTGTTGGCGGGGTTTTAGTCACTGCCGGCATGGTTCTGAGAAGAAAATGAGTTTTTTCGTAGAAACCTTGTGCTTCCAGTTCCTTGTAGGAAGCTCACCCTGCTCTGCTCTATACCTAAAGTGAAAGTCAACGTGAGACTTGCTTCGAAGTAAGGCCTTGATCATCCTTGCAAAACGGGAGGCGTGCAGCAGCTCCATGAGGCCTTCATCGTTGTTCTGCTTTAGTTTCACGGTAGTAAGCCTTTCAAGACTCCTAGGGACCTTGCTTCAGCACCCGTTTCGGTACCAGAACACTGCGGAGAGCCAGGAAGCTCTGGTCCTGCGTGTAAGCTGCGTGTCAACCTAGAAATGAGAGACTGATGGCACAAGGCTTGTTTTCCCATTAGGAAAGCTCCGTTCATGCGGCCTCGAAGCTACCTGAAAAGCATTGTTGTTGCCTGGGTTTTCGTCACTGCCGACATGGTTCTGAGAAGAAAATGAGTTTTCATGGAAGAAACCCTGTGCTTCCAGTTCCTTGTTGGAAGCTCACCCTGCTCTGCTCTATACCAAAAGTGAAAGCCAAGGTGAGCCCTAGCCTCGAAGTAAGGCCCTGATTTGCCTTGCCAATGGGGAGGCGTGCAGCAGCTCCATGAGGCCTTCCTCACTGTTCTGCTTGAGTTTCACGGTAGTAAGCCTTTCAAGACTCCTAGGGACCTTGCTTCAGCACCCGTTTCCGTACCAGAATATTGAGGAGACACAGGAAGCTCTAGTCCTGTTAAGCAACTTCCAGCCCCGTAGGCCTTTTGGAACACCCCAGTGTTGGCTAGAGAAAGGCAACACACTGCACTCTTCCTTGGCAGAGCCAGATTACCTCAGCTCCACACAGGATTCACGACCACACTTCTCGACTGTCCTCCATGCAGTGGATGTAACCTCATTCCCCTAGCTGAACTCTATTGAGAAAAACACTCTGCTTCTAATCCCGTTTCACTTTTTACACTTCGAGTCACGCATCCTCAAGGGGGTGGTCGGCTTGCATTCCAAGTACAATTTAAGCACAGTTCTTGGTGTAACACAGCAGGTCTTTCGAAGAGGCACAGGTCTCTAAGTCTCCCTCGCGCATCCTTTGTTTAGGCACTTTGCTGCACGCAGAAAACCGGTCGTAGAAAAAAGTTGATTCAGGGGAAGCCCCAGTGGGGATCGTGAATCTCTTTTGACGTGGTAGCATCAACATGTACTTATGCTGCGTGTCAACCTGGAAATGGGAGACTGAAGGCACAAAGCTTGTTTTCCCGTTTTGAAAGCTCCATTCATGCGGCCTCGAAGCTACCTGAAAAGCACTGTTGTTACCGTGCTTTTCCTTACAGCCGGCATGGCACATAGAAGAAAATGAGTTTTCTCGAAAGAAACCTTGTGCTTCCAGTTCCTACTTGGAACCTCACCCTGCTCTGCTCTATACCAAACGTGAAAGTCAATGTGAGCACTAGCCTCGAAGTAAGGCCCTGATTATGCTGGCAAAACGGGAGGCGTGCAGCAGCTCCATGAGGCCTTCATCGCTGTTCTGCTTTAGTTGAACGGTAGTCAGCTCTCCAAGACTCCTAGGGACTTTGCTTAAGCAACCGTTTCGGTACCAGAACACTGCGTAGAGCCAGGAAGCTTTGGTCCTGCGTGTATGCTGCGTGTCTACCTAGAAATTAGAGACTGATGGCACAAGGCTTGTTTTCCCATTAGGAAAGCTCCGTTCATGCGGCCTCGAAGCTACCGGAAAAGCATTGTTGTTGGCGGGGTTTTAGTCACTGCCGGCATGGTTCTGAGAAGAAAATGAGTTTTTTCGTAGAAACCTTGTGCTTCCAGTTCCTTGTAGGAAGCTCACCCTGCTCTGCTCTATACCTAAAGTGAAAGTCAACGTGAGACTTGCTTCGAAGTAAGGCCTTGATCATCCTTGCAAAACGGGAGGCGTGCAGCAGCTCCATGAGGCCTTAATCGTTGTTCTGCTTTAGTTTCACGGTAGTAAGCCTTTCAAGACTCCTAGGGACCTTGCTTCAGCACCCGTTTCGGTACCAGAACACTGCGGAGAGCCAGGAAGCTCTGGTCCTGCGTGTATGCTGCGTGTCAACCTAGAAATTAGAGACTGATGGCACAAGGCTTGTTTTCCCATTAGGAAAGCTCCGTTCATGCGGCCTCGAAGCTACCTGAAAAGCATTGTTGTTGCCTGGGTTATCGTCACTGCCGACATGGTTCTGAGAAGAAAATGAGTTTTCATGGAAGAAACCTTGTGCTTCCAGTTCCTTGTTGGAAGCTCACCCTGCTCTGCTCTATACCAAAAGTGAAAGCCAAGGTGAGCCCTAGCCTCGAAGTAAGGCCCTGATTTGCCTTGCCAATGGGGAGGCGTGCAGCAGCTCCATGAGGCCTTCCTCACTGTTCTGCTTGAGTTTCACGGTAGTAAGCCTTTCAAGACTCCTAGGGACCTTGCTTCAGCACCCGTTTCCGTACCAGAATATTGAGGAGACACAGGAAGCTCTAGTCCTGTTAAGCAACTTCCAGCCCCGTAGGCCTTTTGGAACACCCCAGTGTTGGCTAGAGAAAGGCAACACACTGCACTCTTCCTTGGCAGAGCCAGATTACCTCAGCTCCACACAGGATTCACGACCACACTTCTCGACTGTCCTCCATGCAGTGGATGTAACCTCATTCCCCTAGCTGAACTCTATTGAGAAAAACACTCTGCTTCTAATCCCGTTTCACTTTTTACACTTCGAGTCACGCATCCTCAAGGGGGTGGTCGGCTTGCATTCCAAGTACAATTTAAGCACAGTTCTTGGTGTAACACAGCAGGTCTTTTGAAGAGGCACAGGTCTCTAAGTCTCCCTCGCGCATCCTTTGTTTAGGCACTTTGCTGCACGCAGAAAACCGGTCGTAGAAAAAAGTTGATTCAGGGGAAGCCCCAGTGGGGATCGTGAATCTCTTTTGACGTGGTAGCATCAACATGTACTTATGCTGCGTGTCAACCTGGAAATGGGAGACTGAAGGCACAAAGCTTGTTTTCCCGTTTTGAAAGCTCCATTCATGCGGCCTCGAAGCTACCTGAAAAGCACTGTTGTTACCGTGCTTTTCCTTACAGCCGGCATGGCACATAGAAGAAAATGAGTTTTCTCGAAAGAAACCTTGTGCTTCCAGTTCCTACTTGGAACCTCACCCTGCTCTGCTCTATACCAAACGTGAAAGTCAATGTGAGCACTAGCCTCGAAGTAAGGCCCTGATTATGCTGGCAAAACGGGAGGCGTGCAGCAGCTCCATGAGGCCTTCATCGCTGTTCTGCTTTAGTTGAACGGTAGTCAGCTCTCCAAGACTCCTAGGGACTTTGCTTAAGCAACCGTTTCGGTACCAGAACACTGCGTAGAGCCAGGAAGCTTTGGTCCTGCGTGTATGCTGCGTGTCTACCTAGAAATTAGAGACTGATGGCACAAGGCTTGTTTTCCCATTAGGAAAGCTCCGTTCATGCGGCCTCGAAGCTACCGGAAAAGCTTTGTTGTTGGCGGGGTTTTAGTCACTGCCGGCATGGTTCTGAGAAGAAAATGAGTTTTTTCGTAGAAACCTTGTGCTTCCAGTTCCTTGTAGGAAGCTCACCCTGCTCTGCTCTATACCTAAAGTGAAAGTCAACGTGAGACTTGCTTCGAAGTAAGGCCTTGATCATCCTTGCAAAACGGGAGGCGTGCAGCAGCTCCATGAGGCCTTCATCGTTGTTCTGCTTTAGTTTCACGGTAGTAAGCCTTTCAAGACTCCTAGGGACCTTGCTTCAGCACCCGTTTCGGTACCAGAACACTGCGGAGAGCCAGGAAGCTCTGGTCCTGCGTGTATGCTGCGTGTCAACCTAGAAATTAGAGACTGATGGCACAAGGCTTGTTTTCCCATTAGGAAAGCTCCGTTCATGCGGCCTCGAAGCTACCTGAAAAGCATTGTTGTTGCCTGGGTTTTCGTCACTGCCGACATGGTTCTGAGAAGAAAATGAGTTTTCATGGAAGAAACCTTGTGCTTCCAGTTCCTTGTTGGAAGCTCACCCTGCTCTGCTCTATACCAAAAGTGAAAGCCAAGGTGAGCCCTAGCCTCGAAGTAAGTCCCTGATTTGCCTTGCCAATGGGGAGGCGTGCAGCAGCTCCATGAGGCCTTCCTCACTGTTCTGCTTGAGTTTCACGGTAGTAAGCCTTTCAAGACTCCTAGGGACCTTGCTTCAGCACCCGTTTCAGTACCAGAATATTGAGGAGACACAGGAATCTCTAGTCCTGTTAAGCAACTTCCAGCCCCGTAGGCCTTTTGGAACACCCCAGTGTTGGCTAGAGAAAGGCAACACACTGCACTCTTCCTTGGCAGAGCCAGATTACCTCAGCTCGACACAGGATTCACGACCACACTTCTCGACTGTCCTCCATGCAGTGGATGTAACCTCATTCCCCTAGCTGAACTCTATTGAGAAAAACACTCTGCTTCTAATCCCGTTTCACTTTTTACACTTCGAGTCACGCATCCTCAAGGGGGTGGTCGGCTTGCATTCCAAGTACAATTTAAGCACAGTTCTTGGTGTAACACAGCAGGTCTTTTGAAGAGGCACAGGTCTCTAAGTCTCCCTCGCGCATCCTTTGTTTAGGCACTTTGCTGCACGCAGAAAACCGGTCGTAGAAAAAAGTTGATTCAGGGGAAGCCCCAGTGGGGATCGTGAATCTCTTTTGACGTGGTAGCATCAACATGTACTTATGCTGCGTGTCAACCTGGAAATGGGAGACTGAAGGCACAAAGCTTGTTTTCCCGTTTTGAAAGCTCCATTCATGCGGCCTCGAAGCTACCTGAAAAGCACTGTTGTTACCGTGCTTTTCCTTACAGCCGGCATGGCACATAGAAGAAAATGAGTTTTCTCGAAAGAAACCTTGTGCTTCCAGTTCCTACTTGGAACCTCACCCTGCTCTGCTCTATACCAAACGTGAAAGTCAATGTGAGCACTAGCCTCGAAGTAAGGCCCTGATTATGCTGGCAAAACGGGAGGCGTGCAGCAGCTCCATGAGGCCTTCATCGCTGTTCTGCTTTAGTTGAACGGTAGTCAGCTCTCCAAGACTCCTAGGGACTTTGCTTAAGCAACCGTTTCGGTACCAGAACACTGCGTAGAGCCAGGAAGCTTTGGTCCTGCGTGTATGCTGCGTGTCTACCTAGAAATTAGAGACTGATGGCACAAGGCTTGTTTTCCCATTAGGAAAGCTCCGTTCATGCGGCCTCGAAGCTACCGGAAAAGCTTTGTTGTTGGCGGGGTTTTAGTCACTGCCGGCATGGTTCTGAGAAGAAAATGAGTTTTTTCGTAGAAACCTTGTGCTTCCAGTTCCTTGTAGGAAGCTCACCCGGCTCTGCTCTATACCTAAAGTGAAAGTCAACGTGAGACTTGCTTCGAAGTAAGGCCTTGATTATCCTTGCAAAACGGGAGGCGTGCAGCAGCTCCATGAGGCCTTCATCGTTGTTCTGCTTTAGTTTCACGGTAGTAAGCCTTTCAAGACTCCTAGGGACCTTGCTTCAGCACCCGTTTCGGTACCAGAACACTGCGGAGAGCCAGGAAGCTCTGGTCCTGCGTGTATGCTGCGTGTCAACCTAGAAATTAGAGACTGATGGCACAAGGCTTGTTTTCCCATTAGGAAAGCTCCGTTCATGCGGCCTCGAAGCTACCTGAAAAGCATTGTTGTTGCCTGGGTTTTCGTCACTGCCGACATGGTTCTGAGAAGAAAATGAGTTTTCATGGAAGAAACCTTGTGCTTCCAGTTCCTTGTTGGAAGCTCACCCTGCTCTGCTCTATACCAAAAGTGAAAGCCAAGGTGAGCCCTAGCCTCGAAGTAAGGCCCTGATTTGCCTTGCCAATGGGGAGGCGTGCAGCAGCTCCATGAGGCCTTCCTCACTGTTCTGCTTGAGTTTCACGGTAGTAAGCCTTTCAAGACTCCTAGGGACCTTGCTTCAGCACCCGTTTCAGTACCAGAATATTGAGGAGACACAGGAAGCTCTAGTCCTGTTAAGCAACTTCCAGCCCCGTAGGCCTTTTGGAACACCCCAGTGTTGGCTAGAGAAAGGCAACACACTGCACTCTTCCTTGGCAGAGCCAGATTACCTCAGCTCGACACAGGATTCACGACCACACTTCTCGACTGTCCTCCATGCAGTGGATGTAACCTCATTCCCCTAGCTGAACTCTATTGAGAAAAACACTCTGCTTCTAATCCCGTTTCACTTTTTACACTTCGAGTCACGCATCCTCAAGGGGGTGGTCGGCTTGCATTCCAAGTACAATTTAAGCACAGTTCTTGGTGTAACACAGCAGGTCTTTCGAAGAGGCACAGGTCTCTAAGTCTCCCTCGCGCATCCTTTGTTTAGGCACTTTGCTGCACGCAGAAAACCGGTCGTAGAAAAAAGTTGATTCAGGGGAAGCCCCAGTGGGGATCGTGAATCTCTTTTGACGTGGTAGCATCAACATGTACTTATGCTGCGTGTCAACCTGGAAATGGGAGACTGAAGGCACAAAGCTTGTTTTCCCGTTTTGAAAGCTCCATTCATGCGGCCTCGAAGCTACCTGAAAAGCACTGTTGTTACCGTGCTTTTCCTTACAGCCGGCATGGCACATAGAAGAAAATGAGTTTTCTCGAAAGAAACCTTGTGCTTCCAGTTCCTACTTGGAACCTCACCCTGCTCTGCTCTATACCAAACGTGAAAGTCAATGTGAGCACTAGCCTCGAAGTAAGGCCCTGATTATGCTGGCAAAACGGGAGGCGTGCAGCAGCTCCATGAGGCCTTCATCGCTGTTCTGCTTTAGTTGAACGGTAGTCAGCTCTCCAAGACTCCTAGGGACTTTGCTTAAGCAACCGTTTCGGTACCAGAACACTGCGTAGAGCCAGGAAGCTTTGGTCCTGCGTGTATGCTGCGTGTCTACCTAGAAATTAGAGACTGATGGCACAAGGCTTGTTTTCCCATTAGGAAAGCTCCGTTCATGCGGCCTCGAAGCTACCGGAAAAGCATTGTTGTTGGCGGGGTTTTAGTCACTGCCGGCATGGTTCTGAGAAGAAAATGAGTTTTTTCGTAAGAAACCTTGTGCTTCCAGTTCCTTGTAGGAAGCTCACCCTGCTCTGCTCTATACCTAAAGTGAAAGTCAACGTGAGACTTGCTTCGAAGTAAGGCCTTGATTATACTTGCAAAACGGGAGGCGTGCAGCAGCTCCATGAGGCCTTCATCGTTGTTCTGCTTTAGTTTCACGGTAGTAAGCCTTTCAAGACTCCTAGGGACCTTGCTTCAGCACCCGTTTCGGTACCAGAACACTGCGGAGAGCCAGGAAGCTCTGGTCCTGCGTGTATGCTGCGTGTCAACCTAGAAATTAGAGACTGATGGCACAAGGCTTGTTTTCCCATTAGGAAAGCTCCGTTCATGCGGCCTCGAAGCTACCTGAAAAGCATTGTTGTTGCCTGGGTTTTCGTCACTGCCGACATGGTTCTGAGAAGAAAATGAGTTTTCATGGAAGAAACCTTGTGCTTCCAGTTCCTTGTTGGAAGCTCACCCTGCTCTGCTCTATACCAAAAGTGAAAGCCAACGTGAGCCCTAGCCTCGAAGTAAGGCCCTGATTTGCCTTGCCAATGGGGAGGCGTGCAGCAGCTCCATGAGGCCTTCCTCACTCTTCTGCTTGAGTTTCACGGTAGTGAGCCTTTCAAGACTCCTAGGGACCTTGCTTCAGCACCCGTTTCAGTACCAGAATATTGAGGAGACACAGGAAGCTCTAGTCCTGTTAAGCAACTTCCAGCCCCGTAGGCCTTTTGGAACACCCAGTGTTGGCTAGAGAAAGGCAACACACTGCACTCTTCCTTGGCAGAGCCAGATTACCTCAGCTCGACACAGGATTCACGACCACACTTCTCGACTGTCCTCCATGCAGTGGATGTAACCTCTTTCCCCTAGCTGAACTCTATTGAGAAAAACACTCTGCTTCTAATCCCGTTTCACTTTTTACACTTCGAGTCACGCATCCTCAAGGGGGTGGTCGGCTTGCATTCCAAGTACAATTTAAGCACAGTTCTTGGTGTAACACAGCAGGTCTTTTGAAGAGGCACAGGTCTCTAAGTCTCCCTCGCGCATCCTTTGTTTAGGCACTTTGCTGCACGCAGAAAACCGGTCGTAGAAAAAAGTTGATTCAGGGGAAGCCCCAGTGGGGATCGTGAATCTCTTTTGACGTGGTAGCATCAACATGTACTTATGCTGCGTGTCAACCTGGAAATGGGAGACTGAAGGCACAAAGCTTGTTTTCCCGTTTTGAAAGCTCCATTCATGCGGCCTCGAAGCTACCTGAAAAGCACTGTTGTTACCGTGCTTTTCCTTACAGCAGGCATGGCACATAGAAGAAAATGAGTTTTCTCGAAAGAAACCTTGTGCTTCCACTTCCTACTTGGAAACTCACCCTGCTCTGCTCTATACCAAACGTGAAAGTCAATGTGAGCACTAGCCTCGAAGTAAGGCCCTGATTATGCTGGCAAAACGGGAGGCGTGCAGCAGCTCCATGAGGCCTTCATCGCTGTTCTGCTTTAGTTGAACGGTAGTCAGCTCTCCAAGACTCCTATGGACTTTGCTTAAGCAACCGTTTCGGTACCAGAAAACTGCGTAGAGCCAGGAAGCTTTGGTCCTGCGTGTATGCTGCGTGTCTACCTAGAAATTAGAGACTGATGGCACAAGGCTTGTTTTCCCATTAGGAAAGCTCCGTTCATGCGGCCTCCAAGCTACCGGAAAAGCATTGTTGTTGGCGTGGTTTTAGTCACTGCCGGCATGGTTCTGAGAAGAAAATGAGTTTTTTCGTAAGAAACCTTGTGCTTCCAGTTCCTTGTAGGAAGCTCACCCTGCTCTGCTCTATACCTAAAGTGAAAGTCAACGTGAGACTTGCTTCGAAGTAAGGCCTTGATTATCCTTGCAAAACGGGAGGCGTGCAGCAGCTCCATGAGGCCTTCATCGTTGTTCTGCTTTAGTTTCACGGTAGTAAGCCTTTCAAGACTCCTAGGGACCTTGCTTCAGCACCCGTTTCGGTACCAGAACACTGCGGAGAGCCAGGAAGCTCTGGTCCTGCGTGTATGCTGCGTGTCAACCTAGAAATTAGAGACTGATGGCACAAGGCTTGTTTTCCCATTAGGAAAGCTCCGTTCATGCGGCCTCGAAGCTACCTGAAAAGCATTGTTGTTGCCTGGGTTTTCGTCACTGCCGACATGGTTCTGAGAAGAAAATGAGTTTTCATGGAAGAAACCTTGTGCTTCCAGTTCCTTGTTGGAAGCTCACCCTGCTCTGCTCTATACCAAAAGTGAAAGCCAACGTGAGCCCTAGCCTCGAAGTAAGGCCCTGATTTGCCTTGCCAATGGGGAGGCGTGCAGCAGCTCCATGAGGCCTTCCTCACTGTTCTGCTTGAGTTTCACGTTAGTAAGCCTTTCAAGACTCCTAGGGACCTTGCTTCAGCACCCGTTTCCGTACCAGAATATTGAGGAGACACAGGAAGCTGTAGTCCTGTTAAGCAACTTCCAGCCCCGTAGGCCTTTTGGAACACCCCAGTGTTGGCTAGAGAAAGGCAACACACTGCACTTTTCCTTGGCAGAGCCAGATTACCTCAGCTCCACACAGGATTCACGACCACACTTCTCGACTGTCCTCCATGCAGTGGATGTAACCTCATTCCCCTAGCTGAACTCTATTGAGAAAAACACTCTGCTTCTAATCCCGTTTCACTTTTTACACTTCGAGTCACGCATCCTTAAGGGGGTGGTCGGCTTGCATTCCAAGTACAATTTAAGCACAGTTCTTGGTGTAACACAGCAGGTCTTTTGAAGAGGCACAGGTCTCTAAGTCTCCCTCGCGCATCCTTTGTTTAGGCACTTTGCTGCACGCAGAAAACCGGTCGTAGAAAAAAGTTGATTCAGGGGAAGCCCCAGTGGGGATCGTGAATCTCTTTTGACGTGGTAGCATCAACATGTACTTATGCTGCGTGTCAACCT